>NC_062548.1:5323850-5624303 GCF_016906955.1 Phacochoerus africanus | reverse complement strand
GCCAAGCAGAAGGCCCGGAAGAAAGAGGAGCGGCAGAGCCTGATGGGTAAGTACCAGCAGATGGGCTGCAGGGAGGTGGGTACCGTGGCCCCATCCTGCAGACGAGGCACCCGAACCCTGCCTCTCGGGCCAGCCCTGTGCTGAGCAGCGGGGCCCTGGGATGGGGATCCTGGTCTGCTCGTCCTAAGAAGGGGCTTCCAGAACTGGGCAGTGACCTTTGTTGTTCCAACACATGTGATCTGACTGCCCGCCTCACCTTCAGGTGCCAGATATTGGGCAGTTCTGGGGAGCAGAGGCCTTGAATCTGCACCCTGGGGGGCTGCAGGGGCTCAAGGGAGGCCACTGCGGGTTGGTGACACTCTGGCTGAGCCATGAGAGAGAAGTGGGAGCTGGCTAAGCCCTTGGAGAAGGAAGGGGTGTGCAGAGATGACAGGAGGGGGAGCTCTCTCTCTTTTTTTTTTTTTTTTTTGCCTTCTCTAGGGCCGTACCTGCAGCATGTGGAGGTTCCCAGGCTCGGGGTCTCATCGGAGCTGTATCTGCCGGCCTACACCAGAGCCACAGCCACGCGGGATCCGAGCCGCGTCTGCGACCCACACCACAGCTCACGGCAACACCAGATCCTTAACCCACGGAGCAAGGCCAGGGATCGAACCCACAACCTCATGGTTCCTAGTCAGATTCGTTAACCACTGCGCCACAGTGGGAACCCCAGGAAGGGGAGCTCTTTGTGCACAAGGCATCAGAGGGGCTCGTTCACAGAGGTGGGTTGGCCCAGACAGGGCCGGACTCATGGGGCCTGTCCACCCACCAGGGTCTGGGTGGGTCCAACCAAACAAAAAAGAATACCACCACCACCAAAAATTAAAATAAAAAACAACCAAAAAACCCCCCAGAACAAACAGGGATCCATATCCTGTCCACCCATCTTCGCACCAGCCATGCCCGAGCCGTTAGGCCTCTGTACGTGCCCCAAACATTCATTTCATCTAAACTGTTCACCATGTTGGCAGAGAGATCTCGATGCCCCCGTTTTATCCTTCGAACGTCCCAAGGGTCTGTCGTGATGTTTCCTTTTTCCATTGCTGACTCGCATGATTTCCTCTGCTCTTTATTTGAGACTAGAGCTTCTAGATTCCCTTGGCTTCTGCTCCTTGTTAGTGCCTTCTCTCCGTTTTCTGTGGGTATGATTTGCAGCCACTTCCTCTGCCTCTAGGTGCAAGCGTGGATGGTGACTCGGGGCCTCCTTTTCTTCGAAAGAGAAAAAGCCACGAGGCCTCGCTCTAAGCCTCTCTCTTCAGTGATTCCCCCCCCCCCCCCCCCGCGACACACGCATCTTAATATGTTGTTGTAGTTTCACTGTTACTCCGTTGAGGATGTCTTCTCATTTCTCTTGGGATGTCTGCTGTGACCCAGTGGTTGTTTAGACCAGTGGGTCATCAACAATTAGGAAACTGTTGGTGGCGTTGCTTGGCGCTCTCGTCGTCACTGGTGTGTTTATTTATTTATTTTCTGTCTTTTGAGGGCCGCACACACGCAGCATATGGAGGTTCCCAGGCTAGGGGTCGAATTGGAGCCGTAGCTGCCGGCCTACCCCACAGCCACAGCCACACGGGATCCAAGCTGCATCTGCGACCTACACCACAGCTCACAGCGACGCTGGATCCTTAACCCACTGAGCGAGGCCAGGGATCGAACCCGCAACCTCACGGTTCCTAGTCGGATTTGTTTCCCCTGCGCCACGACGGGAACTCCTAGCGTTACCAATTTTTACTTTAACTCCATCTTGGTCAGCGACATGCTCTGTATCACTTCAGTCTTTTTAAATTTTCAATTCTTGGCACATGGCCTTTCCTGGTACATGTGCCACGTGTGCCTGAAGATGCATATTCAGGCCTCCTTTTGGCGGAGTGTTCGCAAAGCGCTCAGTCCTCTCAGGCAAGTCAGTGTGGTTGGAAGTGTTGAGATCGTGTATGTTTTGCTGGGTCTTCTGTCTGCTTCTCTCCATTGCTTACAGAGGGATGGCGAAACCTGCACTCCGGGAGACGACAGAAGCCTCCTTCCTTTCATTCTCTCCGCGTTTGCGGTTCTCTTCCTGGGCACACGCACACTTCGATGGCTGTATTTTCCCCTTGAACTGACCCTTTTATTATTACAGAGCTCTTTTCTGTCTCGTTCTATATCTTGTTGTGGAATCCGTCTTACCTGGTTTGAACCGGTCCTTCCAGCTTTCTTACGCTCACTGCTCATGTGTTAGGTCTTCTCCCATCCGCTTACTCATTTCACCTCTGTCTTCATTTTTCTTTACCTTCATTTCAAGTCAGTCTCTTGGCAACGGCTTATGGCGGGTCTTTTATTGTTTTTTTTAATTTTTTTGCTTTTTACAGCCCCACATGCAGCATGTGGAGGTTCCCAGGCTAGGGGCCTCACTGGAGCTGTAGCCACCGGCCTACACCACAGCGTCAGCAATGCCAGATCCGAGCCGCCTCTTCAACCTACACCACAGCTCACGGCAACGCTGGATCCTTTACCCACTGAGCGAGGCCAGGGATCGAACCTGCAACCTCATGGTTCCTCATTGGATTCATTTCCGCCAGGCCACAGCGGGAACTCTTTAGGTTCATAGCCAAGTTGAGAGGTAGAGGGATTGCCCATGTAGCTGCTGCCCCCGGACATACACGGCCTCCCACTGTCGGCATCCCCCGTTACAGCAAGGGCGATGCCCCTCCACCGCCCCCTCATTATCACCCGGAGCTTGCGTGAGGGTTCACTCTTGGCGATGTACGTGCTGTGGGTTTAGACCAGCAGGCAGTGTCAGGTGCCCGCCGCTGTAGGCTCGCACAGAGGGTCTCAGTGCCCCGCACACCTTCGTGCCCCACCTCGCCGTCTCCGGCCCCCGCCCCGCTTCTGGCAAGCACGGGTATTTTTCTTTTCTCTGTAGTTGTGCTTTCTCCAGGATGTCGTGGACCTGCGGAGTCATGCTCTCTCGCCTCTGTGATTAGCTTCTTTCACTTCCTAAAACGCATTTAGGATTCTTCCATGTCTTTCCACGGTGCGATAGCTCGTGGCTTCTCCACGCTGAGTGATGTCGCGTTGGGGGTACTGCAGTTTCTTTATTCACTCAGCTGCTCAAGGGCGTCTGGGACGTCTGCGTGGCGTGGCGTGGCATCCAAGTGGGGGCAGCTGTAGCATGTGTGTGCAGATGTTTGTCTGGATAGGCTTCGGACGCCTTTGTGTCAGTACCAAGGACGGTGATTCCTGCATCTCGTGCACGTGGTCCAGCTGTCTTCCAAAGCGCCCGCGCCGCCTTTGCATTCTCGGCAGCACCGAGTGAGGGCCGCCGCCACTCCACTTCTTCCCCGGCACTTGGTGTTAAGGGTGTTGGCCGTTCTGATAGGTGTGCTGTCCTATTTGACGGTTATTTTAATTTGCGTTTTCTTAAGGGCATGATGGGGAGTCTTTTCGCTGGCTCACCTGCCATCTGTAGGTCTCCCATTTTGTAATGAGGTTATTTATTTTCCTAATACTGAATTTGAAGGGTTCTTCACATATACATATCCCCCCCCTCCCCCTGTCTTTTTAGGGCCGCAACCGAGGCATATGGAGGTTCCCAGGCTAGGGGTCCAATCGGAGCTGTAGCTGTCAGCCTACACCACAGCCACAGCCACAGCCACACCGGATCCAAGCCACATCTGCGATATTCACCACAGCTCACAGCAATGCCAGATCCTTAACCTGCTGAGCGAGGCCAGGGATCAACCCGTATCCTCATGGATGCTAGTCGGATTCACTGACCCAGGAGCCACAAGGGCAACTCCTAGGTCATTTTTTTTTTTTTTTTCCAATGCGGATATCCACTGGTTACACCATTTGTTGAAAAGACTGTGTTTTCTCCATTGTGTTGCCTTTACCTCTTTGTCAAAAATCATTTGACTGTTTTTCCAGTGGTCTGTTTCTAGGCTCTCCAGTCTCTTTCGTTGATCTGTTTGTCCTTTTGCCAATTCCTCCCTTTCTTGATGACTCTAGCTTTATGGAAAGGCTTGAAATCAGGTATTGTTGGTCCTTTGACTGTTCGTTACATATTGAGTTGGCTCTTTTGGGGTCTCTTCCCTCTCCATATAAACATAAGCATGGGTATGCTGATAGCTATAACATAACTTGCTGGGATTTGGTGCTGGGATTACATTGAGTCTGTAGACCAAGTTGAGAAGAAATGATGCCTTCACAGTATAAAGTCTTCTAACCCTTGAACACAGAATATCTTCTTTGATTTCTTTCATTAGAGTTTTGTAGTTTTCCGTATATGGATCCCATACATATTTTGTTAGATTTAACCGAAGGGTCTCGTCTTGGGGTATTAACGTAAATGGGACCATGTTTTAAATTTCAGATTCCACTTGTTCACTGCTGTTACAGCAAAAAGCAATTGCGTTCTGTTGATTAACCTTGTATCATGCCACCCTGCTGTAATTGCTAGTCAGTTCCAGTAGATGTTTTTATTTGGTCATTTTTTTTTTTCTTCTTCAGATCTTCTACATGGCCACATCATTTGTGAACAAACACACTTTTATTTCTTCCGTTTCACTTGGTGTACCTTTTATTCCCTTATCGCATTGGACTTGGAATTTTTTTTTTTTTCTTCCCTGCGCCGCACCTGCAGCATTTTGGACTTTCCTGGGCTAGGGTATTGACTCCGAGCTGTAGCTGCTGGTCTACGCCACAGCCACAGCTGCAGCACCACCAGTTTTGAGCCACATCTGCCACCTACACCACAGCTTGAGACACTGCCAGATCCTTTAACCCACTGCGCGAGACCAGGGCTCAAACCCGAGTCCTCATGGATGCTAGTCGGATTCTTAACCCTCTGAGCCACAAGGGGACCTTCAGGATTTCCAATATTATATTGACAACCATATCGATAAAAGGAGGGCTTGGTGAGAATGGACATCCTTGCATGTTCCTGACCTTGGTGAGAAGGCTTCTAGTTTTTCGCTACTAAATAGGATATTGGCTGTAGGTTTTTTCTTTTTGTCTTTTTGCTGTTTCTTTGGGTCGCTCCCGCGGCATATGGAGGTTCCCAGGCTAGGGGTTGAATTGGAGCCGTAGCCACCGGCCTACGCCAGAGCCACAGCAACGCGGGATCCGAGCCGCGTCTGCGACCTACACCACAGCTCACGGCAACGCCGGATCCTTAACCCACTGAGCAAGGGCAGGGACCGAACCCGCAACCTCATGGTTCCTAGTCGGATTCGTTAACCACCGCGCCATGACGGGAACTCCCGGCTGTAGGTTTTTTCTTTGGCAAGTTTACTCCTACTTCTAGTTTACTGAGAAGTTTTTTATTTGTATTTATTTATTTTTGTCTTTTTTTTTTTTTTTTTTTTGCCATTTCTTGGGCTGCTCCTGTGGCATATGGAGGTTCCCAGGCTAGGGGTTGAATCAGAGCTATAGCCACCAGCCTACGCCAGAGCCACAGCAACACGGAGTCCGAGCCACGTCTGCAGCCTACACCCCAGCTCACGGCAACGCCGGATCCTGATCCCACTGGTCGAGGCCAGGGATCGAACTCGCAACCTCGTGGTTCTTAGATTCATTTCAGCTGTGCCGCTGTGAGAACCCCTCCTGAGAGTCTTCATCGTGAATGAGTTTTGGATTTTGTCAGATGTTTTTTCTGCCTCTTATTCATATGATCATGTGACTTTCCTTCCTTGGCCTGTTCATATGATATGTTACATAAAGTCATTTTTTATTTTTTATTTTTCTGAACATTGAACCAGTCTTGCACACCTGGGATAAATTCCACTTGGTTGTGGCATGTAATTCTTTTCATATGTTGTTGTGTTGGATTTGCTCATATTTTGTTGAGAAGGTTCCATTTCTCTTCATGAGAGTTTGTGACCCGCCGTTGTCTCTTCCTGTCGCGTCTTTGTCCGGTTTGGGTGATGCTGGCATCGTAGGGTGCCTCAGGACGTTTTCTCTGTGCTTATATCTTCTGAAAAATACGGTAGAAAATGGGTATGATCACTTTAAAGGTTTGTTTTAACTGATCAGGGAGCTCATCTAGGCCTGTTTTAGAAGGTTGTTAATTATCGATTCAATTTCTTTTTTTTTTTTTTTATGTACACACAGGGAATAAAGTCAGTAATACTGGAACACCTTTGGTAACTGATGCTTTCCAGTCTTATCGAGGTGATGAAATGATAACATGAAATATGAATCATCATGCTGTACACCTGAGACTAATACAGCACTGTATGTTTAACTCAATTTTTAAAAATAATTTTAAAAATTAAATGGATTTTTGGAGTTCCCGTTGTGGTGCAGGGGTGAACGAATCCGACTAGGAACCATGAGGTGGCGGGTTCGATCCCTGACCTTGCTCAGTGGGTTAAGGATCCGGCGTTGCTGTGAGCTGGGGTGTAGGTTGCAGACGCGGCTCGGATCCCGCGTTGCTGTGGCTCTGGCGCAGGCCGGCGGCTACAGCTCCAGTTAGACTCCTAGCCTGGGAACCTTCATATGCCTTGGGAGCGGCCCAAGAAAAGACAAAAAACAAAAACAAACAAACAAAAATTAAATGGATATTTTTTTAGATAAAGAAACGAAAAGACCCTTGTGCATGTGCCCTTCCCCCCCCCCCCCCCCCCGGCTGCTTCTGTCTCCCCAGGTCACTTCCAGGATGAACACGATGTTTTAAGGAAGTGGGGTCATCTGCCCCTCCCCAAGCCCCCAGACGAGACACGTCTGTGTCTCCTCCCTGTGTCTTCCACCTAGAATGGGCCGCATTCATTTTCCATCTGGCAAAATCCGAGGCTTCCTCTGGGAGTCAGCCAGGGCGTCCCCGCAGCCCTCACCCAGGGCCTCCGCATGCAGGCGGTGGGATGCGTTGCCCTTGTGCTGGCTCACACGTCTCAGGTAGAAACACGTGGTGACCCTCAGACGGGGATGCTCATTACTGCCCATGTACGTGGGGAGCTTTAAAACGTAAGCAGGCCTGGCCCCACCTGAATGTCTGAAATTTGTGGGGTGAAGTCTTTATTTATTTATTCATTGTTTTTTTAGGGCCACACCCGCAGCACATGGAGGTTTCCCAGGCTAGGGGTCTAATTGGAGCTGTAGATAAAGCTTTACTCAGTCTGTTTCTTCTTATGTGAGCCCATTCCTTTTCAAGGCTGAATAATATTCCATTTGGTGGGTCTGCCACCTCTGGGCTGTGGTGAAAGATGCTGCTGTGAATATTCACATACATATTTTTATGTGGACACATTTTCAGCTCTCCTGGGTACAAATCTAGGTGAAGACAGCTGGGTCATTTGGGGTTTTTGTTTTCTCTTTTTTTCTTTTTCTAGGGCCACACCTGTGGCACATGGAGGTTCCCAGGCTGGGGGTCCAATCGGAACTGTAGCCGCCGGCCTACGCCACAGCCACAGCCACACGGGATGCGAGCTGCATCTGCAACCTACACCACAGCTCACGGCAACGCTGGATCCTTAACCCACTGAGCGAGGCCAGGGATCGAACCCGCAACGTCATGGTTCCTAGTCGGATTCGTTAACCACTGCGCCACGACGGGAACTCCCGGCTGGGTCATTTGGTAAGTGTGTTTAACCTTTGGGGGAACTGCTAAAGGATTTTCCAGAGTTCCTGCGTCCTTTCATATTCCCAGCAGCCGCGTATGACAGCTCCAGTGTCTCCAAACCCTCCTCAATACCTGTTATTATCCGTCTCGATGATAGCTTTCCTCGTGGGTGTGCAGTAGTGTCTCGTTGAGGTTTTGGGAGTTCCCGTCATGGCGCAGTGGAAACAAATCTGACTGGGAACCATAAGGTTGCGGGTTCAATCCCTGGCCTTGTTCAGTGTGTTAAGGATCCGGCATTGCCGTGAGCTCTGATGTAGGTTGCAGATGCGGCTCGGATCTGATGTGGCTGTGGCTTAGGCCAGCAGCTATAGCTTCAATTGGACCCCTAGCCTGGGAACCTCTATATGCCGTGGGTGCAGCCCTAAAAAGCAAAAAAAAAAAAAGGCATTGTCATTGTGGTTTTGATTTGCATTTCTCCAATAACTAGTGGTGTGGAGCATCCTTTCATGTGCTTTGCAGCCGTTTGTGTGTCATCTTTGGAGAAATGTATTTCTCTTTATTTATTTTTAGGGCTGCACCTGTGGCATATGGAGGTTCCCAGGCCAGAGGTTGAATCAGAGCTACAGCTGTCAGCCTTCTCCACAGCCACAGCACACTGGATCCAAGCCACATCTGTGACCTACACCACAGCATGTGGCAATGCTGGATCCTTAACCCATTGGGCGGGGCCAGGGATTGAACCCACATGGATACTAGTCATGTTCTTTTACCAGCTGAGTCACAGGGGGATGGATCTCCCAGAAATGTCTTTTTATTTTTTTTAAGTTGGTTTTTAAAATTTTACTCTTTTTTTTTTTTTTGGATATGGCCATACCTGCAGCATATGGAAGTTCCCAGGGGGGTGGGGGTTGAATTGGATCTACCGCTGCTGGCCTGTGCCATAGCAATGCCTGATCTGAGCCGTGTCAGCAGCCTTTGCCACAGCTCATGGCAACGCCGGATCCTTCGCCAACTGAGGAAGGCTAGGGATCGAACCTGTGTCCTCATGGACACTAGTTGGATTCATTACTGCTGAGCCATGACAGGAACTCCCCGCAATTTTATTTTTGAAAAATGTATTTATTTTTTGGCCCCATCCGTAGCATGTGAAAGTCCCTGGGCCAGGGCTTGGATCTGAGCTGTTGTTGTGACCTACACCCCAGCTGCAGCAAGGCCAGATGCCTGGCCTGGGACCAAACCTGTACTACCACAGAGACGATGCCAGATCCTTAACCTGCTGTGGCACAATAGGAACTTCCCTTTCCTCATTTTCAAATTGTGTTATTTGTGGTTTTGTTGTTTGGCGGGAGTTTTTATTTATTCTAGCTACAGATCTCTCAACAGATAGATGGTTTGCAAGTATTTTCTCCCGTTGTGTGAGTTGTGTATTTCACTTACTTGATAGTGTTTGAAACAACGCATTTATAATTTTGAAGAAGTCTGGTTTATTTCTTCTGATGTCACCTGTACTGCTGGTGTTGTGTATAAGAAAGTATTGCCTGGGAGTTCCCGTCGTGGCGCAGTGGTGAACGAATCCGACTAGGAACCATGAGGTGGCGGGTTCGGTCCCTGGCCTTGCTCAGTGGGTTAAGGATCCGGCATTGCCGTGAGCTGTGGTGTAGGTTGCAGACGCGGCTTGGATCCCGCGTTGCTGTGGCTCTGGTGTAGGCCGGTGGCTGCAGCTCCAATTGGACCCCTAGCCTGGGAACCTCCATATGCCGCGGGAGCGGCCCTAGAAAAGGCAAAAAAAAAGAAAGTATTGCCTGATATAAAGTCACAAAGATGCAGTCCCATTTTTGTCTAAGAGTTCTATAGTTTGAGACTTACATTCAGGTTTGTGATCCATTTCGAGGTAATTCTGTGTGTGTGGACTGATAGAGGGGTCTTTTGCACACGGACACCCAGTTGTCCCAGGAGCCTGTGTTGAAGAGTCTGTTCTTTCCCCAGGGGTGCTCTGGGTGCCCTTGCCAAAAATCAGTGGACCAACTGAAAATGGGTATGAAGGATTCTTTCTGGACCCACAGTTCTGTCGTACTGATCTGTGTGTCCTTATGCCAGTGCGACCCTGTCACTGCGACGAGATGACAGTGGGAGCTGTTGAAGGCGGCTTTGCCGTCGGGGAGTGCGAGTCCTCCGTCGTTGTTGTCTCTTTCCAGGATCGGTGCTTCAGAGTCCCTTGCATCTCCATGTGGACGGGAGGGTCAGTCTGTCCCTTTCTATGAAAAGAGCCCCCAGCTAGGATTCTGATAAGAATCATGTTGAATTGGTAGGTCACGCTGGGGAGGGTTGACAGCTCAACCAAATGAATTTCTCAATCCAGGAACATTGAATGTCTTTCCATTGATTTGGGTCTTTCGTTTCTTTCAAAACAAGGTAGTTTTTGTTGTGTAAGTCTTAAACTTCTTTTGTTAAATTTAGTCCTAGGTAATTACTCTTTTTGATGCTATTATAAATGGAATTCTATTCATTTTTGGAGTGTTTGCTGTTGATGTATAGAAATACAATTGATTAATGTTTTATTAATTTTTCTTTTATATTGGAGTACAGCTGATTTAAAATGTGTTAGTTGCAGCTGTACAGCAAAGTGATTTGGTTATACATATGCATATATCAACTTTTTTTTTTTTTGTCTTTTTGCCATTTCTTGAGCCACTCCTGAGGCATATGGAGGTTCCCAGGCTAGGGGTCTAATCAGAGCTGTGGCCACCAGCCTACGCCAGAGCCACAGCAACATGGGATCCGAGCCGCGTCTGCGACCTACACCACAGCTCACGGCAACGCCGGATCCTTAACCCACTGAGCAAGGCCAGGGACAGAACCCACAACCTCATGGTTCCTAGTCGGATTCGTTCACCACTGCGCCACAACGGGAACTCCTGTGTCATTCTTTTTAATGACTGAGTGTATTCCGTGGTGTATGTGGACCACATCTTCTTTGTCCATCCATCGGTCGATGAACATATAGGTTGCTTCTCTGTCTGGTCTGTTGTAAATAGTGAACATTGGGTGCACATATCTTTTCAAATTATGGTTTTCTCTGGTTATACGCCCAAGAGAGGGATGACTGGGTCACACGGTAGCTCTATTTTTAGTTTTTTAAGGACCCTCCATACTGTTTTCCATAGTGATAGCACCAATTTGCATTCCCACCAACAGTGTTAGGAGGGTTCCCTTTTCTCCACACCCTGTCCAGCATTTATTTTTTGTAGACTTTTTTTTGGGGGGGTGCCTTGCCCTCTGCACGTGGAAGTTCCCAGGCCAGGGATCAAACCTGCACCAGAGCAGTGACCTGAGCCACATCGGTACCAAGGCTGGATCCCTAACCCACTGGGCCACCAGGGCACTCCTGTTGGTAGACTTTTTGACGGTGGCCGTTCTGACCATTGTGAGGTGTGAGGTGATTGCTCTTTGTAGATTTGATTTGCATTTCTCTAATAATCAGCAACGTAGAGCATCTTTTCATGTGCCTTTTAGCCTTCGTGTGTCTTCTTTGGCAGTTGATTTTGTATATTGCTCTTGTATCTTACAACCTTGCTCAACTAATTTAGTAGGTTTTTAGTAGATTCCTTAGGATTTTTTTATAAACAAGATTATATTATCTGCAGATACAGATGTTTTACACCTTCCTTTCCGTGTGTATTCCTTTTATTTTTCTTGCCTAATTGCTCTGGCTTGAATCTCCTGTGCAATATTGAATAGAAGTGGTGAGAATAGATGCCTTCGTCTTGTCGTCGGGGAGAGCATTCATGCTTTGACCGTTATGTATGATGTCCTTTATCAGGTTGAGGACGTGTCCTTCTCTTTCTCATCTTTTGATTGATTTTTATCATGAAAAGGGGTTAGATTTTGTCAGTTACTTTTTCTGTCTATCAATGTGTTCATACAGTTTTTATCCTTTATTCTATTAATACGGCATTTCGCATTGTTGGTTTTTTTTTTTTTTGTCTTTTGTTGTTGTTGTTGTTGTTATTGTTGTTGCTATTTCTTGGGCCGCTCCCTCGGCATATGGAGGTTCCCAGGCTAGGGGTCCAATCGGAGCTGTAGCCACCGGCCTACGCCAGAGCCACAGCAACGCGGGATCCGAGCCACGTCTGCAACCTACACCACAGCTCACGGCAACGCCGGATCCTTAACCCACTGAGCAAGGGCAGGGACCGAACCCGCAACCTCATGGTTCCCAGTTGGATTCGTTAACCACTGCGCCACGACGGGAACTCCCGGTTTTCTTTTTTTTAAGACTACCAAACCGTCCTTGCATTCCTGGTATGTAGTGCCTCTTGGTCATAATGTAGAATCTTTTTTAGATGTTTCTGGACTATGTCCCCATCTGTTGATAATTAGGTCTTTGTGATGGATTGACCACTTCATCATTTCAAAATGTCCTTCTTTGTCTCTGTCACGATTTTTGTCTTAAAATATGTTTTGTCTGCTATTCGTATGGGCATACCTCAGAGAGAGTGTGAGTTAACTTCCACACCAACACGATAAAGCCAGTGTTGCAATAAAGTGAGCCACACAAATATTTTGGTTTCTAAAACGTTAAAAGTTATGTTTACACTACGCTGTAGTCTGTTAAGGGTACAATAACATGATGTCTAAAAAAACAGTGTACATACCTTAATTAAAAAATACTTTATTGTGAGTTCCCTTGTGGCTTAGCGGTAACAAACCTGACTAGCATCCATGAGGACTCAAGTTCGATCCCTGGCCTCGCTCAGTGGGTTAAGGATTTTGTGTTGTCATGAGCTGTGGTGTAGGTCTTAGATGTGGCTCGGATCTGGCACTGCTGGGGCTGTGGTGTAGGCGGGCAACTGCAGCTCTAATTCCACCCCTAGTCTGGAAACTTCTATATGCTGCTGGAGTTCCCGTCATGGCTCAGTGGTTAACGAATCTGACTAGGAACCATGAGGTTGTGGGTTCGATCCCTGGCCTCGCTCAGTGGGTGAAGGATCCAGCGTTGCCGTGAGCTGTGGTGTAGGTCACAGACACGGCTCGGATCTGGCATTGCTGTGGCTCTGGCGTAGGCCAGTGGCTACAGCTCCGGTTCGACCGCTAGCCTGGGAACCTCCATGTGCTGCGGGATCGGCCCTAGAAAAGGCAAAAAGACAAAAAAAAAAAAAAAAGAAGTGCTACCCAATATCTGAGCTCTCAGTGAGTCTTCAGAGTGGCACTGAAGCCGGCTGACCACCGATCCCATGCCAAATGTAGCAGTAATGACAAAGTTTGAAATATTGTGAGAATTACCAGCATGTGACACAGGGACATGCAATGAACAAGGGCTGGGAAAATGACCCTAATAGACTTGCTTCGGGCAGGGCTGCCACAAACCTTGAACTTGTGAGACAAGCACTATCCGTGGTGCCCAGCAAAGTGAGGCGTGCCAGTGCAGCCTCTGCAGCTCTCCTTCGGTTACCACCAATAACACACACACACACACTCCCTGACTTTCAGTCTCTTGGTGTCTTCCTTTCTTTATTGGGCTTGGTCTATTTTGTGGTACCATTTTCCGTTCTTCTGTTCCTCCTTTACGGCCTGTTTTCTGGGGGAGGAGGCAGTTGGACAGGACGCTGGTTTGCAGTCAAGGACGTGGCTTCTGTTCCCTTCTCCGGCCCGTCTGGCAGTGAGGCTGCAGCAAGTCACTCCCCCTCTCTGGGCTCATGCTTGTCCCCAGGGGGCACCCTGGCAGAGACCGTTGCTCTGTGCCAGGGCACCGTTCATGCCGCCCCGCTGGTCTCATAAGCATTCATCTTCCGAGCCAGTCTTACCCATGGAGTTCCGACCTCCCCTCTTCCGAGCACGTGTCCACTCTTGGTCGATGCCCTGCTCCCCTGCAGTGTTCTGTGTGCATGTAGCTTCTGTACCTGCTTCCCTGCAGTGTTCTGTGTGCATGTAGCTTTCCTGGTGGCTTTCTGGGCGTGTCATCAGGTGGGTCTCATTCCTTCACAGCCAGAAGCCGAACTCTCCTGCTGAGGGATTACAGGGTCTGCACCTTAACCAGCCATGAACACCCCCAGCTGCCTCCCCTGCAGCAGGAAGTCTGTTAACAAAAGAGTAACTAATAGGATCATTAAGCTTTGCAAGAGGTTCCTTCCCCCGAGTGGGCCCCTTCCCGGGCCCCGCCCTTGCTCCTGTGGCTGCATCTGTGGGGTGATTGCGCGCGCGGGGCCTCCCACAGGAGCCCTCGTGGGCAGGCTGCCGGCTGCTCAAGGGTCAGGAGGTGGAGCACTGGCTCTGCCCTGGCTTCGTTTCATGCCTGAGGTCTGCCTGGAGGAGGCAGGCCTTCCTGCCCCACGGGATGAGTGTGGAGAGAAGCACCATCAACCCCCACTTCCCGTGTTTAGATTCTTTCCCCGGCCACCAGCTCATCAAAGAGAACTCAGGGGTCTGCTTCTGAGGGCTGGAGCAGGACGGGGTAGACAGACCCGGAAGGACCTCTACAGGGCGTGGACAGGGGACCCCCCCGCCCCCCCAGGGCACACGGCGGGTCTTCTTAGGAGGCTGCAGGAGTTCCCCTGGTGGTTCAGCGGAAACAAATCCGACTAGTATCCATGAGGACGCCGGTTCGATCCCTGGCCTCCTCACTCAGTGGGTTAAGGATCCTGTGTTGCTGTGAGGTGTGGTGTAGGTCGCAGATGCGGCTCGGATCTGGCATTGGTGTGGCTGTGGTGTAGGTCGGCAGCAGCAGCTCCGATGCAACCCCTAGCCTGGGAACCTCCATGTGCTGTGAGTGGGGCCTTAAAAAAAATAAAGAAAAAAAGGAAGGCAGGAGGCTGCAGATGTCCCAGCAGAGGTCAGAGTGCTCTGGGCAGAGGGACCAGCAGGAGCAAAGGCCTGGAAGTGACAGAGGGCAGCGGATTTTGGTGAGCTGTTGTGCATTCAAGGAGCCCAGAAGCTGGGCCCACTCAGGGCTGCCCTGCAGCAGAGGGAAGCTGGCCCACTGGCTGTGGGGAGGGACTGGGCCCAGGGCTCTGTTGGTTCTGGTGAATCCCGTTCCCCCCAGAGGGGAGTGGGTGCCAGGGACCTCCCAGCTCTGAGAAGGCACCAGGAAGCAGAGGAGAGGGCCCCTGCCTCGGGGTTTTGTGCGGGCTTTCCCTCCTGCGGCCTTGGGGTTGCTGCCCCTACAGGTGCGGGGCCCTCCACAGCCCCCTGCCCTGGCTTCTGTGATTGCCATGGGGGCCCAGGAGGAGCGGGGAGGCCGGCATGTGCCCAGGCAGGAACCCCCACATTCCTAGATGATGGATGCTTTTGGGGTCAAGGGTCTGGAGCAGATTCTGGGCAGCCAAGCGGGGATGGGGGACAGAAGTGGGGCAGCTGCACCTGCCTGCACAGGTGTATGCCAGGAAGTCCTTTTCCCCTGGGAGAGGCCTCCTGCGGGTGGTGAGGTCCCCTGCGCAAGGGATGGCGCTGTGGCCTTTACGCGGCGGCCGGGTTGGCTGGGAGGGTGGGGATTGGGGGTGGGGAGCCCCTGTCCACACAGCCGCTCCCCCGCCCCTCCTGCAGGCACAGAGTTCGAGTACACCGACTCGGAGAGCGACGTCAAGGTGCGGAAGAGGTCGCCCGCCGGGCTGCTGCGGCCCAAGAAGGGGCCGGGGGAGTCAAGTTCTGCCCTGGCCGCGCCCAGCGCCCGAGTCCCTGGTCCCACGAGCCCCGACAAGGCCAAGCTGGCGGCCGAGAAAGGGCGCAAGGCCCGCAAGCCACGGGGCCCCAAGGAGCCTGGCCTGGAGGCGGCGCCCGAGGCCAGCGACGACGACCTGTGGACGCGGCGGCGCAGCGAGCGCATCTTCCTGCACGACGCCTCCGCCGCCCCTGCGCCCAGCAGCGCTGCGCCCGCTGCCGCCAAGGCCGGCCGCTGCGCCAAGGCCGGCCCGGCCAGCCCGCGCAAGGACGCCGGCCGCGCCAAGGACAGGAAGGACCCCAGGAAGGTAGCGTCTGGCGGGGGCGGGCCGCGGGGCAGGGACCCCACAGGGCACGCTGATGCTGAGCCAGGGACCGAGTTTGTGGTGGGCACTCTGCGTGCCCCTTGGTGCATGTCTTTGATCAGGACGCCGGGCAGCCAGGCGTTTGATAAGTGCGATCGGGTAAAATGATGAGCTGGAATGACATTTCAGGGTCCTGCGTTCGGCAGTGATGCCTGGTGATGACGCTCTCGGCTCTCACCGCTCCGTTCTTCAGAGGTCAGCGGAAAGAGAGACGGGGCTGCTGCTTCCCCCTCCAGGTCCATGAGTCCCTGAGTCCTGAGGACACGGAGGGTTGAGATCACCTGCTTTTCAGAGACTCTGTGGTGGTTGGACCCGTTGACCCTCCTCCCACTGGCTGCTGGGAAGCTGACGGCCAGTGGTTCGTCCTCTAGGTGGTTGCATTCAGACCCAACAGCCAGCTGGAGACAGTGGTCTCTGCCTCAGGCCTGTCCACTCCGTGTCCCTGATGGAGGACGCCCCCTCGAGTCACAGGCTCATTCTAGAGAGTCACGGAAAGGGACGAGACTCAGCACGGGCCTCCTGGTGACGGGTGGCAGCGAGGCAGGGGCTGCACGGGAGTGTCATCCCCCGGCACCTCGTTTCCTCCCGGCTGAAACCATCTCAGGTTTTCCTGGTCCCTGGAGAAAAGGTCCCGGCGTGATGAGTGCTGGTTATCCCGAGGGACCCCCGAGGGCCGGCCTGTCCTCACTGTCGACGCTGTTTCCTTGATGCGGTGGTAAAGGAACACGCTTCCTCTCCTCATAGCGCGTCTGACACGACCTCCCCGGCTTGGCCCAGACCCCACAGGTGGAGGGCTCCGTCCCGCCGGACTGTCCCCCCAGCCCGCTTCAGACGCCCGTCACACGTCCCTGGTTGTCACTTGTGCTTTTTTGACAAGCCAGCTTTAAATCAGGGGTTTTCGTGACCCCACCTCTCATGAGCAGTTCCCCAGAAGGACACAACTGGGGAAAACACTTCACTTACTGTCGGGGTTTATTGTAAAGGATGGAGCTCGGGAGCAGCCCGATGGAGGAGGTGCCCAGGGTGGGGCGCGTGGGAGGGGGTGCTGAGCCCCGCGTCTGGGGCTGGTCACGGAGGCTCCATCACGGAGTCTGGGGGCGGGGGGGGGGGGGGGGGGTAGCAACGCATCTCTGGTCCCGCCCCCAACACCCGGAGGATGGGGGTGGGGCTGAAAGTCTCAGTCTCTTGTCCTGGCTGTTCTTTCTGGGGACCAGGCCCCATCGTGAAGCCATCCAGAGGCTCACTAAAGTCACCTCATTAGCATAAAAGGCGCCCTGTGGCCCAGGAAATTCCAGGCGGGGTTTAGGAGCGCTGTGTCAGGAATGGGGGCAGAGACCCAATACATGTTTTTTGGGGTTTTTTTTTGTCTTTTTTTGCTATTTCTTGGGCCGCTCCCTCGGCATATGGAGGTTCCCAGGCTAGGGGTTGAATCAGAGCTGTAGCCACCGGCCTACACCGCAGCCACAGCAACACAGGATCCGAGCCATGTCTGCGACCCACACCACAGCTCATGGCAACGCTGGATCGTTAACCCACTGAGCAAGGGCAGGGATCGAACCTGCAACCTCATAGTTCTAGTCAGATTCGTTAACCACTGCGCCACGACGGGAGCTCCCAATACATGTTTTGATGTCGCAGTTGAGGACTTAAAAAGCTGTAGGAGGCGGGCTTCTCACGTCAACTGCACCTGACAGGTGGGCCTGCAACTTGCCCAGATGGCCCAGCAGCTGCTGATCAGAGCTGAGCTTAAACCTTAACCACAGGGCCACTCTGCCTCTTTGGGCCTTTCTCAGGATGGAGCCTTCTATCGGGGAGGGGACCAGAGGCTCAGCCAATTGCAGCCTTCTGATGACACAGTAAGAGACTGGGACAGAGCAGAGTAAGGGTCACAAAAGGAGAAATCACTCCAGGAATGAGCACTCTTCTTCGTTTTGTGGGATATACTTTTTTTTTTTTTTTTTGGCTGCTCTGTGGCACATGGAAGTTCTTGGGCCAGAATCAGATCTGAGTTTAGGCCGCAACTACAGCAATGCCAGATCCTTAACCCGCTGTGCCAGGTTGGGGATCAAACCTGTGTCCTGGCCCACTGTACCAGGCTGGGGATCGAACCTGCGTCTTGGCGCTCCTGAGATGCCACACCAGTCCTGTTGCACCACAGTGGGAACTCTGAGATCAACTGTTGGTACTTGTTTTTTTAGACTTGGCATCACATCTAATGCATCCCCGTAGGCCAGGAGCTTTTATTTTACCCACCCCCACCCCTGTTTTGTTTAACCACCGTCTCTAAATGGGTGAATGACACCCACTCTCTGGCTAGCCCATGGATCTCCCGCCATCCACCATGCTGGCCGTCGGCGATTTGGTTGATGATGATATTTTGCCATCGTAATGACCGCAGCAATGAACAGCTCTTTTCTCTGTAAGGATCTTGTCACTTTTGGAGCTCCTTTTTTTTTTTTTTTGTCTTTTTGCCTTTTCTAGGGCTGCACCCGCAGCATATGGAAGTTCCCAGGTGAGGGGTTGAATCGAAGCTCTAGCTGCCAGCCTACACCACAGCCACAGCAACTCGAGATCCAAGCCATATCTGCAACCTACACCACAGCTCACGGCAACACCAGATCCTTAACCCACTGAGCAAGGCCAGGGATCGAACCTGCAACCTCATGGTTCCTAGTCGGATTCGTATCTCAGACATGGGCATTCTGTTCCTTGGGAAAGAAACTGTTATCACTTTTCTCTGATTGTAACAGTAATTTGGGTGATAAAGAAAAGGAAGAAAAAATCCATTCAGAGATAACTTTTTTTTTTTTTTTTTGCTGTCACTTCTGTCCCCTGTGTGTACAGCTGCAGAGATGTGCCCCATAAGCTGAGCTATTTATTGAATAACAGAAGTCAGGGGAAAGGGGACCTAATCATGTGAAAACCAGTCCTTCCCCCCTTCTGATTTCAGAAACGGGAACAGGATTAAAACATGCCTCAGAAACAAGAAAATGCAATGTGTGTATATACATACATATTTTTTTTTTTCTCCCCGCAATTAGGGATGAAAGCAAATCTCTCTCATCCCTGTGACGCTTCCTACTTTGTTCCTTTTAATGCTGTTTGCTTTGAATTTCACTCGTCTGAGGTGGAAGCTGTGACTCCTGCTGTTGCCTTGGCAACATTCGCCGGGTCTTTTTTTCTATTAATTTTCCATCTCCCCTGGCCCCTGGCCCTGGCCGTTTGTGTTGGGCACGTCTCTTTTAAGAGGTGTAGTGTCCTCTGCCCCGCCACCCGTCACCTCTAGCCTGAGCCCGCTGCCCGCACTAAGTAGCATCTCTTCCGTGTCCCACGCCGTCGCCTCTTGCCTCCGCCTCTGGGCTCCGGCCGCCGTGATCAAAGCTTGTAACCAACCGTATCTCGAGATGCCCAGGCTGTGGACTGCGAGGTTGTTTCCACGCCTTTGCTCTGAGTGGAGCCTCGCGCATTCCCTGTGCGCTGCTCCAGTTTCCGCTCCACCAGCTGGCGGGGGGCGGGGGGGACGTCCTGGAGCCACTGCGGGGGTTCAGGGGGGAGCGCTTTGAGCCCGGGGGGGGGGGGGACGTGGCCCCCTGGCTGCTGGGGCGAGTGGAGGGCGGCCCGGAGGGAAGCGACGCGGGCAGCCGCTCCTCGGTCTGAAGTGCTCCTCCAGGAACACGCCCGTGGCGCTCACCTAGGCTAGAACTAGAACTCACGCACAAGTGGCTACTGTGGCTTTTTGTGGCCTCGTTCAGCAGCGGGAGACACAGGCGGCCCGCCTGCCCATCATGGGAGGCGGGGGGGGGGGCAGGTGAGCGGCCGGTGCCCCCTCCCCAGGCTCCGTGGGCCGCTGTGCAAAATAGAAAGTGAGGCCACCGCTGCGTCTCTCAGGCATACCGGGGGCAGAATTTGCAAAGTGGAACTTTGGGTGAATTCCCATCTGTGTTTGAAAAAAAAGCCCTGCGTGCCCAAACGTGTCTGCACAGCCTGTGCGTTTACACGGCTGGCACGCTCGCGGGAAGTTCTGGAAGGAAGTGCCAGGCCATTTCTAGTCCCTCTAGTTACCTCTGCTGTGGGTGGGATGGGTGGGGAGGAACTCAGGTGTAGACCCTTCTGTGTTGTCTCTCTCTTTTTTTTTTAAAGCAGGTAATGTATGTGGGTAACAAGATGAAACCCAGAAA
This sequence comes from Phacochoerus africanus, assembly GCF_016906955.1. NCBI lineage: Eukaryota > Metazoa > Chordata > Mammalia > Artiodactyla > Suidae > Phacochoerus > Phacochoerus africanus. The sequence continues at coordinate 5,604,534 of NC_062548.1, read as the reverse complement.
CAGTCTGGGGGAGGGAGGGTGTTCTGTTCCTCTCCCTGGGGGTGCGCGGGGCCTGGCCTCCCTGCCCCCCTCACGGCTGCTCTGTCGCTTCCTCTCCAGAAGAAAAAGGGGAAGGAGGCAGGGTCCGGAGCCGCGCTGCCCGCGCCCCGCGTTCCCGCCCTGCCCCCCGAGGCCCGGGCCCCTCACTCCAGTTCCCCGGCCGCCGCCAAGCGGAGCAAGGCCAAGGCCAAAGGGAAGGAGGTGAAGAAGGAGGTGAGGCTCGCCACGCCCAGCGGTCAGGTCCCCCCGGCTCCCCACGGGCCCCCAGGCATGGGTGGCAGATGGGGCGGGCCTGGGTGTGCCCCGCTCCCCCTCTTCCCCCGCCAGGTCCACTGTGTGGCTGGAGGTGCTGTCTCAGCCCATTTTGCCCTCCGGCGGCCCTGGGAGGTGAGCCCAGCTGGGGCCCCAGTGCCCGCAGAGCAGACCACTGTGGCTTCCAGGGAGGGTCCCAGCCGGACAAGACTGGGACGCCGTGTCCTAAGCCGCGGGTCTGTCCTGCTCTGTCCCCAGAACCGGGGCAAGGGGGGCGCCGTGAGCAAGCTGATGGAGAGCATGGCGGCCGAGGAGGACTTTGAGCCCAACCAGGACTCGAGCTTCTCTGAGGACGAGCACCTGCCGCCAGGCGGGGCTGCGGAGCGGCCCCTGACGCCGGGTGAGTGCCCCCCATGCCGCGCTGGCTCGGGTGAGAGCCCGGGGCTGCTCTCCTCCTGGGGCAGTTACGGGGGCCGAGCTCCCATGGGGGGGAATGGGGGGGGGGGTGAGAGGGAACAGCATGTGCAAAGGCCCGGGGGCTAGGTGGGAGCACAGTGTGGACGTAAAACTGAAGGAAGCTTGACGCTGGGTCGCAGAGCGGGGCCGGGAGCGCCGCCTGGGCCGGGAGCAGGCAGCAGCAGGCACCTGGGTTTTGTGGGCCTCAGTAGGAGTTTGGTCTTGGTCCTGATGAAAAGGAGGAGCTGGCGGAGGTTATCGGTGGGATATCAGTGCAGTCAGGCTGGTTTTGTTTGTTCGCTTGGGGGGTTTGGGGGTTTTTTTTTGTTGTGTTGTTTTTTTTTTTTTTCCTTGCTTTATAGGACTGCATCTGAGGCATTAGGGAGGTTCCCAGGCTAGGGGTCGAATCAGAGCTGTAGCCACTGGCCTACGCCAGAGCCACAGCAATGCCAGATCCAAGCTGAGTCTGCCACCTACGCCTCTGCTCAGGGCAACACCAGATCTTTAACCCACTGAGCAAGGCCGGGGATCAAACCCACACCCTCATGGATACTAGTCGGGTTCGTTAGCTGCTGAGCCACGACGGGAACTCCCAGCCAGGCTGGTTCTGAGGTCAGCTCCGGGTGCCGTGTGGAGGGCGCCCTGGCAGGGCTGCGGGGGCAGGGAGGGCAGGCTGTTGTGAGGATGCAGGTGCGCCAGGGTGGCGACTGGGGGGTGGGTGGCGCAGGGCAGGAGATGAGGGGCGGGTATTGGAGAGGGGCTGCTGCCATCAAGATGGTCACGGCGAGGGGGCAGGGAAGACCCACACTGGGCCTCGCCACCTGGAGTTTGGGGTGACATCCAGTAGGCATTCAGACCTGGGGGTCTGGAGCTTGAGATGGAGCGTGTGTGTCAGGTAGGGGCGGGGCGAGAGCAGGCGCAGGGCCAGCCCCGAGGAACTTTGTCACCTGTCTGGGTGTGTGCATCTGTCAGCTCTTGTCACGTGACAGCCACCTGCTCGGACTCAGTGCTGGGTGGCAGGAAGCTGTCAGCAGGGTGGCAGGCAGACCTCAGCTGGGCTTGCGCCCGTGAGGACAGCATGACCAGGGGCCCACCAGTGCCGGAACCGCTGCCCCACAGCCATTCGTCCACCTGGACCGCTGGGCTGGTCAGGGCGCGTGCTCATGGGCGCGCTGTCAGGGGCTCGAGAGGGGGCATGGAGACCCCTGAGGCCCCCCAGGGGCGAGGTTCACAGTCGAGCACGTCACGTGGCCCAAGGTCCAGAGGTGGGAGGTCCCCTCCACCCATGTGAAGGCCGTGGCAGGAGGGTGGGTGCAGAGGGGACCAAGAAGCGGGCCTGTCCCTCTGGCCTCCCCAGCGAGCCACCTGGGTTTGTGTGTGTGAGGTAGGGACAGGGAGGAGCCCGGTCCCAGGGCCCGCGGAGAATGAAGAGCAGGCCCAGGGGCAGCCCGGCGGAGCCTGAGGAGGAGGACTGAGGAGAGTCTGGGGTGGGGCCCTGGTGTCCACGGGGGTGGCAACCCCCGGCTGGGGCCCCGGAGGGCAGGGGTTGGGGACAGGGAGCCTTGACAGCGGCTGCGGGGGTAGGGTTTCAGCCAGAACAGACAGCGTTCCAGGTGGAGAAGAAGCGGGTGGAAGAGTCCGGGGCTGCGGCTGAGGGGGCGGCGATGGGTCTGATGACACAGCCTCACGCCAGGGTGCAGAGAGTGCTGTCTTTTTTCGTTTGTTGGTTTTTTTGGGGGGCCGCACCCGCGGCATATGGAGGTTCCCAGCCTAGAGGTCGAGTGGAAGCTACGGCTGCCGGCCTGCACCACAGCACAGACACGTGGGATCTGCGCCACATCTGCCACATCCACGACAACTCACGGCAATGCCAGCTCCTTAACCCACTGAGCAGGGCCAGGGATTGAACCCACGTCCTCGTGAATACTGGTTGGGTTCGTCATTACTGACCGCGATGGGAACTCCGAGAGTGGTGGTCTTTGGCTGGGGACAGGCAGCACATGCAGGGTGTCACCCCTGGACCCCATCTGCCTGGGATCTCTGTGGACTCAGGGGCCGGGGGGCAGGGCCGGGTGCAGCGGGAACAGAAGCGCGGCCCTGCTTGAGCCCTGCCTGCGGGCACACTGCCGTGCCCGAGCGTGCCCTCCGCTCCGAGAGGGGGTGACAGGGCAGCCAGGCGGGCCTGAGAGAAGGAAGGCAGAGGAGGGGTGGTCTCTCGCCACCCCTCCTCCAACCCCGCCTCCTCCTCCCCCCCCCCCGCCCCCCGGCAGCCCCTCGCTCCTGCATCATCGACAAGGACGAGCTGAAGGACGGCCTGCGCGTGCTCATCCCCATGGACGACAAGCTGCTGTACGCGGGGCACGTGCAGACGGTGCACTCGCCAGACATGTGAGTGGGGCCGGGGCCTCCAGACCCTCACCCAGCCCTGCAGCCAGGGTGCCGGCTGGGCCTCTGGGCACGTGGCCCCCCCTCCCCTCCCCAGGACCTGGCGAGTGGTGCCCGCCTCGCGGGGGGCGGGCGCAGGACACTGGGAGGACAGTCCCCGCTGAGGTGTGCCAGGGCGGCGTGGCGGGCCCCCCAGTGGCACAGGGCTGGGGGGCGGTCGGGAGAGTGTGTGGGCCTCTCTGGGGTCTGCAGCCCCTCCTGCAAAGGAGGAAACGGGCCCAGCTGCCCCCAAGTTGACCCAGCTGGTCCGCAGCCCTTCAGGCTCAGACCTCACGTCCCAGGGGTCTGGGGGTTAGAGCTGGTGCTGGCGGGCCGGAGATTGGGACGCAGCATCCCCATGGGGCCCTCACAGCACGCTTGCCCTGGCCTTGCAGATACCGTGTGGTGGTGGAGGGGGAACGCGGGAACCGGCCCCACATCTACTGTCTGGAGCAGCTGCTGCAGGAGGCGGTGAGGCCGGGGCGCGCGGGGCTGCCGGGGGGAGGGGGCCGGGTGCCGCTGGCCCCCGCCTGGTGCTCAGTCCGCCGCCTCCCCAGATCATCGACGTGAGGCCGGCCTCCACTCGCTTCTTGCCGCAAGGGACCAGGATCGCGGCTTACTGGAGCCAGCAGTACCGCTGCCTCTACCCAGGCACCGTGGTGCGAGGTGAGACCTCCCCTCCCCCGAGACCCTCCCCGACACCCCGTTTCCCAACGTGTCGGCATGGACTCCCTGTTCCTGAAACCCAACTCGAGCAGGCTTAAGTGCAGTTCGTGGATCCGTATAAGCGAAGACGCACGGGCCTTGGGGCCCGGCCGGACCAGGTACCGTTCAACGCGGCATCCGTCAGCCACGCAGTCAGCCGCGCTGGCTCACACCCGGCTCCTGGGGACTGTGTCTCGCCGTCATAACAAATCCCGTCCTCAGAGAATCCCCTACGCTCCCATCCGAGTCCCAGGATGGAGTCCCACTGAGCCGGCTCGGGTCACGTGGCTGTCACAGACGCCGGGCGTCAGATCGGCTGGGCCCGGGTCTTGTGCTGGTCCTTCTAGGGAGGGAGGCCAGCTTCCCAATCTTACCTGTGGACCAAAAGAGATAGGAAGGCTGCTTCCCCGGGAAAGCTGACGCTGTTAGCAGAATGAGAGAGACTGGGAGCCGGGCAGACAGAAATAACAGGTCGCCTGGAAGTTGTGGGTAAGGCTGTCAGACAGACGCTGCACCGCTCAGCTGGTGCCAAACCCACACGTCCAGAGACGGGCCGTGGGCATTTGTCAGATCCAAAAAGCAGGCACCAGCTCCAGGCTACCTCGTGGGCACCAAGCCCTCTTCCACAGGTGGAAGTCTGTCTTGTTCAGCTCCCGGCCCCTGGGTCCTGGCGGGCTGCCCGCTTTCTAGGCCTGCCTCGGGGGGTCTCTCCAGACTTGGCCTTGCCGCCGTCCTGAGAATTCCGCTTCGCTCCCACGCCGCTCCTGTGTGTCTCTCCCTTGTTGCGGCGGAGGGTCTTTCTGGAGCTTTCTGAGAAGGGTCCATGCGAGGGGAGCGCCTCAGGTGCGCGCGCGCCTGTGATCTCATTCTTGCCTTCCTTCGAGACGCTGTGAGCTGCACATAAACTCTCGTTAGAAACCACTCTCCCCATTTTGAAGTCACGGTTCCATTTTCACGGTGGAGGTGTTCACTGCCGGCGTTATTCCCAAAGCGTCACGGGAGACCTGCTGTTTCCTTCTGGAAACAGGATCTTCTCATTATTCCTAGATAGGGAGTTGCATCTGGTCTCTTCTTTGCTGTGTGCATGTGTTGCTGGGTCTTGGGGGAAAGGGACTTGGGTTTCGAAGCAAATTTCCTCTGTTCCTGAAAACTTTTCTTGTCTTACTTCTTCGAGAGTTTCCTTCCCCATTTGTCATCTTTTCCTGGAACTCACATTCATCTGGCAGTCCTCCACAGTGTTTGCCTTTTTTTTTTTTCCCACTACTGTCTATTTCTTATCTTTTTTTTTTTTTTTGGCCATACTTGTGGCACGTGGGAGTTCCCCAGGCCAGTGACTGAACCTTCACCACAGCTGCAGCAACATCAGGTCCTTAACCCACTGTGCCACAAGGGAACTTCCTCTTTTATCTTTTTGTTCAACTTTCTGGCAGGTTTCCACCTCCACTTCTGGCCTCTCTGTTCGATGGAATTCTTGATATTTCTCCTGTCCTTTAAAGAATTCCGAAGAGTTGTTATTCTCTGAATATTCTTTTTTTTTTTTTTTTTAATTTTATGGCTGCACTCGTGGCACATGGAAGTTCCCAGGCCAGGGACTGAATGTGCACCCACTACCACGACCTACGCTGCAGCTGCAAGCAACACCAGATCCTCTTAAGCCCCGTGCCGGGCTGGGGATAAACCCACACCTCTGCAGTGGCTCAGAGTCACGACAGTTGGATTTTTTTTTTTTTTTTGTCTTTTTGTCCTTTCTGGGGCTGCACTCGCAGCATATGGAGGCTCCCGGGCTAGGGGTCACATCGGAGCTGTAGCCGCTGGCCCACACCACAGCCACAGCAACAATGTATCTGAGCCTTGTCTGTGACCTACACCACAGCTCACAGCAACGCCAGACCCTTAACCCACGGAGCGAGGCCAGGGATCGAACCGGCAACCTCATGGTTCCTAGTCAGATTCATTAACCACTGCGCCACGACGGGAACTCCCGACAGTTGGATTCTTAACTCACTGCACCATAGCAGGAACTCCTTTTTTTACTGTATTAAAAATAATCGTTTTGTCTCATGTGGTTTTTTCCTGAGGACTTGCCGTGTGCATTCTGGATTCCCTCAGTGCCCTGTCCTCCTGGTCGCTTTTCCCCTTCTCCGTGGGCCGTGTGCCCGTCCTCTGAGCTCCCCGTCCCTCTCTGGTCTGTGTCGGTCTTTTGTTAGAAGCTGTTCTAAGGGTCCCATCAGGTCACTGGTGACCCTTAGCAAGCGCATAGGCCACTCTGTGCGCGGACAGGGCTTCCTGACGGTGGCGGGGGACACCGCCTACCCGCACCCGTGACTCATCCCCGTCAGCTGGCCCGTGGCCTCCATCGTCAGGGACGCGGGCTCAGCGCCTGGCACTTAGGGCTGGGGTCCCCACTCAGTGCTTGGACTTCCGCGTCGCCCCTACTCAGTGTGGTGCTCGCTGCCCCCCCCACCCCCCACCCCCAGCTCCTGCTGCCCTGTGACCCCCGTCTGTGCAGCACTGGGTCCCCGGCGCCCCCGCCTGCAGAGCTGCTTGTTGTTCCACAGAGGGCATCCTGGGCCCGAGCCTTTGCGGGGTTCCCCTGTAAAAACCGGGTCCCTTCTTCCTGGCCTCCCCCACTTCCAAGCCCCTGGCCGAGCGGAGCCCAGAATGCGGCAGTCGCGCTCCACGCGGACACCGTCTTCAGGGACGCGGGCACTCGGGGCCCCGTCCCCTGGCCTGCTCGCTCCGCCCTTTGCGGTCCTGCCCCTGCATCCTCGCTGGCTCTGGGGAGAAGGGTCTTGGGAGTGCGCGGACACAGGCGCGTGTCCCTGAGGTCTGGATGTGCCGCGGGAGCCAGAGGACCCGCCCTCGCACCCCTGAGCTGCTGACTGGCTGGTCTCGGCGCCCCCTTCGCCAGGCGCCCGCCAGGGAGCCGCAGGTCCGCGGGCCTCCCCTGACCCCCCCCTCTTCCCCCAGGTTTGCTGGGCCTGGAGGACGACGGGGACCTGATCACCGTGGAGTTCGATGACGGGGACACCGGGAGGATCCCCCTCTCGCACATCCGCCTGCTGCCTCCGGACTACAAGATCCAGTGTGAGTGGATCCAGGGCTCTGCACCCACGGGGCGGGACTGGCAGAAAGCGGGGGCGGGGGCTTCCAGAATGGACTCGGGAGGGGGGTCCCAGGCTCCCCAGGCCGGGGCAGGGCTCCGTCACTGTCACCCACGGCTCCGCACACCAGGCGTCGCCCCAGGGCTCAGTCCTTGTGTAGTCCCTTGTGACTGACCAATACCAACGTCTGAACCTCGGGGGCTTTTGTTTGGTTTCTTTTCGTCGTTTTAGGGCTGCACCCGAGGCAGATGGAAGTTTCCAGGCTAGGGCTCAAATCGGAGCTACAGCCACCAACCTACACCACAGCCACAGCAACGCAGGATCCGAGCCGCATCTGCAACACGCCACGGCTCTCGGCCACCCCTGATCCTTAACCCACTGAGCCAGGCCGGGGATCAAACCTGCATCCTGATGGATACTAGTCCGACGTGTTTTAGCTGAGCCACGACAGGAACTCCTGAACCTTAGGGTTTTAAAGAGGTGAAACGGCTTTATCGAGGGCCCCTCAACTAGTCGGAGGCAGAGCCTGGACTCAGACCCAGGACTGCCTGACTTCCAGGGCTCCCGACCTCAGCCTCCTCCAAACGGATCATTAAAACCACAGAGTCAGCCCCGCCCTGTTCAGCTGTTGGAGGAGCCCTTGCTGAGCGTGTGTGCAGACACCTGAGCCCTGTCCCTGCAGCCGGTGCCTCCCACACGAGCGCGCAGCCTACTGGGCGGCTGAGCTGGCCGCCTCGTCTCGCGGTGTCGTCTGGTTCCCACCTCCACGAGTGCAGAGTCCCAGGCCTGAGCCACTGTCTGTCCTGCCCCGTAGGTGCTGAGCCGTCCCCGGCCCTGCTGGTGCCGAGCGCCAAGCGCCGCAGCCGGAAGACCAGCAAAGACACCGGCGACAGCAAAGACGGGGCCGCGCCAGGGTCCGAGGAGTCGGGTGCCAAGGCACGGGGACGAGGGCGGAAACCCAGCACCAAAGCCAAGAGCGGTACGTTGGCCGTGCCCAGCCCCCTGGGGGCTGCCACGCACACCGGGTCTCTACACAACCCCCATCTCCCCACCCCCCACCCCGGGCGGGAACTCTGCACAGCGACACTGCCCCCTCCCACCTCGGTGGGAACTGTGCTGCGGGGCTGCTGGGCCCTTTGACAGGTGGTGGAACCGAGGCTCGGGGAGGCGCCCTGATCTTGAGGGGCAGAGCTGAGATTTAACCAAGTGTGTTGCTGCCGGAATCCAAAGAAAAGTGCCTCTGGCTAAGAGCCCAGGCTCCCGAGGCCACTCTGGGGCCCACACACGAGACCACTGCGGTGCAAGAGCCGCTGGGCCCGAGCCCCTCCGCGCTGCCGCCCGCAGCCCCGCTCGGGACCTGGCTCGGGAAGCCCAGGCCTCACGTGGGCCTTTCCCTTCTCTCCTCTAGACAGAGCTGCCGTCCTGGAGGAGGGGGGCTCGACAGAGGAGGTCCCTAGCACCCCGTTGGCCCTGGAGCCCATCAGCACCCCAAGTTCCAAGAAGAGTCCCCCAGAACCGGTGGACAAGCGGGCCAAAGCCCCCAAGGCTCGCCCGGCGCAGCCACAGCCCAGCCCAGCCCCGTCCACCTTCACCAGCTGCCCGGCGCCCGAGCCCTTCGGGGAGCTGCCAGCCCCCGCCACCACCCTGGCCCCCGCGCCCCTCGCCAGCATGCCCGCCACCATGCCCGCCACCCGCCCCAAGCCCAGGAAGGCCCGTGCTGCCGAGGACTCGGCCACCAAGGGCACCCGGAGGCCGGGGGAGGAGGCCGAGCTGCTCGTCAAGCTGGACCACGAGGGCGTGATGTCGCCTAAGAGCAAGAAGGCCAAAGAGGCCCTGCTCCTGCGCGAGGACCCCGGGGCTGGCGGCTGGCAGGAGCCCAAGGGCCTGCTGGGCCTGGGCAGCTACCCGCCGGCGGCCGGCGGCCCAGAGCCCAAGGCGGCCCGGCCCAAGGCCGGGAACGGCGACCTGGCCCAGGAGCCCGCGGCCGGGCTCCCCTTCGAGGACGCGGCGAAGCCCCAGAGCCCGGACAAGGGCCAGGCCGAGCAGGACGGGGCCGAGGAGTCGGAGAGCGGCAGCAGCAGCAGCAGCGACAGCGGCGGCGGCAGCAGCAGCAGCAGCAGCAGCAGCAGCAGCTCGGAGACGGAGGGCGAGGAGGACGCCCAGGGCGGGGGCCGGCGCTGCAGCGCCTCCAGCTCCAGGGCCTCCTCGTCCTCGTCCTCGTCGTCCTCATCGTCGTCCTCCTCGTCCTCGTCGTCCTCGTCCTCCTCCTCCTCGTCCTCCTCGTCCTCCTCGTCGTCCTCCTCGTCCTCGTCCTCCTCGTCCTCGTCGTCCTCCTCGTCCTCGTCCTCATCCTCCTCGTCCTCGTCCACCACCGACGAGTCCTCCTGCAGCTCGGACGACGAGGCGGCCCCCGCGGCCGCGGCCGGCCCCTCGGCCCCGCCGGCGCTCCCCAGCACGGCGCCCAAGCCGGCGGGCAAGGCCCGCGCCTCGGGCCACCCTCCGGGCAAGAAGGCGCCCGTGCCCGCGCCCCAGGCGCCCGCGCCGCAGCCCAAGGCCCAGGCCGGGGCCAAGAGCCGCCCCAAGAAGAGAGAGGGCGTCCACCTGCCCACCACCAAGGAGCTGGCCAAGCGGCAGCGCCTGCCGTCCGTGGAGAACCGGCCCAAGATCGCCGCCTTCCTGCCGGCCCGGCAGCTCTGGAAGTGGTTCGGCAAGCCCACCCAGGTAGCGCGGGGCCCCGGAGCTGCCCACCTCTGTCTCTCCTCCAGCCGCCGCCAGGGCAGGGTCGGGGGGCTGGGCGAGGAGTCCGACCCCAGCGTCCGAGCCCCTCACGGGGCAGCGCGGGCCTTTGGCAACCGTGGAGCAGGGTCTGTCACCCCCGCTTGGCAACACGGCCTCGTTTTCTTGGCCGTCGCTTCACCTCCTGCTGAAAACGAATAGCCCGAGGCTGCCGGTGTCCCGTTTAGCAGGAGGCACGTGTTTCCCACTCCCTGGCACAGAGTCCAGGCTGTCTTCCCAGCCTGGCTGGGTGGCGGCGGCCGAGGCAGAGGGTCCTGGTCGTTCGGGGCTGGGTCACCTGGGCACCCCTGCAGTAGGTAGGGTTGGTTCTCCCAAAGGAGCCCTCCAGGCCCACCCCGTGCCGTGTGGTCCACACTCCTGTGTGCGGCAGGGCCACAGCCAGGCTCGCCCACGACGTCCGCCACCCTGTCCAGGTCCTCCGAGGCCCCGCCAGAGCTGGGCTCGGCAGGGGTGCCCTGCTGGGTCTGGACCTCGCCAACGCCGGTGCTGCCAGGCAGGTTTTAGAGCTTGGGAAGCTTCTGGAATATTCTCGCTGCGTCAGCTCCCCGGGTAGTGCGTCCGCAAGGCCAGAGGACGTGGCGGGTGTTGTGAATGAAACTCTAGCCGGTGCTTCATATCTTCGTAGCAGTAGCCTTTCATCGGCCCAGACATCTTCAGGATGGGGTGGGGCTGTCCGGCCAAGGTAAGAGCCGGAAGTCAGGGAGGTCCCCCCACCCCGCAGACTCCGCTTTCCTTCCTGCTTCCCTGCCTTTGGGGCATCCCCTTGAATCTGGGGCAGAGGCTCCGCTTCTGCAACCTCGCAGGCATGAGTTACCTGACTCTACACCCTCTAGGCTTCAGGCTGAAAGCCTCTCTTGGCAAGGCCACCAGTCAAGACAGCAAACTTGAGCATGTAGATTCTTGTAGAATCTTTTCTGACCAGCCACACTCAGACATTCCAGACCAGCCCGCACCCCCCGCGCTCTGGTCCCGGCAGGTGCTTTATCCCGGGACATCTCAAGGAGCTTCTGTGCGGACGTGTCCTCACTGTCCTGCCTTCACGGTCTTGGCCTGTTCCTCAGCACCTGACATTTGCAGGTTCCAGCATCAGTGTTACTGAGGGCACTTACTGCTGCAGACGTCAGAGCACAGGGCCAAACTCATTTGACAGCAAAGTCCAGAGTGGTCAGCTTCAGGTACAGCTGGATCCAGGGGCCCAAAAGCTGTCTTCAGACCCACTCTTGGGGCTGGGCTCCAGGTTTTAGTGTCCCTTTCCTTCTTCTGCACTGGTCTCCTTCTCTGGCAGCCCCTCTCCTCTAGTAACAGGCAACCCCCAGGAATTTTCAGCTGACCTCTGTCTGCTCAGGAGTGACAGTAGGAAGTGTCTTTCTCCCAGGGGTTCAAGCTAAAGTTGGTGGACTGTCTTTGGGTTAGATCCTGAGCCAGCTGCCATGGCCAGGAGGAGAATGGGATGTTTGGATTGGCCAGACCAAGTCCTGTACTTGCCTCAGGGGTGGCTCAGCCCTACCGGGGAAACCCCATGGATCAGGAGGGGCTCCGAGTCTGAGGAGAAGAGCACGGATGCCAAAAATGTAACTGCTGTCGCATGCGGTTAGATTTAGCAGAAATCGTCACTAACCCCTCTTGGATGATCCGTTTATACCATGCCTTGAGCTGAAAATAATTTGAACAGTTTATGGAACAGGTGAGAAATTAGTAACTCGGATGTCAGAAAGTCTGTCACCACCAGGGATCCAGTGAATTAAAAGCAGAAAAGGGACGGCTGAATAAGTTAGGAAATTAGCTTGTAGGTTTTTCATGTTTAGGCCCCCAACCACCCCACCACCAATGAAAAAAAATCAGCTCTGGAGCCGCCTAGTGGCCAATGTGAGAAGGGAAAGAAGCACTTTAATACTCGGTTTGAGGAGAATGTGTGCTGGTTCCACTGGAGGGCAGAGCAGAGCGTGGCACAGGCCGGGCTTCTCTGAGCTGGAACAGCGATAGGTCCCAGAGCTGCCTGGTGCTGTGGTGGGTTTTGGATGCTGATGGCAGGTCTCTTCCCTCCTTGGAGCCTACATATCTGTCCAGTGCTAGCCTGGGCTGGGGCACTGACAAGGCTTCAGGAAATGTTTGTTGAATGAATTTAAAAACCACCCCGCCCACACGGTGGGCCAGGCAGACGTGGGCCCAGTGCCAGATCCTGCAGGCTCCAGGCACTCATCTCAGTCAGTGGCTTTGCTGGGGAAGAGGGGGTAGCTGCCCACGCCTGGGGGTTGACACTGTCCCAGGGACAGCCCTCAGCCCACACACACACCCCCTCCGCCCTGGACAGGCCTCTCGCGGGGCTGGCTGGTTCTGAGCCCTCACACTGCTCAGCGTGGTGTGGACTGAGGTTGTGCGGCACGTGACAAGCTGTGACGCTGGGGGCGGGCGGGGAAGGCTTCGTGGCTGTCCAGCCAGGCAGCGCGGCAGGTGGAGCAGTGTGTGCCGTCTGACCCTTGGACTTGGGTCCCCGCGTCCCCTTCCTGGACCTCATTGTCCCTGCCTGGACGTTGGGGGCTGCCCGTGCCTCCGGCCGGTGCCAGGGCCCAGGGGGAGGAGCAGGGATTCCGCTGGGCCCCAGCAGTGGGCGTGGCGTCTGCGGCCGGAACCTCTCCATGTGGGGGTCCCCGCGGCATCCTTAGGGGACGCGACGTCCCTCCTGGGGACCCAGCCCGCCAGGGCGACGATGGATGAGGGCTCCCCCCCCCCCAGAGCAGGTGGGGGGGGCTCCCCCCGGGGTTGGGGCCGGGGCCGGGGTCGGGGCCCTGCGCCCTGACCTGCGCGCCCGCCCGCAGCGCCGCGGCATGAAGGGCAAGGCGCGCAAGCTCTTCTACAAGGCGATCGTGCGGGGCAAAGAGATGATCCGCATCGGGGACTGCGCCGTCTTCCTGTCGGCCGGCCGCCCCAACCTGCCCTACATCGGCCGCATCCAGAGCATGTGGGAGTCCTGGGGCAGCAACATGGTCGTCCGCGTCAAGTGGTTCTACCACCCTGAGGAGACCAGCCCCGGCAAGCGCCTTCACGAGGGCCAGGTGAGCCGGCGGCCCCACCGCGGGGCCGGGGGGCCGGGGGGTCGGGGGTCGGGGGGTCGGCCCCGGCTCACCGCGGGCCCTCGTCTGCCCCCAGCACTGGGACCAGAAGTCCGGCCGCAGCCTCCCTGCAGCCCTGCGGGCCTCCAGCCAGAGGAAGGACTTCATGGAGGTAGGAGGACGCAGGGCAGGCGCCCCACCACCCCACCCCACCCCACCCCCGCCAGGGCCCCCTGAGCCCGCCTCTGAGCAGCTCGGAGCTGCTGGCCTGGTCTTTGGGCGCTCAGTCCTCGGGTCTCTCAGTCTCTGGCCTTGTCCTCGACCCGACCCGCCCCCCCCCCCACGCGCCACATGTCCCTGGGGGATTCCTGCCGGCCCGGGAGGGGTGGTGCCCCCGCCTGATGCCCGCCCGGTGCCCGCAGCGCGCCCTGTACCAGTCCTCGCACGTGGACGAGAACGACGTGCAGACGGTGTCGCACAAGTGCCTGGTGGTGGGCCTGGAGCAGTACGAGCAGATGCTCAAGACCAAGAAGTACCAGGACAGTGAGGGCCTCTACTACCTGGCTGGCACCTACGAGCCCACCACGGGCATGATCTTCTCCACCGACGGCGTGCCCGTGCTCTGCTGAGCCCGCCGCCGCCGCCGCCCCGGGGCCCCGGGCCTCGCCATCCCCGCCACGGCTCGGCGGCCACGCGCGTTGGTTGTGTGCATGCAGGCGTGCCCGTGGACGTCCTGGCGCTCGTGAGTGTGTACATGTGTGTGCCCGTATGCATGCACGTGTGTGTGCACATGTGCACACGTCCCAGACCCCTTCCCGACCCCTCGGTGCCCCCGCCGGGCCCCTCTCCGCGATCAGGGTATGCGCGGCCGGGCCGCCCGCGGCCCCCCAGCACCTTGAAAGCACTTGGCCCGGCCGGGCCCCCCCCCAGGGGCCCCCCCAGGCCCCGCTGCGGGGGGGCGGGGCTGCCGAGGAACCAAACTGACACTCGCGCGGGGGCTCGCGCTGCTTGCGGAGCCTCCCGGTGCTGGGGCCCCTGCGGCCGGGGCCACCCCACTCCTCTCCCCGGGGCCAGCGCCGGCCCCGGGCGCCTGCCAGGGGCCCGGCCTCCGCCCTCTCGGGCTGGCCTGGACTCGGGGAGCGGAGCCAGGGAGCGGCGGGGCCGCAGAGCACCGCCAGGCGCCCCCCCCCCCCCCCCAGCCTCACACTACAGAGACCCCCCAATGGTGCTGACACCCCGTCCCGGCCCCGCCCAGGCCCCTGTACAGTTTTATTGTACCGAGAGACTCTCCCTGTATTATACGCCTTTAAATGGAGTCAACTTTTTAATTATATATATAAAGATAAAGATATATAAATATATATAAATATAAACTTTTTAAAACTGTGAAAAAATAGCTATGAAATTATAAAAAAAAAAGCGAACACATTCTGACGTGCAGAATATTATTTTTTATTTCCTGTTAGATCGTGCGTGTCTAGCACCCAGCTTCACGGGCCCCCCCTTGTCCCGAGCACACCCCCCCGCCCGCGCCCCGGCCCAGGTGTACTGTACGCGCCCCCAGGACGGAGAAGGACTTGGGAGAAGGGAGGCTGAGGGAGGGAGGGGAGCCGGCCGAGCTCGGCGCCCTGCTCAGCCCACGAAAGCACTTAGCAGCCCCCGCACCTTCCAGGGCGACGGGAGGCCTCGTCCAGACAATCTCAAGGGAAGGAAAAGCCAGACTTTGGTTTCGTTTTTTGGGGGAATTATTGTTTTCCTTTTTTTCTTTTTTAAAGTTTCTTTTGGAATTTTGTTTGTTGGCGAATTCTGTGTGATCTTTTTCATAAAAAAAAGAAAAAGAAAAGAAAAAGCTATAATTGGAAAAGGACAGTTGTCTGGAGTGGTTCATTTCTGGGCCCCGGGTGGGCTTGGGGTCGGGAGGCAGCTCGGCGGGGGGGGGGGGGGGGGGGGGGGCTGACCTTTCAGGGAGAAGGACAGCACCCCTGTCGCCCGCGCCTGCCTAGCTGAATTAATTTCAGTGGAAGGAGATGAAAGGGGGCGCCACCCTACCGGACCCGGCCCAGCCTCGGCTGCCCACTGGTACAGGACGGCCTCCGGGCCAGACTGGGGCTAGAGAGCTTGCATCGCCTTTCTAATTTTTTTTTTTTTTTTGGCTTTTTAGGGCTGCACCACAGCACATGGAGGTTCCTACGTAGGGCTCAAATCAGAGCTACAGCTGCCGGCCTCCAGCCCAGCCACAGCCACACAGGATCCGAGCCACATCTGCGTCCCACACCACAGCTCACGGCAACGCCGGATCCTTAACCCACTGAGCAAGGCCAGGGATCGAACCCGCAACCTCATGGTCACCCGTCAGCTTCGTTTCCACTGCGCCCCCACGGGAACGCCTCTCTCTCAAGCACAGAGCTGGAGTGACAGAGACGGCGTGGAGCACCTCACTCACCTCCTCCTGTCAGCTCGCCGCAGCCACGGCCACTCAGCGCACCTGCGCCGCCGAAAACGACTAGAACCTGCCAGAGAGATCTGCCGCAACGAAAGACCTAAAGAGGGGACCACAGCGGGACGGGCAGGCGGGCCCTGCAATGTGGGCAAGTCCACACCCCCACGTGAACGACCCTCAAGCTGGAGAAAGATCCTACGGCAGAAGGGTCTCCCCAGGGGGCACGAGTTCTGAGCCCACGGTGGGCTCCCCTGTCCTCCACCGGGAACACGAGCTCCCAGAGCATCTGGCTGTGAAGGCCCGTGGGGCTCAATTCCGGGCATCTCCCGGGACATGGGGATGTAGAGACGTTGCTCGGAGAGGGCGCCCACAAACATCCCACAGGCTCCGGGGCAAAAGGCGTCATTTGCTAGAAGCCTGGGCCAGACCCCCTGCCGGTCTTGGAGCGTCTCCTGGACAGGTGGGGGGCAGCTGCGGTTCACCCTAGGGACCCAGGCTCGGGCAGCAGCCCTTCCTGGGTGCCTCTTCTACTGCATGGGTGCTGGGCTGGCAGGCGCACTTGTGGAATTGTCCCTCTAGCTGCTTAGTGCCAAGACGCGGGCCCGCCCAACAGCCTCGTAAGCACCAGTGCTGGGACATCTCAGACCCACAAGCTAGGTGTGGGCACAGTCTCGTACCCATCAGCAGCCAGGCTGTCTAAAGACCTCGGCCACACCCACTAGAGGGCCCAGGACCCTGCCCCATCCACCAGGGGGGAGACACCAGCCCCAGAAGCCCCTGGGCCTTGGCGCTGGCCCTGCCCTCCAGGATGTGTGCACTGTAGCCCTGGACCAGCTTCACCCACCAGGGGGCAGACACCAGCCAGCCCCAGCCCTGCCCACTAACAGGCCAACACACGCTTTAGGACACCGTGTAGCTGGTACCCAACTATGTTAGAGCCCTCTGCACCAGGGACTTGACAGCGGCTTTGGGATCCCTGGGTCCTGCAAGCAGACTCTAGAACCCAGCCCTGCCTGCCAGGAGGCCAGCACTAACCCCAGGACCTGGCTTCACGCACCAGGGGGTAACAGCCGGCCGGCCCTGGGGTCTTCCGGACCCTGATTCCACCCAGCAGGGAGCCAGCTTTAGCCCCAGGGCTCCCTGAGGTTTTACAGTCAGCCACCTTGGGACCTGGCCACACAAGGCAGGGCCAGCCAAGCCTACCGGACCCCCCAGAGAACAGAAAGACCCCCACAGCCCTCAGAGGGGGATTCCCTAGAGCATTTATCTTGAGTGACAAGGGGGGAGTGCCCTGCTGGGACACAAAGGACGTCCTACAGAGTCCACTTCTTCAAGACCGGGAAGCATAACTAGCCTACCAGAGACATAAAAATACAAATAGCAATTTAGGTAAAAAAGAGGCAACAGAAGCACGTTCCAGATGAAAGAACAAGATAAAAGCCCAAAAGAACTAAGCGAGAGGAGACAGGCAACCTCGCCAAGAAGGCATGTTCAGGGTAGAGGCCAAGACGGTCAGAGAACTTGAGCAGAATGGATGCACAGAGCGAGAAAGAAGAAGTTTTTAATAAAGAGAAAATATAAAAAGCAACCAGAGACGACGAAGACAATAACTAAAATGAAAAAGGTACTAGAAGGAATCAGCAGTAGATGAAGTGACACCGAGGACGGATCGGCCAGCTGGAAGAGTAATGGTGCTGAACAGAAAAAGGAATGAGAAGCAACGAAGGCAGTTTTAAGACACCTCTGAGACAGCGTCAAGCATGCTAATACCTGCCTTACAGGGGTTCCCAAAGGGGAAGTGAGAGACAGGTGTTGAGAACATGTTTGAAAATATAACAGCTGGGTGCTTCCCGTCATGGCTCAGTGGTCAACAAATCCGACTAGGAACCATGAGGTTGTGGGTTCGATCCCTGGCCTTGCTCAGTGGGTTAAGGATCCAGCATTGCCGTGAGCTGTGGTGTAGGTCACAGATGAGGCTCGGATCCTGCATTGCTGTGGCTGCAGTGTAGGCTGGCGGCATCAGCTCCAATTCGACCCCTAGCCTGGGAACCTCCATATGCTGCGGGTATGGCCCTAAAAAGAAAGACCAAAAAAAAAAAAAAAAAGAGAGAGAGAGAGAGAGAATATAATAGCTGAGGGAGTTCCCATCATGGCTCAGTGGTAACAAACCCAACTGGTATCCATGAGGATGCGGGTTTGATCTCGGGCCTCACTCAGTGGGTTAAGGATCTGGTGTTGCTGTGAGCTGTGGTGTAGGTGGCAGAATGTGGCCGGGATCCCATGTTGCTGTGACTGTGGTGCACAGATCCAGTTCAACCCCTGGCCTGGGAACTTCCATCTGGCACAGGTATGGCCCTTAAAAAAAAAAAAAAAAAAAAAGAGCTGAAAAGTTCCCTAACCTGGAGATGAGAAGTCATCCAAGTCCACGAGCACAGAGCATCCCGTCCAGGATTAACCCAAAGACACAGTATAATTGAGGTGGCGAGAATTAAAAACAGAGACTATTAACGCAGCAAGGGAGAAGCAAGAGATACATACAAAGGAATTCCCATAAGGCCACCAGCTGACTTTTCAGCAGAAGCTCTGCAGGTCAGAAGGGAGTGGGGCAGCGTGTTCACAGTGACGTAGGAGAAAAAGCATCAAGAATACCCCACCCAGCAAGGCTCTTGTTCAGATGGGATGGAGAAATCAAAAGCTTTACAGACAAGCAAAAGCTGACAGAGTTCAGCACCACCAAGCCAGTTTTACAACAATTTTTCTTCCTTTTCTTTTTTTACAGCTACACCTGTTGCACATGGAGGCTCCCAGGCTCGGGTCGAATTGGAGCACAGCTGCAGGTCTACGCCGCAGCCACAGCCACACCAGCTTCCAGCTGCATCTGTGACCTACATACAGCCTGTGGCAATGCCGGATCCTTAACCCACTGAGCAAGGCCAGGGATTGAATCTGCATCCTCACCGAGACTATTCAGGTCCTTAACTGGCTGAGCGACAATGAGAACTCCCTACAACAAATGTTTAAGGAACCTAGAAGGCCACAACTAGAAACATGAAAATAAATCCCGAGAGGAAACAGCTCATCAGTAAATGCGAACATACAACAAAGTCAGAAAGTCATCCACACACAAAGCGAAGAGGAAGGTGAAAGACAATCGAAAAATCATCTCTATGCACAATCAGCATTTAAGAGATACACAAAATAATTAGACTTCACTATGATAACAAAAACAGTGCTCAAGGGGGGGAGAGTACAAATGAAGAATATTTAAAATGCACTTGAAATGAAGAGATTAACACCGTAAAACAATCATACATCTATGTGGACTGCTACATAAAAAGGTGATGGAAAGCACACCCCAAAAAGCTATAACAGAGGCACACACACCAAAAGGAGTCCAAATGTAACGCTAAACATAGTCACCAAATCACAAGAGAAGAAGAAGAAAGGGGGCAAAAAAGATCTACAGACACAACCTTAAAACAATGAGAAAAATGGCAATAAGAACATGCATATCAATAATTACCTAAATGTGGGAGTTCCAGTGGTGACGCACTGGAAACAAATCCCACTAGTAACCAGGAGGTTGCGGGTTCGATCCCTGGCCTCTCTCAGTGGGTTAAGGATCCAGCATTGCCCTGAGCTGTGGAGTAGGTCATAGACGTGGCTTGGATCCAGTGTTGCTGTGGCGTAGGCCAGCCTGGGAATTTCCATATGCCCCTTAAAAGACAGAAAAAAAAAAAAAAAAAACCCACCACCCACCTGCATATATGCTGCCTGTGAGACACTCTTCAGATCTAGAGACACACAGAGACGGAACGCGACAGTGGGGAAAAAGGTATTCTATGTAAATGGAAATCAAAAGAAAGCTGGAGGAGCAGTATTCCCATCAGACAAGACAGATGAACGTCAAGACTGTTAGCCCAGAAACAAACCCGTGCACTTAGGGTCAACCCATCTACACAAAGAATGCAAGAATGGAGAAGTGGCAGTCTCTTCCGTAGGTGGTGCTGGGAAGACTAGACAGCCACATGGAAAAGGATGAAATGAGAACACACACCTCCAACACCACACACAAAAAGAAACTCAAGACAGCTCAGAGACCTAAACAAAAGACCAGACACTATAAAATTCTTACAGGAAAACATAGGCAGAACACTCTCAGGCAGCAGCAATGTCTTTTCAGATCCTCCTCTTAGAGTAATGAAAATTAAAAATAAACAAATGGGACCTAATTAAATGCAAAGGCTTTTGCACAGCAAAGGAAGCCATAAACAAAAGGACAACCCACGGAGTGGGAGAGCATCTTTGCCAATCATGTGACCACAGGGGCTTAATTTCCAAAATATACAAACACTTCATGAAGCTCAATATCAAAAAAAGAAAAAAAATAAAATCGAAAAATGGGCAGAAGACCTAAACAGACATTTCTCCAAAGCAGAAACACAGAGGGCCAATAGGCACACGGACAAATGCTCAACGTTGCAAACTAGAGAAACGCCAATCAAAACTACAATGAGGTGGCACTGCACACCAGCCAGAATGGCCGTTAAAAAGTCTGCAAATGCAGTTGGTGATATTTTGGGCACACGAGCCACCTGTCTCCTTGCATGGTGCTGCAATCAACCTTTCTCTGCTCCAAACTCTATGACGTTGCTACAAAAGTTGGTACAAACACTATGACGTTTTGGTTTGTCTGGCCTCATGGTGTGTTGGGCACATGGACATGGGCTACCAATTTTGGTGAACCAGCCTAGGCGTCTGTGCCCATGGTGGGTTGGCCCCAGCTGAGGGCAGCCCCTTCCCTCAGCAGCTCTGGAGCCCATTTTTCGCTCCACAGATCTTGGAGGGACTGCCCCCAGCAGATACTGGCTACGCAGAGCATGAGGCTGTTTGGAGCCAAGGAATGTCCAGAGCCATGGTCCACATTCAGTGTCACCTGGGGGTCTTTAATAGACAGTTGTGTTGATACTTTGCAAAATCGCCCCATCTTCAAGAAGGATTTTCAAAAACAGGTTTCTGAAGGGTTTTTTTTTTTTTTTTTTTTTGTCTTCTTAGGTCTGCACCCACGGCATATGGAGGTTCCCAGGCTAGGGGATGAATCAGAGCTACAGCCGCCGGCCTACGCCAGAGCCACAGCAATGTGGGATCCAAGCCACATCTGCAACCTACACCACAGCTCACGCCAACGCTGGATCCTGAACCCACTGAGTGAGGTCAGGGACCGAACCTGCAACCTCATGGTTCCTAGTCGGATTTGTTAACCACTGAGCCACAATGGGAACTCCAGTTTCTGATAACTTTTAAGTCCTACTGCTGAACTACATTTATAGGAACAGCAGGACCTGACCTCTGTGGACAGCTGCAAGAACAAAGGATTTCTACACCAGGGAGTTTGCAACAACCAAGCACGCCCCTCCCTCACCTTGCCTTTCAAGTGCTTTGCAATTCTGGTTCAGGGAATTTGGGATATGGGGGCAGGGGTGGGGCACAAGCCAGCCATCTCCTTGCATGGCCTTGCAATAAACTTTTCTCTGCTCAAAAAAAAAAAAAAGAAAAAAGTCTACAAATAACAAATGCTGGAGAGTATATAGAGAAAAGGGAACCCTCCTATGCTGTTGGTGGGAACGTAAGTTGGTACAAATACTATGGAAAACAGCATGGAGTTCCCTCGAAAAAACAAAGGATAACTACCGCGTGCTCCAGCAAGTCATGCCTGGGCACATATCCAAAGAAGAACAAAATCTGGATGATCCCACTGTGGCTCAGCGGTAACAAACCCGACTAGTATCCATGAGGATGTGGGTTTGATCCATAGCTTCGCTCAGTGGGTAAAGGATCTGGCTTTGCCTTGAGCTGTGGTGTAGGCTTGGATGCGGCTCGGATCCCATGTGGCTGTGGCTGTGGTGTAGGCCAGCAGCTGCAGCTCTGATTCAACCCCTAGCTGGGAACTTCCATAAGCCACAGATGCAGCCCCACCCCAGAAAAAACTAAAGAAAAAATTTGAAGATATATGCACCCCAGTGTTCACTGCAGCACTATTTACAATAGCCAAGCCATGGAAGCAACCTGCCTGTCCATCAGCAGAGAACTAGATAAAGATATGGTACATACATACAATGGAATATTACCCAGCCATAAAGAGAAGGAAAGAATGCCATTTGCAGCAACATGGACAGACCTAGAGATTATCATACTAAGTGAAGTAAGTCAGACAGAGAGACAAAGATCACATGAGAGCACTTGTATGTAGAATCTTAAAAAATGACACAAACACGCTTATTTACAAATGGAAACAGATTCACAGACTTATGGTTACTAACAAAGGCAGGTTAGGGGTGCGGATGGATTAGGGGTTTGGGACGGGAAGATGCACACTGAGGTCTATGGAGTGACTGGCCAACGGGGACCTGCTGTACAGCACAGAGAACTCCAGCCAATATTCTGTGAGCATCTATGTGGGCAGAGAATCTGAAAAAGAATGGATGTGTGTGTATGTGTAACTGAATCCCTTCGTTGTACAGCAGAAATTATCACAACATTGTAAGCATAGTTATGTTTCAAAAAACTTTAAAAAATCAGGAGTTCCCGTCGTGGCACAGTGGTTAACGAATCCGACGAGGAACCATGAGGTTGCGGGTTCGGTCCCTGCCCTTGCTCAGTGGGTTGACGATCCGGCGTTGCCGTGAGCTGTGGTGTAGGTTGCAGACGTGGCTCGGATCCTGTGTTGCTGCGGATCTGGCGTAGGCTGGTGGCTACAGCTCCGATTCGACCCCTAGCCTGGGAACCTCCATATGCCGTGGGAGCGGCCCAAGAAATAGCAAAAAGACAAAAAAAAAAAAAACTTTAAAAAATCAAAAAAGAGAAATTATCCAATTTGAACAACAGAGAGCGTAAAGACTGCAGAAAAAACACACGATCAAGGGACTCTGTGACAACATGAAGAGATATAATATTCACATCTTCACAGTCCCAGGAGAGGAAAAAGAGTGTGGGACAGAAAAAAAACATTTGAAGGAATCATCACTGAGAACTCTCCAAAGGTGGCAAAAGACATAAACTTATAGATTTAAGAAACCGAATAAATCCCAAATAAGATAAACTCAAAGAAGTCCACATCAGACATATCATCAACAAACTGCTAAAAATACTAAAGGAAATTTAATAAGAGATACTTCGAACTGAATGTCAACACCTGTCAAAATGCATGTAACGCAGCTAAAATAGATTTTAGAGGGAAAGTTATAGCTGTTGTTGACTCTGAGTCTTTCAATTCCATGGAGAATGTTAATTTTTTAAAAAATCAGGCAATCAACTGCTGCATGCATTCTGTTCAGGATTTTTACTTGCATTCAGAGGGAGAGGTAGGGTCAAATGTGCTTACTCCATCCTGACCAGAACTAAAACCTTAATTAATTTTATGACTTCAAAATTCAAAGTATGCTCAGTAAAAAAAAAAATGCCACACAGAATAAGCTAACAGATAAACATAGGAAGAGATATTTTTAATGTCTGAAATTAATAAGCAGATTAGTATTAATGTACCTTAGTAGAATGCACAAAGCAATTCTGCTCCTGAGTTTATGACCTGGGGAATTTTTCAAACAGGATGAAAGACAGTGAGGGGGAGAAGGATGAATACTGGTTCTACCTCCACACACACACACACACACACACACACACACACACACATACACACACACACTCTCTCTCTCTCTCTCTCTCTCTCTCTCTATATATATATATATATATATATATATATATCTTTTGTTTTTTAGGGCCACACTCCCGGCATATGGAGGTTCCCAGGCTAGGGGTTGAATCGGAGCTGTTGCCGCTGGCCTACACCACAGTCACGGCAGTGTGAGATCTGAGCCATGTCTGCGACCTACACCACAGCTCACGGCAACGCTGGATCCTTAACCCACTGAGCAGGGCCAGGGACAGAGCCCATATCCTCATGGATGCTAGTCGGGTTCATTACTGTTGCGCCACAACGGGAACTCCTGTATCTTTATAAATGTATAACCAATCAATATTTGGAATAATTATAAACTATGAGCAAACTGTATGCAAGACAACTAAAACAACAACAAATCACTATTAGAATTAACCACTCCAAAATAAATAAAAACTATTACAAGAGACAAAGATGGACACTACTTCATGACCAAGGGATCAATCCAAGAAGAAGCTATAGCAACTGTAAATATACATGCACCCAACATCCAAGGGCCTAAGTACATAAGGAAAATATTTACAGACATAAAGGGTCAAACTGACAGTAACATAACAACAGCAGGGGACTTAAGCACCCACTTGCATCAGTGAACAGATTACCCAGATAGAAAATGAGTACGAAAATTCTAGCCTTAAATGATACATTAGACCAGATGGACTTAATTGATATTTATAGACTATTCCACCTGGGAGTTCCCATCGCAGCTCAGTGGAAACAAACCCGACTAGCATCCATGAGGTTGTGGGTTTGATCCCTGGCCTTGCTTAGTGAGTTAAGGATCTGGTGTTGCTGTGGCTGTGGCTGGCAGCTACAGGTCTGATTTGACCCCTAGCCTGGGAACCTCCATATGTCACAGATGCAGCACTAAAAAGACAGGGGAAAAAAAAAAAAGAATATTCCATCTGAAAAAAGCAGCACACACATTTAAGTGCACAGCGACCATTTTCCAGGATCTATCGTATGCTAAGCCCCAAGACAAACGTCAGAAAATTTAGGATACCTAGGATCATACCAAGCATCCTTTCCAATCACAATGCTGTCAGACTAGAAATATACCACAAGGAAAAAAGTACCAAAAAACAAAACCTTGCTGAGGCTAAACAATATGTAACTAAACAGCCAATGGATCATTAAAGTAATCAAAGAGGAAATCAAAAAATACCTAGAGAGGAGTTCCCGTCGTGGCGCAGTGGTTAACGAATCCGACTAGGAACCATGAGGTTGTGGGTTCGATCCCTGGCCTTGCTCAGTGGGTTAAGGATCTGGCGTTGCCTCGAGCTGTGGTGTAGGTCAGATCCCCCACTGCGGTGGCTGTGGTGTAGTCCGGCAGCTACAGCTCCAATTAGACCCCTAGCCTGGGAACCTCCATATGCTGCGGGTGCAGCCCCAAAAGACCAAAAAAAAAAAAAAAAAAAAAACCCAAAAACCAAAACCTAGAGAAAAATGGAAACAAAAACACAATAATCCAAAACCTATGGTCAAACTTACAAGATCTTGCACAGCAAAGGAAACCGTGAACAAAAGGAAAAGACAGCCTATAGGATGGGAGAACATGTTTGCAAATGATGTGACTGGCAAGGGCTTAATTTCCAAAGTATACACACAGCTGATATGACTTGACCACAAAAAAAAAAAAAACACGGACAACCAATCAAAACAGGGCAGAAGATCTAAACAGACATTTCTTTCTTTCTTTTCTTTCTTTCTTTTTGGCTTTTTAGGGCTGCACCCATGGCATATGTACGTTCCCAGGCGCTCGGGGTCAAATCCAGGCTGTAGCTGCCAGCTTACGCCACAGCCACACCAGCACGGGATCCAAGCTGTGTCAATGACCTACACCACAGCTCAGGGCAATGCTGGATCCCCGACCCACTGAGCGAGGCCAGGGATTGAACCTGCATCCTCATGGATACTATTTGGATTTGTTTCCGCTGTGCCACAAATAGACATTTCTTCAAAGAACAAAGACAAATGGCCAATAGACACAAGAAAAAATGCTCCAATTGCTTATTATTAGAGACATGCAAATCAACACTCACAAACATAGAGAAAAAACTTGTGGCTGCCAAGGGGCAGGGGGCTGGGGGAGGGATGGAGCGGGAGGTTGGGATTAGTAGATGGAAGGGGGTGATCAGTAAGACCCGACCGTCAGGCACAGAGAATCTGATGTCTTAAGATAAACCGCAAAGCAAAAGAATGTACGAACCAAGAATATTCTACCCGGCAAGGCTTTCGTTCATTCAATGGAGAAAAATCAGCACGTTTACAGATCATTTTCTCTGGGACAAGGCGCAGAGGAGAAGGAGTTAAGTTCACCCTCTCTCATGAAGACACCAAAATTACAACTAACTGCTGACCAACCATCAATAAAATAGACTGGAAACGACCAAATGAGATGGCCTACACCCACAGACAAAGCAGCAGCCATGCTGAGATGATACGAGGGGCACTTTCATGGTACGAGCCATCCGTATCCGCCAGGTGAGTGACCCCCAGACTGGAAAAGAACCAGGTCACAGAGGCTCTCCTACAGGAGCGAGAGTTCCAAACCCCACGTCAGGTTCCCCAGCCTGGGGGCTGGCACCGGCAGGAGGAGCCCCCCAGAGCATATGGCATTGCACGCCAGCAGGGCATGTGCACAGGAGCTCCACGGGACGGGGGACACAGACACCCCACGCTTGAAGGGCACACACAGGCTTCCATGGGCACTAGGTCCCAGGGCGAAGCAGGGACGCCATCAAGATCTGGGTCAGACCAACCTGCAGGTCTTGGAGGGTCTCCTGGGAAAGAAGGGGGAGGCTGTGGCTCATTGGGGCAGGGGTGGGACATTGCAGGAAGAGGTCCCGGGAATATTCATTGGTGTGAGCTCCCCTGGAGGCTGTCATTTTGGAAAAATCTGGCATCACCCATCAGGGCTGAGAAGCCCAGGCCAAATAACGAACAGGGTGGGAAAACATCCCCACCCATCAGCAAACAGACTGCTTAAAGTCCTCCCAGGCACACAGCTGCCTCTAATGGCACCCAGAGACAAAGCCTCACCCACCAGAGGGATAAGACTCAGCTTCACCTACCAGTGGGGAGGCACCAGTCCCTCCCACCGGGAAGCCTACAGCAAGCCCCTCTATCAACTTCACCCCAAAGAGGCAGATGCCAGAAGCAAGAGAGGCTACAACCCTGTATCCTGCAAAACGAAGACCAGACAAAAAGCTATACAAATTGGGGAGTTCCTGTTGTGGCTCAGTGGAAACAAACCCTACTAGTATCCATGAGGATGTGGGTTCCATCTCTGGTCCTGCTAAATGGACTAAGGATCTGGCGTTGCCGTGAGCTGCGGTGTATATGTTGCAGGTGCAGCTCGGATCTGGTATTGCTGTTGCATAGCCCGGCAGCTGTCACTCCAATTCGACCCCTAGCCTGGGAACTTCCCTACGCCGCTGGTGTGGTCCTAAAAAGCAAAAAGGAAGGAAGGCAGGGAGGCACGGAGACCACACAAAGTGAAAAGGCAGAAGAATATAAGCCACACGAGGGAACTAGACAAAACCCCAGAAAAACAACGAAGTGAACTGGAGATTAGCAGCCTCCATGAAAAAGACCTTAAAATAATGATGATAAAGATGATTCAGAAGTTCCTGTCATGGCACAGTGGAAATAAGTCTGACTAGGAACCATGAGATTGCAGGTTTGACTCCTGGCCTCGCTCCGTGGGTTAAGGATCTGGCCCTGCCACGTAGGTCACAGACGTGGCTCGGATGTGGCGTTGCTGTGGCTGTGGTATAGGCCGGCAGCTGTAGCTCTGATTCGACCCCTAGCCCGGGAATCTCCACATGTCGCAGATGAGGTCCTAAAAAGAAAAAAAAAATTAAAAATTAAAAAAAAAAGATGATCCAAGATCTTGGGAACAAAAACTGGAGGCAAGGCTTGATAAATTAGAAGAAAAGCTGGGAAAAGACATAGATTTTAAAAAATCAAACAGGCAGAGACCCAAAATTCAATAACCAAAATAAAAAATTCACCAGAAGGAACCAAGAGCAGATTACCAGAGGCAGAAGAACTAACAAGCGAGGCGGAAGACAGACTGGAGGGAATCACTGGTGTGGAAAAGAATAAAGAAAAAAGAAAAGAAATGAGAAGCGTCTAAAACAACTCTGGGACAACCTTAAACACACCACCATGTGCAATACAGGGGTGCCAGAAGAAGACAGACGGGAGTTCCCGTCGTGGCGCAGTGGTTAACGAATCCGACTAGGAACCATGAGGTTGCGGGTTCGGTCCCTGCCCTTGCTCAGTGGGTTAACGATCCGGCGTTGCCGTGAGCTATGGTGTAGGTCGCAGACGCGGCTCGGATCCCGCGTGGCTGTGGCTCTGGCGTAGGCCGGTGGCTGCAGCTCCGATTAGACCCCTAGCCTGGGAACCTCCATATGCCGCGGGGGCGGCCCAAAGAAATAGCAAAAAGACAAAAAAAAAAAAAAAAAGAAGAAGGAGAAGACAGAGAGAAAGGGCCAGAAAAAATATCTGAAGAGATAACAGCCAAAAACTTCTCTCACCTGGCAAAGGAATCACTCACTCACATCCCAGATGCACAAAGCATACCATATAAAATAAACCCAAGGAGGAACACGCCAGAACACACACTAATAAACTGACCAAAATTAAAGGCAAAGAGAACATAGTGAAAGCAGCTAGGGAAAAGCAACAAATAATATACAAGGAAACCTTGGTTTTTCAAGAGAAACTCTGCAGGCCAGAAGGAAGTGGCATGATATACTTCAGGCGATGAAAGGAAAAAACCTCCAACCAAGAATACTCCACCCAGCGAGGCTCTCATTCGGATCTGAAGGAGAGTCAAAAGCCTTTCAGACAAACAAAAGCTAAGAGAATTCAGCAGCCCTAAACCAGCTTTATGGCAACTCCTAAGGGGACTTCTCTAGGTGGAAAAGAAAAGGCCAGAACCAACAGCAAGAAAATTACAAGTGAGAAGCCTCACCAGTAAAGGCAAACCTACAGCAAAGGAAGGAAATCATTCACACGCAAATATGATATCGAAGCCAGCAATCCCGAGAAGAGGTGGGTACAGATGCCTGATAAAGGGGATAGACTTGCAATTATGAGACCAGCAACTTAAAACAACATTCTGTGTGTATAGACGGCTCTATCAAAACCTCGTGGTAACAGCAAACCAAAAACCTGCAATAGATACATGAATGGAAAAAGCAATCCAAACACAACATTAAAGACAGTCATCAAACCACAAGAGAAGAGAACAAGAGGAAAAGGGAAGAAAAAGACCAACAAAAACAAATCCATGGACTTCCTGTCATGGCTCAAGGGTAATGAACCTGACTGGTATCCATGAGGATGCAGGTTTGATCCCTGGCCTCTCAGTGGGTTAAGGACCTGGTGTTGCCATGAGCTGTGATATAGGTCACAGACACGGCTTGGATCCTGTGTGGCTGTGTCTGTGGTGTAGGCTAGCAGCTGCAGATCTGATTTGACCCCTTACCTGGGAACTTCCATATGCCACAGGTGCAGCCATAAAAAGCAGAAAGAAAAAAAAAATCATTTAGAGAAGAGGTAACGCTTATCCTTCTGAACCTATTCCAAAAAACTGCAGAGGAAAGAACACTCCCAAAACTTATTCTAAGAGGCCACCATCACCCTGGTACCAAAACCAAAGATACCACACAAAATAAGAAAATTACAGGCCAAGGAGTTCCGATCGTGGCTCGGCAGTAATGAAACCGACTAGTATTCATGAGGATTCAGCTTTGATCCCTGGCCTTGCTCAGTGGGTTAAGGATATGGCACTTGCCATGAGCTGCGGTGTAGGTCACAGACGAGGCTTGGATCCTGTGTTGTGTGGCTGTGGCATAGGCCAGCAGCTATAGCTCTGATTCAGCCCTTAGCCTGGGAACTTCCATATGCCATGAGTGTGATCCTAAAAAGACCAAAAAAAAAAAAAAACCCGTAAAATTACAGGCCAATATCGCTTATGAACATAGATGCAAAAATCCTCAACAAACTTCTAGCAAACAGAAGCTAGAAATACATGAAAAGGATTGTACACCATGATCAAGTGGGATTTATCCCAGGGATTCAAGGATTTTTCATTATCCGCAAATCAATCAGTGTAATATGAACAAACTGAAGAATAACAAAGATATGATCCTCTCAATAGATGCAGAAAAACCTTTTGACAAAATCCCACACACATTTCCAATGAAAACCTCCAGCAAGTGGGCAGAGAGAGGGAACTTATCTCAATGTAATAAAGGCCATATATGACAAACCCACAGCTAACAGCCTTCTCGAGGGTGAAAAGCTGAAGGCACTCCCACTCAGATCAGGAATAGGACAAGGATGTCTGCTCTCACCATTTCTACTCAAAATAGTTTTGGAAGTCCTAGCCACAGCAATCAGAGAAGAAAAAGAAATAAAAAGAATCCAAATTGGAAAGGAAGAAGTAAAACTATCACTGTTTGCAGACGACATGATACTGTACCCAGAAAATCCTAAGGACATTACCAAAAAACTGTTAGAGCTCACCAATGAATTTGGTAAAGCTGCAGGATACAAAATTAATACACAGAAATTGACTGCATTTCTATACACTAACAAGGAAAGAGAAATTAGGGGGGAAATCTCATTTACCATTGCATCAAAAATAATAAAATACCTAGGAATAAACCTACCTAAGGGAACAAAAGACCTGTACTCTGAAACTTTAAGACACTCATGAAGTAAATCAAAGATGACACCAACAGATGGAAAGATACACTACGCTCCTGGATTGGGAGAATCAATGTTGTCAAAATGACTGTACTACCAAAGGCAGTCTACAGATTCAATGCAATCCCTATCAAATTAAAAACGGCATTTTTCACAGAAGTACAACAAACTATTTTAAAGTTTGTTTGGAAGCACAAAAGACCCAGAATAGCCAAAACCATCCTGAGAAAGAAAAATAGAGCTGGAGGAATCAGGCTCCCTGACTTCAGACTATACTACAAAGCTACAGGTATCAAAACAGTATAACACTGGCACAAAAACAGAAATATAGATCAGTTGAACAGGATAGAAAGCCAAGAATTAAACCCACACACCTACAGTCAACTAATCTATGACAAAGGAGGCAAGAATATACAATGGTGAAAAGACAGTCCCTTCAATAAGTGGTGCTGGGAAAACTGGACAGCCACATGGAAAAGAATGAAATTAGAACCCTTCCTAACACCACACACAAAAATAAACTCAGAATGGATTAAATAGTATAAAACTATACTACAAAACTCTTAGAGGAAAACAAAGGCCAAACACTCTCTGACATAAACCACAGCAATAAATATCTTCTCAGATCCACCTCTAGGGTAATGACAATAAAAACAAAACAAAACAAAAAAATAGGAGTTCCCGTTGTGGCTCAGTGGAAACGAATCCAACTAGGAACCATGAGGCTGCAGGTTCGATCACTGGCTTCACTTGGGTTGAGGATCCGGTGTTGCCATGAGCTGGGGTGTAGGTCGCAGATGCAGCTTGGATCTGGTGTGGCTGTGGCTGTGGTGTAGGCCGGCGGCAACAACTCCGATTAGACCCCTAGCCTGGAACCTCCATATGCTGCAGGTGCAGCCCTAAAAAGACAAAAGACAAAAATAAATAAATAAATAAACGGGACCTAATTACACTTAAAAGGTTTTGCACAGCAAAGGAAACCCTAAACAAAATGAAAAGACAATGCACAGAATGGGAGAAAATCTTTGCAAATGAAGTGACTGACAAGGGATTCATTTCCAAAATACATAAACACCTCCTGCAGCTCAATACCCATAAAAACACAAACAACCCCATCGAAAAATGGGCAGAAGATCTAAACAGGCAATTCTCCAAAGAAGACATGGAGACGGCCAAAAAACACATGAAAGAATGTTCAATGCCACTCATTATTAGAGAAATACAAACCAAAACCACTACGAGGTACCACCTTACACCAGCCAGAATGGCCATCATCAAAAAGTCTACAAATAATAAATGCTGGAGAGGGTGTGGAGAAAAAGGGAGCCTCTTACACTGTTGGTGGGAATGTAAATTGGTACTATGGAAAACAGTATGGAGATTCCTCCAAAAACTGAAAATAGAATTATCATCTGATCCAGCAATCCCACTCCTGGGCATCTATCCAGGGAAAACCATAACTCAAAAAGATACACGTACCCCATGGAGTTCCCGTTGTGGCGCAGTGGTTAACAAATCTGACTGGGAACCATGAGGTTGCGGGTTTGATCCCTGGCCTTGCTCAGTGGGTTAAGGATCTGGCGTTGCTGTGAACTGTGGTGTAGGTTGCAGACGTGGCTCGGATCCCGCGTTGCTGTGAACTGTGGTGTAGGTTGCAGACGTGGCTCGGATCCCGCGTTGCTGTGAACTGTGGTGTAGGTTGCAGACGTGGCTCGGATCCCGCGTTGCTGTGGCTCTGGCACAGGCTGGCAGCTACAGCTCCGATGAGACCCCTTGCCTGGGAACCTCCATATGCCATGGGAGCAGCCCAAGAAATGGCAAAGAGACAAAAAAAAAAAAGATACATGTACCCCAGTGTTCCTGGCAGCACTGTACACAACAGCCAAGCAACCTAAATGTCCATAGACAGAGTGGATAAAGAAGATGTGGGACATATACACAATGGAATACTACTCAGCCATAAAAAGGAATAAAATAATGGCATTTGCAGCAACATGGATGGACCTAGAAATCACCATGCTAAGTGAAGTTAGTCAGATACTCATATGCTATCACTTATATGTGGAATCTAAAAAAAGGATACAATGAACTTATTTGCAGAGCAGACAGTGACGCGCAAACTTTGAAAAACGTGGTTACCAAAGGGGACAGGCTGGGGTTGGGGAGGGATGGGCTTGGGGGTTGGGATAGAAATGCTGTAAAACTGGGTTGTGATGATGGTTGTACAACTATTAATGTAATGAAATTAACTGAGTGTAAAAAAATAACATAAAGGAAAAGTTACAACTGACACCACAGAATTACAAAGGAGCATAAGAGACTACTATGAACTATATGCCCATGAAACAGACTATCTAGAAGAAATGGGCAAATTCGTTGAAAGGCACAATCTTCCAAGACTGAACCAGGAAGGACCCAGAAAATATGAAGAGACCCATTACCACTAATGAAATGCAATCAGTAATTTTAAAACTCCCAACAAACACAAGTCCAGGACCAGATGGCTTCACAGGTGAATTCTACCAAACATTTAAAGAAGAGCTAATACCTCTTCTCCTTCAACTATTCCAACAATTGCAGAGGAAGGAGCACTCTCAAACTCATACGATGAGGCTACCATCATCCTGATACCCAAATCAGAAGAAGATACTGCAAAGAAGAAAATGATAATATCACTGATGAACATGGATGCAAAAATCCTCAAAAAAAATATTAGCAAACTGGGAGTTCCTGTCGTGGCTCAGTGGTTAATGAACCCAACTAGCATCCATGAGGACGTGGGTTTGATCCCTGGCCTCGCTCAGTGGGTTAAGGATCTGGCATTGCCGTGAGCTGTGGTGGAGGTGGCAGATGCGGCTCAGACCCCGAGTTGCTGTGGCTGTGGTGTAGGCCAGCAGCTATAGCGCCAATTCGACCCCTAGCCTGGGAACCTCCATATGCCGTGAGTGCAGCCTTAAAAGACAAAAAAAATATATATAAGCAAACTGTATCCAACAATACATTCAAAGGATCATACACCATGAGCAAGTGGGATTTATTCTGGGGACGTGAGGACTTTTCAATATTCACAAATCGATGTGATATGCCACATTAACAAACTGAAGAATAAAAGCCATGTGATATCTCAGTGGATACAGAAAAGGTTTCTGACAAAATTCAACATCCATTTCTGTTAAAAAAAAAAAAAAACTCTCCAGAAAGCACAGAGGGAACATACCTCAACATAATAACGGCCACATATGGAGTTTCCTTGTGGCACAGCAAGTTAAGTGTTTTCACTGCAGTGTTTTCACTGCAGCCCCTAAGGTTGCTGCTATGGTGTGGGTTCGTTCCCTGGCCCAAGGAACTTTCATATGCCATGGGCATGGCCAAAAGCAACCAAACCAACAAAATAAAGGCCATAAAAATAAAGGCTGAAAGCATTACAAGATCAGGAATAAGACAAGGATGCCCACTTTTATTCAACATTGTACTGCAAGTCTTAGCCACAGCAATCAGACAAGAAAGAGAAATAAAAGGAGTCCATACTGGAAAGGAAGAAGTAAAACTGTCACTGTTTGCAGATGACATGATACTGTACATAGAAAATCCTAAAGATATCACCAGAAAACTACTAGACCTCATCAATGAATTCGGTAAAGTTGCAGGATACAAAATTAATGTACAACTATCTGTTGCATTTCCACACACTAACAATGAACTCTCAGAAAGAGAAATCAAGGAACATTTACCCTCAAGCCAAAAATAACAAAATACCTAGGACTAAGCTATCTAAGGAGGTAAAACTGGAAGACACTAAGCAAAGAAACTGAAGACAACACAAACAGGTGGAAAGATATACTGTATTCTTGGACTGGACGAATTAATATTGTTAAAATGACCATTCTACTCAAAGCAATTTACAGATTCATGGCAATTTCAATCAAAATACCAATGGCATTTTTCACAGAACTAGAATACTTAAAAAACTTGCATGCAAACACAAAAGACTCCAAATAGCCAAAACAATTCTAAGAAAGAAAAACAGAGCTGGAGGAGTCATGTTCCCTGACTTCAGACTATACTACAAAGCTACAGTCATCAAAAAACTATGGTAGTGGCATAAAAACAGACACACAGATCCATAGAACAGAATAGCCCCAAAATAAAGCCATGCACCTATTACCAATTAATCTATGATAAAAAAGGAGAAAATAGAACAGAATAGCCCCCAAATTAACCCATGCACTTATTACCAATTAATCTATGATATACAGTGGAGAAAAATCTGCCTCTTCAATATTTCATACTGGCAAAAGTGGACAGCTACACGTAAAAAAAAGACATTACAACATTCTCTAATCCCAAACACACTAAAAAAAAAAAAAAAAAAAGAACTCAAAATGGAATAAATGCAAGACCACAAACCATAAACCTCCTAGAAGAAAATACAGGCAGGGAGTTCCCTGGTGGTCTAATGGTTAGGTCTCAGTGCTTTCAGAAAAAAATATTTTGGCAGAACCCTCTTTGACATAAATCACAGCAATGTTTTTTTGGATCTGTCTCCTAAAGCAAAAAAACCAAACGGACCTAATTAAACTAAAACTTTTGCACAGCAAAGGAAACTACTGACAAAAGGAAGACACCCTTTGGATGGGAGAAAATATTTACAAGTGATGTGCCTGAGGAGGGATTAAGATGCAAAATACACAACAAAATTCAACATCGGAAAAAAAGAGTAAAAACCGGGCAGAGGAATTCCTGCTGTGATGCAGCAGCTTAAGGATCTGGCTTAGCTTTGATCTCTGACCTGGGAACTTCCATATGCCTCGGATGCAGCCAGGAAAAAAAAAAAAAAAAAAAGGGCAGAAGACCAGAATAGACATTTTTCCAAAGAGGACATGCCGATGGCCAACAGGCACATGCAAAGATGCCTGATGACCTCATCAAGCAGCAGCAAAATGCAAATCAAAACCACAAGGAGATAGGATCTCATCCCTGTCAGAAGGGCTATCATCAAAAAGAACACAACCAACAAATGTTGGGGGGGGGGGATGGAACCCTCATATTTGGTCGGAGAGAATGTAAACTGGCTCAGCCCCTGCGGAAAACAGTATGGAGGGTTCTCAAAAAACTACAAATAGAATTACCATACGACCCGGCAATTCCACTCCTAGGTATTTGCTGCTGTTTTTTTTTTTAAAAAAAGACTCCACTCATTCGAAAAGATACACGCCCCTCAATGTTCACGGCAACATTCTTTACAATTGCCAAGCTACAGAAGCCACCTAAGAGTCCATCAACTGATGAACGGATAGAGAAGATGGGGTAGAGGAGTTCTCCTGTGGCACAGTGGGTTAAGGAGCTGGCATTGCTGCTGCAGCGGCTTGGGTCACTGCTGTGGCATGGGTTTGATCCCTGGCCTGGGAACTTCCACATGGTGTGGAGGCAAAAAAAAAAATGTGGTATACACACACACACACAAATGGAACACTACTCAGCCATAAAAAATGAGATGTTGTCATTTACAACACGATGGGCTTGAGGGGCCCCATGCTTAGTGAAATACGTCAGACACAGAAAGGCAAATACTGCGATGGCACTTCTAGGCGGAATCTAAAAAAATGCATCAAACTAGGGAATATAAAAGCAACAGCCTTGCATATATAGAGAACAAACTAGTGGTTACCAGTGGGGAGAGGGGAGGAGGAGGGGAGGGGATTAAAAGGTACAAACTATTACTTATAAAACAAGCTCAAGGATATACTGCACAACGCAGGGAATATGGCCACTATTTTACAACCGGACTACAACCCGTAAATACTCTGGATCACTGCACTGTACACTGCAGTTTACATGACACATCACCCATACTTCCAAAGAAAGACGAGGAGACTAGAGGAGGCTATACCTGGGATTACTTTTCTTCCCTGCACCCCAGCCAGGGATCGAGTCTGAGCTGCAGCTGTGCCCTTCCTTCGCCACAGCTGTGGCAACTCGGATCCTTAACCCACCGTGCCGGGCAGGGGATTGAATTCGCACCTCAATAGCAACCTGAGCCAGGCGAGAGACAACTCAGGATGCTTAACCTGCTGCATCACAGCAGGAACTCCTGGGACTATTTTTTTTTGGGGTGGGGGGAGGAGGAGAGGGACCAAGCTGAGGCATATGAAGTTCCCAGGCCAGGGATCAGATTTCCAGCTACAGTTGCAACCTACGTGACAGCTGCAGTAACGCTAGATCCTTTAACCCACTGTGCTAGGGCCGGGGATTGAGCCTGCATCTCGGTGCTGCAGAGACACCTCTGGCCCCTTTTGCACCACAGCAGAAACGCTGTTTTTTTTTTTTTTTTTTTTTTTGTCTTTTTAGGGCCACACCTACAGCACATGGAGGTTCCCAGGCTACAGGTCTAATCCGAGCTACAGCTGCCAACCTGCACCACAGCCACAGCAATGCCAGATCTGAGCCAGGTCTGCGACCTACACGGCAATGCTGGATCCTTACGCCACTGAGTGGGGCCAGGGATCAAACCTACATCCTCATGGATACTAGACAGATTCATTTCCGCTGAGCCACGAAGGGACCTCCTCCATGGGATTACTTTTAAGAGCAAGATAGTAAGAAAACAGAACATGGAGCTCAGCGCTCCAGCCACACCCACACTTGAAGAGCTGACAAGGGTGCCGGCGGCCTGAGTGGTCCTGAGTCAATGCAAGACATTAGGGTGGCACCCTGCTGGACCTGGGTCCTGGCGCTGCCCTCCTGCCCAGGCCAGCTCGGCCTGAGCCCAGGGCTTCCCCCTAGGACCCAGAGCACTGGGCGTGGATGGCATTCTGGCTTTGCCGTTAGCAGGCTGCGCAGAGGGGACGGTGTGACAATGACGCACAGCATCTGGCCAGGGGAGGGGTTCCGACCCTTCCAGAGAAACTGAGTCACGAGGTGGTGCGTGGCCCCGCACCCCAAACCCAGAGTCAGGGGAGGAGGAGTGGTGTGCTGGGGCCACCGGGCGACCCCTATGGCACCGCCGCAAAGGATCTTCGCCCACGTGGCCACCTGGCGGCCTGAGAGTCCCAGGTGGGTGGGTCTCCGAGTTTGCCAGCCGGCCTGGAGCACAGGGCACCCTCAGGCAACCAGCCCCCTCCTGCCCAGCCCTCCTCGAAGGGACCCATGTCCAAGACGGACCTAGCCCCACTCCCTGGAGAAAGAGACTTAGAACAGCCACAGAGCCAGGACCTGATCCCAGAAGCCCCGCCTTGGCTGCTTCCCCTCTCTCGCTCCCCCTTCGGGAGGAGCTACTATCCCTGAGCGCCTGAGGGCCACAGGGACACCGAGGCACCCATAAAACCCCAATGCTTCCTGCCTCCATCCCCACTGTCCACCCCCTCCCCACAACCACGTCCTACCAGGTGTGTGGACAGAAGACTGGGGGGTCCCAGGCAGGCAGGGGGCCTCGTCCCGCCAAGGCCCCTCCTCCCACCCCAGGGGCGGAGATGGCGGCACAGACGCTACCTGGACGCGGTGGTGGGGCAGGCGCTCTGCCTTCACCTTTAATGGCCAGTGCGGTACAGTTAGTGGACAGACGGGTGGACAGGACACAGAGGGGCAGTCCCGGCGGGGCTGTGGGTGCGGGAGGGTAGCCCATCTTTGACGCGACACTCCAGGAGTCCCCTCCCCCGGCCTGGGGCGCCCAGCCCAGCCAGCCTAGAGCTCTGGAGGGACCCCCATTCCTCCCCATTTGCCAGGGACTCCTGGGCACATCCGACCCTCTGTGGGCCTCCCTGGACAGGGTTCAAGGTCTAGGTCATGACTTCAGCCAGGCTATGGGCCCTGCTTTGTGTCCCCACACTGTCCCCCTCCTTATCAGACAGGTGAAGGTCCAGAGAAGCTAATGGGGACCCCCAGGCAGGCACAGACCCCCAGGCCTGTAGCATCAGGTGGGTACCAGGGTGCATGGGGAGGGGCTGGCGGGGGTCGGGGGCTGCACCCAGGTTGGCACCAAAGCTGGGGTTGCAGAAAGGCCAGCGCAGACAGACCGTGGTCTGAGACCTTCCAGACGCACGGCTTGGGCCCCGGCTCCTTCCCAGAGAAGGTGCTGAGTGTGGGAGAACTAGAGTCTAAGGACGGGCAGAGGGCGGAGGCCTGCGGGGTGACCGGGTGGGGAGGGGTCCCCAGTGAAAGAAGTGCTGAGTCAGGTGCTGGGCAGCGACAGTGTAGTCGAGGCCGTGGGGCCCTCCCAGCAGCCCAAGATGACCGTCGCCAGGAGGGGACACCGGCGTGTGGTCTGCTCTCCCAAATGGGGACAGCTGTGAGTGACCCCATAGAGCACCGGGGCCACCAGACCTGGCGGGGGCGGGTGTGAGGCGGGACACAGACCACAGTGCTGGCGGGACCCTGGTGGCAGCAACACCCCCAGGCATCCAAGACCTTGGCAGAACCCTGGGGCTGGAGTGACGGCGGCTGAGCCTGGACAGGGTGGCGTCATGGGCACGGGGAGGAGGCCGGGGCCCCCGCAGGCACTGCGGCAGGGGTGGGGAGGGGGCCCCGGCGGCCCTCCCTGGGCAGGGCTGGGGGCCCGGGCCTGGCTCAGAGGCCGGCGGGGAGGGAGGCGTTGGCGGCGGCGGGGTGGAGGCAGCTGCTGTGGGCGTCCCGCGTGAGGCTGTAGGTGCAGTAGGCCACGGCCGAGCCCAGCGTCAGCCCCGTCATGTAGGACACGGTCATGGTGTTTCCTGCGGATGGGACGGGACCTCAGCGGGCAGGAGCGGCGGGCCCCCTGGGGGGGGGTGGAGGGGCCCTGCAGCGGCCGCTTGACCAAGGACTGGAGCCGAAGCCTGGGCTTCCCGGGTGTTGAGCAGTGACCACGGCCAGCTCACGCCCAGGGAGGTGGCCGCCCGGGGACAGTTACGCCCCGATGGCGCGGGCCGGGTGCCCAGGCCTCGCCTGCTTCTCTCCATCTCATCTCCCATCTCCAAGTGCTCCCTCGTCTAACAGGCTTCCTGAATGGTCCCGTGTCCGGAACCTGCCTCGGTGCTCCGTCCCCACGCGGGCTCTGTCCCCTCCTCCCTTGACGGCAAGCCAGCCTTCTTGGCTGGAGCAGTAGGGAGCTCGGGGGGCCTTCTTGGCCCCTGTCCTTTTCTCTTTCCCCATCTCCTAGTCCGTCAGCCGCGGCCACGGGGGCCCGACAGTCAAACTAGGTCCAGGTGCCAGCGTTTTCCTCCAGGCCCCTCCCCTCTTCACTGCCCTGGCACACCCTGCCGCTGCCGCCCCAGGGCCTTTGCACAAGCTGTTCCCGGCACCTCAGACGCTCTGCCCGTGCGTTACCATGCGTCCAGCCCCTCACTGCTTCCTCCAGGTCTTTGCTCAAGTCACCTCCTCAGGGAAGCCTTCCCAGACTGCTCTGCTTCCCTTTAACCCCACCCAGACCCCCTAGCCCGCCACTGGTTCGCAATCCTCCATCGTCCTCGGCACCATACAACGTATCACATCGTTTTCTTATTTGTCCCTTTGTCACCCACGAACTATCAACCCCAGAAGCACAGAGACCACCGTTTTGTCGCCACTGTGTCTCCAGCGCTCAGAACAGTGCGTGGCGCATGGCAGAGCCCCCCCACCCCGAGCAGTTGTGGGTGACGGAAGGAGTAAGAGATTGTTCAACACGCCCGCACACTACGAGCCCCGAGGCCAACCTGGCCCTGGGACCCAAACGCACGTGTCTCTGTGTGACCTGACTTCCACGGGCCTGGCGTGCCCTGCCTGGTAGCAGGGGCTGTGGGTGGGCCGCAGGGGCTGAGCGGGGGCCTTACCTGCCAGCTCCCGCTGCTTGGGGCTCACTTTGCCGGCCGCCAGGATCATGGGCACGCTGCCGAAGTAGCCGTTGCTGATGCCCATGAGCAGCGAGAGGACGCAGGGCCAGGCCGGGTGGCGGAGGGCGGGCGTGCCGCTGGGGTAGACGCACAGGATGAAGAGGGGGATGAAGACGACGCGGAGGCAGGAGCAGGCCAGCAGGTGCGGGCCCCGCCAGTCCACGGGCAGCGCCGCCAGGATCTGCGGGGAGGGAGGCAGACATGTGGGCCCCGCCTCTCCCTCCGCCTGCGTCTCCCTGGCAGCCTCGGGGCACAAGCCCAGACACCCAGGGCTCAGGCCGTGTCCCCATCTCTTCCCAGCTTCGGCCACCGAAAAACCCTCCAACCTCCTCACTGGGTGAGGCTCTGGACCCTATTTGAGAAACGAGGCCGCCAAGGCCCAGAGGGACGGGCGGGGAAGTGGCAGCAGCTGAACCCACTCATTAAGTCCTTTCAGCTGTGGAAGCCCAGGCAGATGGCTTCCCCTCTCTGAGCCTTGCAACCTTGTAGAGAAGAGCAGCGACAGGCCAGCATTTCTGAGTGTTCCTGCCGCCCCCCCCCCCAACTCAGGGGACTTCATGTGCCTACACCTGTGCTGCGACCCCTTAACTAGAGAAAGGAGGGCGCCAGGGTGAGACCTGGGACCGGCCTCCGGGACCGCAAACCCTCCAAGCGCCCTCCGGTCTCAGTCAGGGCAGCCCCCGCCTCCCCACCTGGAGCCACTCGCACCCTCAGCTTGGGGCCCATGCCTCCCCGGGGACCCTCCCCACGGGCGGGCTCCCACCTTGCCCACGAAGTCCGAGAGGTTGAATACGGCCATGATGAGGATGGGCAGCCACTCGCCCAGGATGCAGTGGCGGATCTCGGACTCAAGACCCGGGAACAGGCACAGCGTGATGAAATAGGTCACGGCGATGGACAGCATGTGGGCCCAGATGACGCGGGCCACCACGTAGCGGTGCAGCAGCAGGGCTGTGGGCGGCGGCGGCGGCGGGGGTCAGAGGCCGGCAGCCCGAGGGCCCCCCCCCGACCGCCGGGGCACCCCCACGTGCGCAGACCCGACGACGGGGTCCAGCCCGCCCCCACCTCGGAAGGAGGGCCAGCTGCGCCGGATTCTCGGCTGAGGCACGTCGAAGCGCGTGTAGGCTCCCCCGCCGCCGGTCACTTCATGGGCTGGGCTGTCCTTTGGGGACCCGGCATCTGCCAGGGCTGGGCCTTGGTGCTCCTGGAGGAAGGCCGGGCCGGGCCAGGGTTTGGGTGCAGGCCCCTCGCGGCCTCCCGCCCATCTTCATCCTCGCCCGCCGTCCAGCAAACACGCCAAGCTCCTCCCAGCCGCGGAGCCTCTGCGCATGCGCCTTCCTCAGCCCCGCCCCGCCCTTCCGTGGGTCTCCGGGGGCCCCTCCACGCGCGTCAGGTCTCAGCCCTGAGTCACTCTTCAGCGAAGCCTCCCGACCATTTAGGAGGCCCCAGTTGCTGATGTGGGCTTTTTCACAGCAGGCCTCCCTCCGGCCTGTCTCCTGGTCTCTGGCTCACAGCAGTGTCCCCAGCCAAGCGCCCAGCGAGGGTGACTCGCTGGAAGAACGTCTTGGTGAACGTTCTGGCTCCTCCTCCCTGCGCTCCTCATGGCCCGGCTTCCCTGCGCCTCATCCTCCAGGTGCCCTCAAGCATCCACACCTGCCATTCCTGGGCCCGATGGAGGCCATGTGGCCATAGCGCCACCAGAGGGCGCGCTGGCCGCCAGGACGGGGCTCAGGCCACAGGTGTGGGCCTGTGGGTTTCAAGCCACAGACCTGGTTCCATCCCAGCCAGTGGGGCTCAGGATATAGACGTGTGGTGCCACCAAGGCATGAAACCTTAAGCCACAGGATAGAGGAAGGAATCTCAGGCCACAGAAGGAGCCGGAGCCTGCGCTGACAGCGAGCGGCCCAGGGAGTGGGACGGGTACTTACAAAGCGCACGTCCTGGGCGCCGACGTCGTGGTGCACGCGGTAGCCGGCCCTGCCCCGACGGCCGCAGCGGGGCCGCGCGGTGTGGTAGAGCACGAAGCGGCTGCCCCTCACTAGCAGGTGCAGCAGGAAGCAGAGCAGCTCCAGGCCCGCGGAGACCAGGAAGAAGATGAGGGTGCCGCCGCGCTCGTCCGGCAGCAGCAGCTTGGTGAGGATGCGGCTCAGGGAGACCATCACGCCCGCCGTGCCTGCGCGGAAGGGGCCGGGAGGCCGGGCCTCGCTGCCCACTCGGCCCCACCAGTCACAACCACCCCACAGCCCTCAGAATGGCCCTGGGCTGCCCAGAGGATGTGTCCTCAGAGACTGCTCCCTGGCCCCACTGTCTACACACTCACACACACACACACACACACACCAGGAGCATTTATTGAGTGCCTGCTGGGTGCCCAGCATCATTCTAGCCCTGGGGATACAGTGGGGATGACACACAAAGAACCTTCCTTCCTGGGGCTCAGTGGGGAGAGACCACAAACGAGTCACAGAAAAACACCAACAACTATGCACGACTTGGGAGAAAAGGCAGAGACTAGGGGATGAGCAGGAGGCTGGCATGAGCTCTGTGCATGGGTTTGAGGAGCTGAAAGGAAGTGGTGGGCTTGGAACCAGGTCCTGAAGTCACAGGGGAGGGTGTGTGGCGGTGGGGGGGGGTCACAGCAAGCAGGGTATCTTTCTGGAACCAGACTCCACAGACAGAAGGCTTGGAGCCTCGGGGGCATCTGGTCGACCTCACCACATGGCAGAGGGTACAGTTTACCCCAAAGGGGAGGAATGGGGACCAGAGTCCACAAGGGTCCTGCCTGGGCCCAGCTTCCTGGCCCATCACACGGCGGAGCCAGGCCCATCGAGGAAGATAGGACATCTGGAGGAAGGCGCTTCGAAGTTGGGACCCCTGATGCCTGGCGCTGGCTCGGGGTGGCGCTGGCCTGCGTTAAGAGGGGGTGGCAGGGCAAGAGGGGGAGTCAGCTGCCTGGAGCAGAGGAATTAGCCTGGAGGACAGGTCCACACAGCTTGGTGTCCGATGAGTTTTGGGTTTGAGCAAAGGGAGCCATTCACTGAGCAGGCGCAGATGGGAAATGAGGTGGGCTTGGGAAAGCGAGTTTGGCCCACAGAGTGGGGGTGGCTCGTGGGTCTGGGGCTCTGAGGAGAGCTTGACGCTGAGGGATGGGACCTGACATCACGGGCAGGGGGCGGGATCAGCTACCCCGGCACACACATACCACACACAGAATATTCAAGACCCGTGCTCAGGGCGGCATGCGCTTCTCACAACAAAAAGAACCACACCCCAAAGAGACCACGCCCACCACAGCCCAGTCCCGCCCATCCCTGCGGGTGGGAGTCCCAGCACCCCCGGCCAGGCGATCCCGAGCAGCACATGCCCAGAGCTCGCCTGAGCCCGCTCTCGGTCCCAGGAAGAGGGTCCCCAGCCCAGGCAGCTCCCGGGGGTCTGCAGATACTCACTTTCCCCCGTCATTACCCCCTGCGTGTACCTTTTGGGCAGCATCCCCGTGTACCCATAGAAGCTGGATTGCTGCACTTGAGAGAGAGAGAGAGAGAGAGCACAGCCATGAGACACCACCTGTCACCCGTCCGTCCTCTTGGAGCAAAAATCAGAAGTTCGAGAACACTGTGTTGGCAAGAGTTCAGGTGGGGGAAAGATATTACCACCACGGGCGGCAGAGGGATCTGGTCCAGCCGCGTCGCAGGGCGTCATGGCAACAGCACCGCCCACCGCATAGCCCCGCCTTCCCCGTCGGCGCCCTGGGTGCTGGCCAGGCTCCTCTGCCACCTCTGGTCTTTGAAACCCGAGGAGAAGTGACACGTGTCACTCCTGGACCAGGTAGGAAACGCCCACGTGGCCTTCCAGTCTTTCTTTTCCCAGAGGTGGTCACAGCAGAGGCCGCCTGTTACAGGTGGGGAGTGGCTGTCAGTCAGTGAGTGCCACCCGCTCACACACTGGCCAGGGAGCAAGAGCCAGAAATAAGCCTGGTTCTGTGACGCCACTGGGATTTCTGGGCTCATTTGGTGCCACCGCATAACCTCTCTCGTTCTGACCAAAGAGGGCATCCACGGCAATCACACCCTGCAGTCTAGACCCAGGGCCTTGACATAACCCTGGGGCAGGGCTGCAGACGCGGGTCTCCTGGTCATTACCAGCCTCTG
The DNA here is from genome assembly GCF_016906955.1 of Phacochoerus africanus. NCBI lineage: Eukaryota > Metazoa > Chordata > Mammalia > Artiodactyla > Suidae > Phacochoerus > Phacochoerus africanus. Next base: position 5,560,817 of record NC_062548.1, on the reverse strand, counting down.
GTTGGTACAAAGTAGAACAGAACAGAGCAAAACAGACCCGAGTCAAACGCCTAGATTGAGACTATTGGTTCAGGGAGCCTGGATTTCATTTATAGACACACACACACACGTTTGCTGGGTCAGGCTGTGAAATGTATTTCTTCCTGGAAGTCACAGTCAAAAAAGTTTGAATGTCGACAAAACAACTGGCCTGGACCTTTCCAAATGTCACTGCCACAAAAGACAGAGGAAGGCGGAGGACTATTCAGCTTAAAGGAAGCTACAGGTGTGACTGCTAACGCAGTGTGTGATTCTGGGCTGAGTCCAGGGCAGAAAACTCAAATGCTATAAAGGACATTATCACGACAATGAATGAACTTTGAATTTGAATTGCAGATTCGATAATATTATTGTATCCATGTTAAATGTCCTTCTTTTGGCAGTTATTATTATTATTATTATTATTTTTGCTTTTTAGGGCCACACCTGCAGCATATGGAGGTTCCCAGGCTAGGGGTGGAATCAGAGCTTCGGCTGCTGCCCTACGCCACTGCCATGTGGGATCTGAGCCGCATCTGCGACCTACACCACAGCTCATGGCAACGCCGGATCCTTAACCCACTGAGCAGGGCCAGGGATCAAACCTGCATCCTCATGGATCCTAGTCGGGTTCGTTAACCGCTGAACCACCAAGGGAACTCCTGCTTTTGGCAGTTGTAAATGTGGTTCTAAAAGAAATGTCTTAGCTTTAACTGTTACTTAAAATACCCTGAATGGTTAGTACTGAGGCAAGAAGGAAGGTGATGCCTGCAAACGGCTTGAGGGGAAAACATAGGTTTTATATTTACACATATTTAGGGGGAAATTATCTACATATAGTCACATATTCTTCAGAAGGTGGGGGAGGAAAGGACAAAGAAAGCCTGAAAGGGAGAGAAAACACATGCAGCGAAACGTTTAACGACTGGTGAGTCTAGGGAAATGTATATCGGAACTCATTATAATTGCAACCTTCCGTAGGTTTGAAGTAGTTGCAAATTAAAAAGGTAAAATAAGTTTGAAAGCTACCGCCCTAGAGAAACACACTGACACAGTGACGCGGGCAGGGGAGCTGGTGAAGCCCAGTTTTCACCTGGGAATACCAGGGACCTCCCTCCCTGCACACCAGGACCACGGCGGGCGTGCAGCGTGTGTGCACATGTGCACATACCAGCACCGAGCCTGCTAGTGTGGCACGCCCCCAGCGTGCAGGCGGGACAGGTGGGGTGGCCCGCGGTGGGCGCCCAGGGGCCCAGCCCCGGCCCTACCTGTGCAGCCGAAGGCCACGGTGCCCACCGCGGCCAGGTTGATGGCGTAAGCCTGGTCACGAGAGAAGAGCTGCAGCCACACGTCGCAGATGCTGATGAAGAGGAGGGGGCCCAAGGCTAGGAGGTAGCCTGTGTGGGGAGAGGCGGGGGGCGTGGCATGAGCGGGGGGGGGCGGGGCGTGGGAGGGCGGGGCATGAGCGGGAGGGGGCGGGGAGCCCCCTCCTCCCACCCCTCCCCTGCAGCCAGCACTGAGGTGCCCGCTCTCTGCCCTTCCTCTTAACAGCAGGAGGGCGGGGACATCTTAGAGGTCTAAGGGGACATCCGGAAGCCTTCCTGGAAGAAGTGCCCTTGAGCTGGGCTGGGAAGCTGACCGTCACCATGGAGATGACCGGGGGTGGGGGGAGGAAGAGCAAGGGCCGCTGGGACACGAGAGGGGCGCTCAAAAGCCTCCCCAGGAGCAGGCATCCTGACAGCTTGCGCTGCGCCCAAACGGACCTGAACCTCTTTTCGCATGCTGAACCCCGTGGCATTCCCTGGAAGGGCACCCCTTTCACAGACAAGGAGATGGAGGCGCCGGGAAATGGAGGGGTGAGCGACAGGCCAGGTGTGTGAGAGCTGGGAGCCGGGAGGGCAGCGTACCCGCGGTGATCCTGGTGTGCAGGCTCAGTCTCTCCACCAGCACGTTGTTCAGGAGGACAGCCACCAGGGCCACCAAGATGTACGTGAGGCTCAGGTCAAACACAATGGAAGTCCCTGTGGTGGGGGCGGGGCAGCGGGGGCAGGGGTTCAGGGGAGCCCCACCCTCTGCACCTGCCCCCGCCAGGCACTGCCTCCTTGCTCTGCCCAAAGGCGCTGACAGCCCAGAGAGGGTGAGGGGTTGCCCTGGCAAGTCACAGGGCAATTCATAGCTAGGGTTTGAATAACATGGGCTCCGCTGGCAGGGTGCCGCCCCAGGGGTTTCTGGAAGGCAGAGGAGGGCCAGAGCTGAGTGCACAGGCCAGCCTGGGACGGCTGGACCCCACTGCGGGGGACCCACCTGGGTATTTGTGGTGCAGGTAGTCCACGTCGGTGATAAAGCTGTTGTATGGCAGCAGGAAGCCCACGCCAGCCAGCAGCATCGCGAAGTAGATGGCGTGGTAGCGGTCATCGGGCACCGTCTCCTCTGCCGATAAACACAGACGCCGGGTGACAGGGAGGAAAGCCCATTCACGGCCACGGCCACAGCCACGGCCACCACATCAGGGCCGCAGTCCACCACCTTGGCCACAGTCCACCACAGCACCACCCAGTCATGATCACCACAGCCACTGTCGCCCTAACCAGACATGGCATCCCACCAAGTCATCTGCCACTGCCACCAGAACCACTGCCACCTTAGCCATCATGGCTACTCCTACCATATCCAAACCACCAAAGCCAAAATGACCACGGCCACGCTCCATCACTCTGGCTCCAGCTGCCTACATCACCACCATCATGGCCGTTGTCAGGAGTCACCGAACACCACGGCCACTGTCACCATCGCAGCCACCAACACGACCATCATCACTGAATCCACGGCCCATCGTGACCGTGGCCGCCGCATCCACCAGCATCACGGCTGCCATCTGTCCCTGGCGTCATGGCTGCCAAAGCCGCAGCATCACAGCTGTTATCATCGCTGTCACAACCACTGCCATCACCTCCACAGCTGCTCTAACCTTGGTCAGTGTCACCAAGGCCACCATCCACCAGCATGGCCACAGCTGCCCCAGTCCACGGTCAGGGCTGCTCGATACACAACCTCCAATAGCACGGCCACGGGACCCACCACCAAGGGGCCGCTGCCACCATGACTTTCACCATCACGGCCACTGAAGCAGCTGGCTCAACAGAAAGGTCTCGCCTTTCGGAGACTCAGCTACAGGGCCAGCTGGGTGTCAGGACCTGCTGGGGTTGAGGCAGTGTTTGAGCTCTGAGTCCGCATCCACTAGGGGGCCGCGTCTCCTAGGGTTAGTGTTTGTGAATCCAGGAGCCTCTGGCAGACGTGGGAGAGGGACCAGTCGCTACACACTTTAGAGATCCACTAGCAGGATGTCCGCCTCCCACCCCTTGACTCGAGGCTCCGCTGGTCCAGGAGCTCAGTTCCAAAGGGAGGAACGGTTCTGCCCTGAGACCCACGCTCCTGCTGCCCTGGCCACCCTGGACTCCTCCTGCCCCTGAATCAACGGGCAGGGGATGGAGCTGCTGTACCGGCTGATGGATCCTGATTTTCGTGGGAAATCAGCTTGCTGGAGAGTACGTCTGCCAGACAGGAGATCCCTCCTGGTCTCTCCTAGGAGGTCTACTCCCTGCCATACAGTCAATGGGAAACTAAACCACCCCACTTCCAGCAGGACTGCTGGTGGGTGACCCACGCGGCAAAGAACCGTGACCAGCTAAGGTGCTCGTGGAGGACCACGGGGATATGGGATGGGTGGTGGCAGAAGGAAGCTATCAACACCAGCGACGACCACGTGACCAGCCGCCGGCACCAGGACAAAGGGTCACGAAGCTTTCTTCCTTGTTTTTTTTTTTTTTTTGTCTTTTGTCTTTTGTCTTTTTTGTTGTTGTTGTTGTTGCTATTTCTTGGGCCGCTCCCTCGGCATATGGAGGTTCCCAGGCTAGGGGTTGAATCGGAGCTGTAGCCACCGGCCTATGCCAGAGCCACAGCAACGCGGGATCCGAGCCGCGTCTGCGACCTACACCACAGCTCACGGCAACGCCGGATCGTTAGCCCACTGAGCAAGGGCAGGGACCAAACCCGCAACCTCATGGTTCCTAGTCGGATTCGTTAACCACTGCGCCACGACGGGAACTCCTCTTCCTTGTTTTGATATGAACGTGTTTGTGTCTGTGTGTTAAACAAACGTTTTTGTTGCAGTGACTCTCTCACCCCCTCGTCCAAAGTAGGATTAACTCTGTATCCGGATGTGAGCGATGGGTATCAAAGGCGAGGTGTGAATATCGCCATGCAAGGACTCCGCATCCTCTGGGAAGGGCTGGTGTGTTTTTGTTGGGACGGGGCTAGTCGGGTCACGGCAGGTGGGGGTGGACTCTTAGTGCCTGGTCTTGGAGATTAAGTATGGTTTAGGGAGCTGTGTATCGAAGCCGAGCTGGCAAGGGGGGATTTTGTGATGGCCAGTTTTATAGGTCAACTTGGCAGGCTGAACCACAGTCCCCAGTTGTTCCATCAAACACTGACCGAGGTACTGCGGTGAAAAGAGTTTGCAAAGCCTCCCATCAGGTCCTTGAAGTTTGACGCAAAGGGAGATGTCCCTGGGTGGGCCTGACCTAATCAGGTAAGACCGCAAAGGCTTCCCGGAGCGTAAGGACCCTGAACAGTTCATGCCCCTGGGGTTCCAGCCTGCCTGTGATCTTCCTGCCTACCTGCCTTATGGATTTCAGATGGGCTTAGCCAGCCTCCCCTTTAGTCCGCCCATTTCCTGTCCTAAACCATATACGGCTATCTATACAACACCTTCAGCTCTCTGTCTAGTCTGTCCATCCGTCTGTCTGTCTGTCTATCTCCTACTGGCTCTGGTAGAAACGTGACTGATCCTGCCCCCACAGCCATTATAGGTAAAAGCACCACTGCCACGGTTACTAGAGCCACTCTGCGCTTCCGTGGCCACTGCCACATGATATCCACTGCCTGGCCAGGAGAAGGCTGGCACCTTGGGATGGGCCCCGAGCTGCCTCTGTCCACACACACGTGTGCAGGGAAGTCATCCCCACCCAACACGGGGCTCGGCCAGCAGAACCTCCACGCCCCACCTGCAAAGGGAGGGGACAGAACCTGAGAATAAGCCCCCATGTCTAAGCCCGAAGCAGTCCTAGTGTACCACCTAGCCACCCCCAAACGAGCTATTATTTACAGGGGGCCTCCGAGTGCCAAGAAACGTCCTAAGCCATGTTTTGTGGATTCTGTTGCAAGCACATTAGGGCGGCCCCAGGATCATTCCCCTTTTCCAGATCAGAAACGGAGACCCAGGCAGCAGTGACTTGACCAAGGTCCCAGAGTGGCCTGAGACAGGAGCTGGATTGAACCCAAACCTGCCTGACTTCAGACCCGCATGCTGCCCACACGGCAAGTCTGATCACACAGGCAACTGGCCTATTTCCTCCACCTGAGGCTCAGAGAGGTTGAGGCTCTTGGCCGAGGACACACAGCCAGGTGGAAAACCAGGTCTTCCAACCTCACATTAACCCTCCTTTTTCCAGGCACTTTCCTGTCTCCACTGGAGCGAGGCCTGGCTTCCTCTGGCCCAAGTATGTGACCCACACACTATGTGTCGCTTGCATGTAGAAGGGTGTGCTCGGGGCAGTGCGTGACTCGCCACGTGCCCTCCCGCCTGCCCGGCGCTCATGGAAGCCCATGTTAAGATGCAGCCCTCCCTGGGCACGGCATCAGGGAAGGCACTGGGACCCTGGGCTTGTCTGTCACTGCAGCGGATCGAACCCGTCTTCACCAATGCTGCCTCCTGGATTCCATGGGCCGTGCTCCCACGGCCATCCCTGCTTTGGGCACGTAGACCCAGCCATACCCTCACTCACCAGACTCCGTGACAATGGGGATACCCCTGGCCCTGCCGCCCTGGGCCCGAGCTGCCGCCTCCTCCAGCTGCCCGCTGTCGAAGCTGAAGCTCATCACCATGCTCCCGTGCGGTGTGCCCGCTGTGCTGGGCTCCTGGAGGCGCTGGCTGCCCACGGAGCCCATGGCAGCCTGTGCTGCTGCAGAGAAAGCAGAGGAGGCAGGCTGGGGGGGACAGGAGAGGTCCCCTACCCCGCTGCCCCGCTGCCAAGCCTGCTCCCCCGGGGTGCCGGCCTCTCTCTTCTGAAACAGCGCGCTGGAGCACACAAACCTCCGAGGAAGAGCGGTGCCACGTGACTTGTGTCTTAAGCTGAGCGAGCAAGCACGGAGGCCTGCCTGGGGGCGGCAGCAGGGGGCCTGGAGAGAAAGAGATGGGGGAGAAACACTCTGAACACTGTGTGCCAGAGCGTCCCGCCAGCCACCTTCCTCTGCGAGGAGATTCCCATATTCACGCACTTGACAGCAGCGCGAAGTGAGGGTGACCGCCCTCCCTGCCCGCCACCCGGGCCTCATGGCAGTAAATGGCAGAGCCAGGACCCGGGCCCAGGTTGGTGGGACCCTGAGCCACCAGAGCCCTCGGTCCTGCAGGGGCAGGAGGGACTTGCCTTGGTCTTCCTGCTTCTCTGGCTCCCAGTCAGCTCTTATCTTTGGAGGGAAGGAAGGAGCTGCTGGAGTCTCGATGGAGAGACCCCCGCAGGGCGTAGGGAACCCTGTAGGGGCTGGGGCGGGGGGCGCGTCTAGCTTTTTCCCTCAAACATGGATCCACTTGTTTTCCTAACAGCCTTCATTCCCCTGCTTGCAAAAAGGAGCCACGCTCATCAGAGGGAATTTGAGACAGAGATGGGGCACGGCGGCATTGGACTCTGAGTGTGGCACCTCTGTGTCCCCGCCCGCCCTGGGCAGGTGTACAGAGCCCACAGGAGAAGCTGGAAGAAGGATGCTTCCTCAGGGACCCCTCGTGCTAGGAAGCTACTCTGATTTTCTCTCAATCATGTCCATCTCCCCCACTGCTGCTCCTACTGCTTCTTCCTCTTTTTTTTTTTTTTTTTTTTTTCTTTTTAGGGCCAAGCACATGGAGGTTCCCAGGCGAAGGGTCAAATCAGAGCTACAGCTGCCAGCCTACACCACAGCCACAGCAACGCCAAATCCTCAACCCAGTGAGCGAGGCCAGGGATCGAACCCACAACCTCATGGTTCCTAGTTGGATTCGTTTCCGCTGTGCCACAATAGGAACTCCCTCTTCCCACTTCTGCTTCTTTCACCACCTTTCCTCCAGCAACCCTGCCTCAGTTTACCACCCCCCCCAGACTCCAGACGGGGGCATGCTGACCAGTTCCCCAGCGCTCCCCAAGCCTTCCCCACTTCCTCGCGCCCCACAGAGAGGTTTAGGTGGGGCACTATCCCTGCTTCCAGGTGGGTCCTGGGGCTGGGGAGTTCTACCCCTGCCTGCTGGGGGTCAGCACCCAGGAGCAGCAGAGAAGAGGCTTCTCCTGGAGGCTGGGGAGCCAGGTGTGAGCCCCCGCACCAGGCTCAGCGCTCATCCTGGAGCCCCCAGCCCTGGGCCGCCTGCCATACCTGGAGCTGGGGGGACGAAGAGGATTTAGCACGGAGCCCAGCCAATTTGAATGACTGTGGCCTTGGGCAGGGCCCTGCACTGGAGGCTTGGACACCCGCCGGCCCCGCCAATCCAGCCTCCATCCAAGACAGGAGGGACCAGGAAGGGACCGGCCGTAGAGAAGGGGTCTTCCCTCCAGCCCTGGAGGACGGCCACCCTGACCCCCTGGCCTGTGTTCAGCAGAGGTTCCCGAGACAGATGCAGAGCCCGGGACACGCCTGGCCACATGCTGAGGTTTCTACCCAGCCGGGAGGCCACGCCATCCGGGAGGGCAGACGTGCTTGGCATCAAGCCAGGAGGCAGCCCCACTGCTCCCTCCCTTGATGGGTGAGGCGGGCAGCTGCCACCCTCAGCCACTGTCCCCACGTGCTCCTCCAGGCCCCTGCTGGAAGGTGCCCTGTCTCCCCAGGCCACAGCCCCGTGACCCCTAATATGACCTCTCACAGAGGCAGGGCAGGGGCACGCGAGGCTCCCCCCCTCCTCTCGCCTCTCCTGGGCTTCAGGCCTCCACCTGCCACCGCATAACGGTGCAGCACACCCCAGCAGCCGGGAGCCTCAGGTCTGCCCCCCACCTGCTCCTCCTCCTGGGTCCCCTATTAACTAAAATTTAAAGACAGAAACGGAGACCTCTGCTCCCCCACTGCAGGGACCCCAATCACTGCCTCAATGGGCCACCCTCTGGGCCTCAGTTTCCCTGTGGCTGGAGAGGATGAGAAAGTACTCCCCAAGTCTGGCGGGGGTGGGGGGGGTGAGGACGGAAGGCTGGCTGCCCAGAGGAGGTGCTCAGCGGTCCAGCCTCTGCTCCGGGGCCCAGCTGTGGGCCCCAGAGGGCTCCCGACCCCAGCAGACCTGGCAGCCCCACTCATGCCCCCACTTTGCCGAAAGAGCGAGTGAGAAGAGAGAGCCAAGCCTGGGGTCACACAGCACGTATCAGAGCCTCGGCAGCCCGACCACCTTTGGCTCCCCCTTTTCATTTGCGACTGAGTGCACGTGGGTTCTGACTGCCCCCAGCACCCTGAAGGTGCTGGGTGGACCCCAAGGCCAGGCCACTCCTCTAAGGGGCCATGTCCCATCTCCGGCCAGAGCGCACAAGGGAGCCTGAATTCTATGAGCAAAGCCAGCCCGCTGGTCCTCCTTGGGCCTCAGGCTCCTCGTGAGCCCCAAGTCCTGGCTGGCTGGATGCCCTTGGATGGCCGTGGTCCCCACGCCTGGGCCAGCGCATGAGTTCTCTGCTGCTCTGTCCCAGCCAAGCGTTCCGGGCTGCCCCAACGCCCCCCTGTCGGTTCTGCCCACAGGAAAGTGTCTTTCCACCCGCTTGGGCCACCCCCTCCCTGGAGTCCAGGGAGGATGCATGAATGCACTGGCCTCAGGTGCCTGCCTGCTCCTGGGATGCCCAGCTCCAGTCCCCGGCCCCTGGCCTTGGTGCCTCCGTTGCCCTCAGACCCCAGGCTCCTTCCGCAGACCAGCCCCATCAGCAACAAAGTTGGTTCCCAGGCCTGTGCTCCGAGGCAACGGAGCCTCGGGGACCACCCTGAGGTGACCTCTGGGTGCAGGCCCCACCTCTTCCAGCCGCCTCCCGGAGAGCTGGGACGGGGTGGCTGCGGGAAAGGGTGAGGTGGGGTGGAGGAGGTTCGGGGGGAACTTGAGGTGGAAGGAAGCTCAGGCTGTGCCCGGGGAAGGAGGTGGCACCTCGCCCTGAGAGGGCCTGGGGCCACCGGCCACTCTCCCCTTTCCGGGTCTGCGTCCTGCACTCGCAGATGGGCTGGTAGGGAGCTGGCCCGGTCCGGATGCTGGACAGGGTTGGGGTGGGGGCCCTCTCATTCTGGGATGAGGGGTGGGGGACTCGGGGTCCCCGGGGTCACGTGTCCCCGCCAAAGGACTGGGCAGCTGGAGCCGGCGCCGAGGGGGGAGAGGCGCGGAGCCGGGCCGCGCGCGCCTGAGACAAAGGCTCCGACAGGTCCCCCGCGTCCCAGCCCGTCCCCGCCCGCGCCTGCCACCCCCGCGGTGACCGCTTACCTCAGCCCGGCCGGGTCCCGGGGTCCTCGGCGCGCCTGGCCCTGCCTGCGCCCAACGCCCCCGCGCCGGGACCCCTGGGCGCCCGCGCCCCGGCCCGCTGCGCTCCACTCCCCGCACCCCGCCTCCGGCCAGGCGCGGCCGGCGTCCTCCGCCCTCCGCCCTCCGCCGGTCCCCGGTCGGCCGGCCCCCGGGTCGGGCGAGAGCGTCCGGGGGGCGCAGCAGCTGCGGCGAGCTCAGCGGGGGACCCCGCGCTCCGCCCCGGCCCGCCCCCCGCGCGAAGCCCCGCCCCGTCTGCCCTCCTCCTTCTCCGCCCCCCTCCGCCCTGCCCCGCCCGCAGTGCCCGCAGGGGCGGGGGAGGGGCGGAGGCTCAAGTCTGCGTCCCGGACGCCCCGGGGACGTGCCGGCTCCGGTGACCCCGGGGTGACCTGTGGCTGATCGAGCCGCCACCCCTCCAGGCCCACCTCCCCGCCTGGGTGCCCAGGCTTATTGCCCCCCCTCCTCCCATCTACCCCTCCCCAAACCGGGTCCCCTCGCGGGGGAAGCCAACAGCGCTTGGGGGAGGGGGGAACAGGTCACCCAGTGATCTGATTCAAGTTTTGAAGATGAGTAGGATTTCGCGGGCAGGAAAAAGTGTGAATCCCAGACAGGTCTAGGAGCCTCGGCAGCCCCACCCCCACCCCCGCCCCGTGCCACCCCCTCGCCTCGTCCCCACCCTTGCCTGGCTGGGCCCCCCTGCTCTCGGGATTGCTTCCCCTCACGGAGCCTCAGTTTTCTCCTAGGAGACGGAATGGTCACCCTCCGGGGGGCTGTTAATCCCAGCACGCCCTCCTCTCTGAGCCTCGGTTTACGGTCCGCACACCGCCCTGACAGGGGTTTGGGTGGGGGGAGTCTGATGCCAGGAAAGGGGTTCAGCCTCAAGGATAGGAACTAGGAACCGATGGGAAGGAACCTATCCTCCCTTCGTCTGCTGTGTGGGGGGCGGGGGGGGGGGGAGGAGGTGTCAGGGGACACGGCCGGTTGTTCAAAGTAATTAAAGTTATGAGCCTGATGCCTTTCCTGGCTCTAGAACTTGGAAAGGGCTGATGCAGGAAGCCATGCCCAGCTGTCCTCCGTGTAAATAAAATGTATCTGGTGCATGTGAGACACTGTTCTAGACGCAGGGGACAGGTCAGGTCTCTGCCCCGTGGGGTTTCACAGGCAATAAACAGGTATAATCATTTCTGGAAGCATTAGATGCCTAGAAGATTGTGAGACCTGGTGGGACAGGCAGTTGCACGTGTCTGCGGGAATGGATGGGTATCATTGTGGTCAGGGAAGGCCACTCTGAGAAGGTGACGCTGGACCTGTGAGACTTGCCCCTGGTGGGGAGGTTTGTGGGAAGGGTGTTCAGGGCAGAAGGAACAGCCAGTGCAAAGTCCTGAGGCCAGAAGAAGCTCATTCTATTCAGAAAGAAGGCCAGTGTATCTGGAACAGAGAAAGGAGGAGTCGTTCTGAGGGAGAAGAAGTGGGGGAAGGGCAGAAACCAGACTAAGGGGGTCTTACTGGAGCCCCTGGAATGTTTCAGCCAGAGTAGGGAACATGCTCTGACCTGGGTTTTTTTGGATGGTTTTTGGTTTTGGCCACGCCCATGGCATGCGGAAGTTCCCTGGCCAGGGATGGAACCTGCGCCACAGCAGCAACCCGAGCTGCAGCAGTGACCAGGCCAGATCCTTAACCTGCTGAGCCACCGGGAAACTCCTGACCTAGGATTTTAAACCTATGTTCCTGGTGGGAGCGCAAATTGGAACAACCCGTCTGGAAGGTAAATTGGCTTAAAAAACCTGACTTTGATGCAGAAAATCTAGCCTAAGGAAATGATGCTAAATACAGAAAAGGCTTGATATACAAAAAATGCTCTTCATACTATCCAAACATTGCAAATAGCCTGATTACCCAAGAAGAGCAAATAAGGAATAGTCAGCGGGGTGGGGAACAGGTGACACGATTGTTACATTTGAAAGGAAAAAACAGCAAAACTATTGGAGTAACATGTAAGCCACCACTAGGATGTACAGTTATGAAGCTTTTTTGTTGTTGTTGTTTTGTCTTTTTGCCATTTCTTGGGCCGCTCCCGCGGCATATGGAGGTTCCCAGGTTAGGGGTCGAATCAGAGCTGTAGCCACCAGCGTACGCCACAGCCACAGCCATGCAGGATCCAAGCCGCGTCTGTAACCTACACCACAGCTCACGGCAACGCCGGATCCTTAACCCACTGAGCAAGGCCAGGGATCGAACCCGCAACCTCATGGTTCCTAGTCGGATTCGTTCACCACTGAGCCGCAATGGGAACTCCATGAAGAATTGATCATAACATGGAAAACTGGCAGCGTAATGGGAAACAGGTAATGGGAAGAAATACAAAAGATACATGATGCTTTGTGCCCCCAAATTGGAAACACCGGGAAAAAGATGATTTTCTGGGAAAAGCAAAATGAGAAGACACGCTGTAATCAGACAAGAAATCCATAGAGCACTTACTGCAGAGGGAAGAGAATTTCACTAAAGATCCACCCTGGCTGTGGGTCGTTTCGCAGAATTAACAGATTTCGACTCAACTCTTAAAGCGCAACCTCGTCATTCCAGAGCACAGGACAAAAGAGAACCACCTACATCTGACAAAAGTTTCTCCGAGAAAACAAGAGAGACCAGTCTCATTTGTGAATATCGGTAGAAAACCCTGCAGAAAATATTCGCAAATAGTGATGGCTTCTGAGGACGGAGATTGAGGAGATGGGGTCAGAGAAAGGACACACTTTTTTTTTTTTTTTACTGCAGCCTTTTGAACACTTTGAATTTTTTATCATCAAGTGGACAAACACGATGCGCAATTCTGCATACAAGATCATTTCGCGCCACGTAGAGAAAATGCTAAAAGGAAAAGGTAGCAAAATACGCAACGGTGGTTGCCATTGAATGTGGGGACGGGAGGCATTATTTTCTTCTCTGTTTTTCTGTCTTTTCTACAGAAAGCCCTTAACAGTTTGTTTGTAGTGCTTTTCACCACACACGTGGTTTTCATGAAAAACTAAAAATGCATTTGTGTGGGGAGAGAGACATCTCGTGTCTACCTCGCTGTCCCGGGCCCACGCTCTCCGCACGCCCTGGCTCCCGATGGCCCCAAGTTATATGAGGGCCTGGGAGTGACTCTCCTTCCAGTCTCGACACCACCTGCTAAGACGGGGAGATGGGGGAGGGGGTTTCAGACGTCTGTGGCTAGGCCTGGGGACCTCTCTGGGGGTGCCAGGGGACACCAGGCTCGGGGCCAGACCTGCCGTCACTGCTGATGACACCCGAGCCTCGCTGACAGCAGCAAGAATGCTGCTAGTCAATGCCTGTCCTCCGGCCCCTGTTAGCAACCTCCTTGCCTTGGAGAAAAGCCATCTGCCAAGATGAAAAAGGCAGCCAGTTAAGGCCCCGTGGAAGGAGCAGGGGATGGGCTGTGGCAGGCATTGAAGGAGGGGCCCACAGCCATCCCCGTTCTGTCATCTGGGCTCATGGAGGCTGCCAGGTTGGTGCAGAGAGAGGCTGGGGTGGGTCCTGCATCATGGATGGAGTGACCAGGGGACCGCCACCACCAGGGACCAAAGCCCCTGCTCGGTCCTCCCTTGGCAGGTCCTGAGTGCTGCGCTAAATGGCTCAGACGCGCCCCCCCCAAAATCATCTTTCAGTGGAGTGGCTACCAGAGCTTTGTCAGTGATCTCTTGGCTCCCCGACTCTGCCCCCCAGCCCTGCTCCCTCGGCGGACAGTGAGTTTTCTAAAAGGTGTCCTTTTCCTGCTAGCTCATTTCCATGATTCCTCAGTGTCTCCAGGGATATCACCCAAAGCCCAGAATGTTCTGACCCCCTCAGACCTCTCCCCATTTTCTCCCACACACTCAAATTTGAGGAATGGACGGGAAGGCTAATGGGTTTCTGTGCTCAGGTCCTACCAACAGGGATCTGGCTGAGCTGCCCAGTCTATGCCATTATAATTGCTTTAAAAACTTTGTGGGCTTCCCATGTATCAGATTAAATACACTCCACTGGGTAAAAACCGCCCTCACACATCTCTGAGATATCCGCTCTGTGCTGGGCTGTGGGACAAGGCCCTTTTTAGAAGCTCCCTAGTCTAACAGAGAGTCTAAGATGCATGCTTTTCGGGTTCTTAGAAGCCTTTTCATCTAGTTGAGAGCGTTTCAAGGCACCACCTGAAATATTTGTTACCCATGTCTTTTACTCCTGACAATGGCACTTTGAGGTTTCGCTTGACCTGAGATGATGTTTTATGGCAATATTGTTCATTTCATCTTTGCCCAGGGTGACTCCTTTCTTGGGGGCTCTTGGGTTTATTCCTCCAGAGGGCCCATAACCAACCCTCCAGGTGGGTGCCCTCAGGTACAAATCTCAGAGGTGACACTTTGGGCCAAGGTGGATTTTAATTTTATATGTATTTATTTTGGCCACCCCGAGGCATATGCAGTTCCCAGACCAAGGATCAGATCTGAGCCATAATTGCAACCGACGCTGCATCTGCAGCAACACCAGATCCTTAACCCACTGTGCTAGGATGTGGATTGATCCTGTGTCCCAGTGCCACAACAGGAACTCCCAAGGTGGACTTTTAAGAATAACTCCCACTCTTGCCATGACAACAGCCACCAGCCTGCCCAGCCACTGTCCATCCCTCCCCAAGGAGTAGACGCCACCCCAGACCACCATGTCCCATCTTGGCCCACCAGGGTGACTCAGTGAGGGGCAATGTGCCCGCCCAAAGACCAGCAGGTGTATTGAGGTACTTTTCTGTCCCCCCCAGCCACAGAGCGGGCTTGGTTTGAGGGGAGGGAGGGACTCAAGATAATCTTAAAAATAAACTAAATGAGAGTGTCTGTCGTGGCTCAGCAGGAACAAATCCTACTAGTATCCATGAGGATATGGGTTAAGTATCCCTGGCCTCGCTCAGTGGGTTAAGGTGTTGCCATGAGCTGTGTTGTAGGTCACAGATTTGGCTTGGATCTGGCATTGCTGTTGCTGTGGTGTAGGCCGGCAGCTGTAGCTCCAATTCAACCCCTAGCCTGGGAACCCCCATATGCTGCACGTGCAGCCCTAAAAAGCAAAAAAACAAAATTAAATGTCCACATAAGGGCATATTTGGGTTTTATGGACAATAGTAGAAACCTGGGAACAGCCTGGCAGGGCCTTTCAAGGGGAGATGGTTAAACAGACTGTGGTCCTTCCTTACCATGGAATACTACTCAGCAATGAAAAGGAACATACTGCTGGTCCCCCCAATAACAGGATGAAAGTCAAGTGCATTATCCTGGGTGGAAAAAGACAAACATAGAACACATACCACATGCACGTTTCCATGCACGTGACCTTCTAGAAGAGGCAGGATGAATCAGAGATAATCAGAGAAGGTGACCGGGGAGGGTGGGAGACATAAAGGGGCTGTCTGGGGTGATACGCTCCAGATTTTGATTAGCATTGGATTAGCAAATCTGGCTAATCCAATGTGTCCACCAGACAAAACAGTCCATCTGCCACAACTCGGCCAACGCTGTGCGGGTTTAGGGGTGCAATTGATTCTGAAGTGCATTAAAAAAAGGAAGCTTAGCAAAAAAAAAAAAAAAAATGGAGTTCCTGTTGTGGCTCAGAGGTTAACGAATCCAACTAGGAACCATGAGGTTGAGGGTTCGATCCCTGGCCTTGCTCAGTGGGTTAAAGATCGGGCGTTATTGCCGTGAGCTGTGGTGTAGGCCGGTGGCTACAGTTCTGATTCGACCCTTAGCCTGGGAACCTCCGTATGCCTCAGATGCGGCCCTAAAAAGAGAAACAAAAGAAAGGTGGGTGGGAGGATGGATGGGGGCGGGGCGGAGATGGGCAGCTTTCTCAGACCCAGAACAAAATGCAGGCAGGAGACTTCTGGGGGTTTCCTGACTCTTCTTTAGGTTGAAAATGTTCACAATAAAATGTTGGGGGTTGGGGGAGGGAAGAAAGAGCGCCCAGGGGTGTGCGCCCCCGCCCCCCCGCCCCGCCTCCACCGCTGTCCAAGGGGGCTGTTCCAGGCCACAGCAGCTCTGCCATCTGCTTCCCGCGGAGCTCAAACCTAATTTATTCCCAACTTATTAACTTAAAGCCCATTAGAATCTTCCCATCAACCTGGACAGGCAGCCAAGAGCCAGACCCAGGCGGAGACTGGAGGGAGAGGCTCTGCTCAGGACACAGCCGGGGAGGGAGAGGGAGCGGGCAGACTGGGGAGGCCTCGGAGGGGGCGCTGTCCAGGGCTGGCCTGCTGGACGTGGTGCACAGGCCGGGCCCCTGCCGATGGCAGAGGGATGGGGGTCTCCCCGCCGCCCCCATGCTGGGAGCCGCCTTTATCGGCATCACGTCCTCCAACCCCTCCAGGGACCCCAGGAGCTCCCTATTAGAGCCCAGGAAGCCAGCGCCAGGGAGGTGAGGCTGGGATTCCCTCTGGGGACAGTGGGTCTTGTGACCGTGACCCTGGTGACCCATCACGGTCATAGCCGTACGTGAGCCGGATTTCATGCTCCCAGTGACCCCAGTTATTGGATCTCGCCTTCTGACTTGGACAGAAAGGCCCCGGGCCTGGGAAGAAGGCCCTGCTGGCCTCGCAGGCCACCCCCGCCTGTGCCCCAGCGACAAACTCTGGAGAAAAAGAGATGCAGCCTCCTGGGCAAACAGGCAAATGGTAGAAATAAAACCCCAGGATTCTCTCCTAAAAGGACAGATGCGGCGGGTGTGTTGCTGAGCGGGACGGGCCGGGGACTGGCGCTTCCGGGCACCAGCTAGGAGCCAGGTCATGGCCAAGCGCAGCTTCTGCTCCAACCCTCACAGGGACTCGGGGGTGGGGGTGGGGGCCGAGCCACACAGCGAGGCTGGGCCCTCCTCAGTCGCCCCGTCTGTGCTGCAGGTCATGCTGCCCCCCCAGCGCCCCCAGCCCCCTAGGCCGGGAGAGGAGAGGGAGTCAGGCCCAGGCCAGGTTTCCAGGACTCGGAACCGAGCCGTATGTGGCATCTTGGGCCTCTGCCCCTCAGGACAGCCCAGGCCGGCCAGGGAGCGGGGATGAAGGCTCCCAGGGGCGGCTGCTGGAGGCCGGCCAGGACGGCAGGAGATGCTGGACCAGCTCCAGGCGCTTTTAGCTGGAAGAGCTCTTCATTAGGGCTGCTGAGGACGAGCGTGGGGGTGGGGACGGGAGCCTCGGGGGACGGGCGCTGCTGCTGGAGCTCTGATCTCCCCAAACGCTCCAAACCCTCCTGGGACTGCTCCCCCCGCCCCTCCCTTGAGGCACCAGCCACACCCAACATCCTGCAGCTTCCCCTCCCTCTACAATGAGCCTTTTCCCAGGCTTTATCCACACGGGTCCCTCAACCCCCCAACTCCTACATACCTGAAAAGTCTCAGCCCCCTGCCCCCTCCCCAGGGATCTGCCACAGACCCTCCCATTGGAGGGGTGACCCTTGGTATCAGGTGTCACCAGGAGGGAGGCCTGAGGACACCCCACTTTATAGACAACAATGAAGCCCAGGGGAGTGAAGGCATTTGCTGCAGGTCGCACAGCTAAGAAGCCTCTGGGGGCCTGGACGTGGTGTCTGTCAGTGAGAGGGGCTGGGTGAACCAGCTACCCACTGGGTCAGGGGCAGAGGGGCACCAGAGCCCAGGGCCACCATACTGAGCCCAGAGGAAGGCAGGCAGGGGGACCAGACTCTTACAGATACTCCGATCCCAGGAGCGCCCCGGCGACGGCTCACGTCCCCCTCCTTGGCAGTTCGCGAGCCCATTTCGCAGGTGAGAAGACCGGATGCTAGAGGCTGGCCCAAGGTTTCCCTGCCAGGCTCCCCTGGGGAAGGAGTGGCAGACCCAGGACTGGAGCCCAGACTGGCCACACCTGGGCCTTGCCCAAGGCTTACCTGAACCCTCCTGTGCCCTCTCTGAGGCCTCTGCTGGTGGAGTCAGAATATGCTCGTCAGACACGCTGGGTGGAGGAGCCTTTGTACTCTCTGTTTACAAGAGGAGGCTTGTGAGCAAATTAGCGGGGTAACCAGGGAAAATGTTTGGCTTCCGTGGGTGGGAGTTGGAGCCATCTGTTCCCAAGTGCTGAGAAAACACCCGAGCAGCCGCCGGTGCCCCAGCCCCAGGAGAGCTGCGGGGAGTGCCACCGGGCCCCGAGGGCTGTGTGGCCCAGGGCGGGGCCCTCACCCTCTCTGAGCCTCGGGAGCTGCTCCTATCCAGCCTTGTGACTCCAGAACTCCCTGCCTGCCTCCTTCATCCTCATGGCTCCCCCTGACTGTGTAGACAGAGCCCCACCCTGCAGAGGGAAGCCACCAACCACCGGCAAGACAGGCCTGGCCTCCGCAGCACAGGGCTTTGGGGTTTGATTTAGCAGTGCACTCATTTGTCCCCGAGCTGAAAATAGCTTTGTTGTGTCCTCTGATTATAAAGAGGATACTTCGCTGATCCAGATATACATGCCATAGAAAGATAAACCACAAATGGCCACACCCGGGGCAGAGGGCGTTCCCAGCCGGGGATTGAATCTGAGCCACAGCTGCGACCTACGCCGCAGCTGCAATAACGCGGGATCCTTTAACCCACTAGCTGGGCCTGGGATTGAACCTGCTCCTCTGCAGCAACCAGAGCGGCTGCAGGTGGATTCTTAACCCGCTATGCCACGGCGGGAACTCTGGTTTTAATTCAACCATTTAGACCTGCAGCGTGCGGGCCTTTCCCCAGCTGACCCTTGCCCTGGGGCCTTGACCGCAGGCTCCAGACTGCACACCCTCTTTAGCGTGACTTTCCCAGCCCAGAAGCCCGGCCCCTGGGAAGGTGTCCAGAGGGGTCTACAGCACTGAGGTTTGCGGCCGTCATCGCTGCGGGCTGTGGCATCAGGAGATGGTGGGCACCCCAAGGCGTTGGCGGCAGGGCCCCCGGCTCTCCTCCAGGGCTGCGCCCCGTGCAGGAGAAGCAGGTGCTGGGGGGGGGGGGGGGGGCGGCTGTTTGGCCCCTGGAAGCAGCTTATCTTGGCTGAATTCTGCTAATCCTCTCGCAGGATTAAGGAAACTCCACGCACCCGTCCCTTGATAAAGCCTTTAAGGATTTAATAGGCTTCAGACTTTTCCAGAGAAAGCCCAGATGTCTTTGTTCTTGACTCTCTGGGTGACCTTGATCCGGGCCCCCATTCCTCCGCCTGGAAAGAAGAGGGGGCTGGTGGTGGCCCGCGGTCCCTGAAAGGGTGTGTGTCTAAGGGGCTGGGCTGGTTCTGGAAGCTTCCGTGTCCTGTCGCCCTGTGGGGGAGGTGGGAACCCAGTCGTGGGACAGCGCCCAGTGGGACAGGTGGTTGGTCAGGGATGGACCTGTGGCTCGTGTCGGGCCCCCAGGGTTTTCCTTAGAACAGACAACAAACGTCAGCTGTATATTGGTTTGCTGGGGCTGCTGTAACCAAGTCCTACAGCCCAGGCAGCTTAAATTCCAGAAACCTATGCTCTCACGGTCTGGAGGCTGCCGTCCCAGAGCAAGGGGTCCGCAGGGCAGGGTCTCCGGAGGCCTGGCTTGCAGATGTCCCCCCGCTCCCTGTGTCCTCATGTGGGCGTCCCTCTGTGTCTGTGTCCTCACCTCCTCTTTCTAGAAGGACCTCTATCTTATTGCATTGGGGCACTCATTTTGCCGTAATTACCCGTTTTAAGGGCCTGTCTCCAAATATTATGAGGTCCTGGGGGTGAGGGCTTCAACATATGACTCTGAGGGGACACGATTCAGCCCACAGGAAGTTGTGTTAAGTCCCTCGGTTTAGGGCACTTTGTTCTAGAAGACACAGAGCGTTCACTTGTCAGCTCAGGGCTCACAGACCAGGATTCTCCAAAGACCCTGTGTGGCCTTTTCTGATCCAGCCTCTGTGGTCATCACTCTGCCTCTTTCCATTCTTGGTGGCATCACGAAGAGTCGCCCAGGCTCAAGGGGAGGGGACAGGGATGCCACCTCCTGACGGGTAAAGGGCAGAGCACTTTCAGATGCCACTGGACCCCCACGGCGGGTGGCTGAGGTGGGAGAAAAAGGTGGTGGTAAGAAAGAAAAGAGGGAGAAAGAAGGTGATTAAAAGAAAGGCTGTAATGAAGTTCCCGTTGTGGCTCAGCAGGTCAAGAACCCGACTAGCATCCATGAGGACGTGGGTTCGATCCCTGGCCTTGCTCAGCGGGTTAACAATCTGGTGTTGCTGTAAGCTGTGGTGTAGGCTGCAGATGTGGCTGGGATCTGACGTTGCTGCGGCTGTGATGTAGGCCAGCAGCTGTAGCTCCAATTCAGTCCATAGCCTGGCAACTTCCATTATGCCACAGGGCCCGGGGGGGAAAAAAAATTGTAGTAAAAGTGAAACTGACAGCCCTAACAGCCTGAACAAAGCCAGGACCCAGGTTGGGACTTGAACCCATGTGCCGGCACTCAAACCCAACCTAAAGCCCGACTGGAACTTAAACCCACGCTTTTATTATTTTATTTTATTTATTTTTATTTTTTTGTCTTTTTACCTTTTCTAGGCCCGCTCCCGCGGCCTATGGAGGTTCCCAGGCTAGGCGTCCAATCGGAGCTGAAGCTGCCGGCCTACACCACAGCCACAGCAACGTGAGATCCGAGCCCCATGTGCAACCTACACCCCAGCTCACGGCAATGCTGGATCCTTAACCCACTGAGCAAGGCCGGGGATCGAACCCGCAATCGGATTCGTTAACCACTGCGACACGACGGGAACTCCAAACCCACGGTTTAAAATTCAAATTACTCACCCTATGTCTGGACTCACTGAGATTCGGGATCTTCATGCCTCTGCGCGGGAGGAATTCAGCCAGAGACAAAGCGATGGGGAAGGAACAGATGTACTAGGAGAGGACGCTTGGGAGAGACGCAGGCGGGCAGGCGCAGGCACCGAAACTCTGCCCCCAGGAGCCGGTGGGCCAGGGTTTTATCCTCCAAGGGGCGTGGGGGTTGCAAAGGCCCGCCTCTTCCTCTCTGGGCACAGCAGCTCCTCCTTAGTTAGTATTCAAATCAGCTGAAGGGCAGCCCTCAAAGTCTGGCCCCTGGTCTGCGTGGGAATGCAGGCCCCACCCCATCTGCCGCCCAAGCACCTGAGGCCATTCTCGCACCTCCACTCTGGCAGTCAAGCAAGGCTGCCCATCAGGCTGCCCATCAGGCAAGGCTGCCCATCAGGCAAGCCTGCCCGTGCTGACGGCTCTCTTGAACTGACAGTGGCCTCCCTGCCTCCCCCGGGTTCCCTCTTCCTCTCTGATCCCCCGTTGGGACCACACCCACCTGTGCCTCCTCCATCCCCATCCAAAGGAAATAACACACACGACAGAACATCCAGCGAGACACGGAAGGCACGGTGCCTTTGCCATCCGCGTCAGCCACTCTTTGTGGGACTTACTAAATATTCATGGGGGAAACGGAGAACTCTGTTCTTGGCCAAAGGTTCGCCTCTGGGCTCCTGAACTTTTGACAGCTCTCTTGGAGGTGGTGACATAGAGTCACGCGTCACAGGGCCCCCGTCCCCAAGATGACATCACAGGGACACAGCCCACTTGAGGACCCGCCCGTGCTTCGCAAAATCCCCTTCTCGGTGGCTTTGTCCTTCCCCCTGAGAGGCTGCAAGCTGGGTGCACTCAGAGATGGCCGGGTGGACACCCTGCCCCCACCCAAACTAATTTTCCCTTTTTAGCCCAAGGCTGTGAGGAGTCTGATGGCTTCCAGCCCAGCCCCATCTCAGGGTTCCTGGGCTTTTAAGGGCTATTTAATAATTGATGGCGTGGCCGCCTTCTGAGCCCCTGAGAGCATAAGGGAGGAGGGGGGAGTGGCAGGCGCCCCAGAAGCTGGTCTGGGACCCTGTCTCCCGGCATGCTCGCTGGTGACCTTGGGCCTTGGTCATCACGTCTGCGTGAAGAGGCTACTGTTGGGCCAGGACAGGTGGAGCCAGCCAGGGACATCTTACCAAAGCCAGGCTCCTGTGCAAGGTGGAGTCCCCTCCAGGCAAGGCCACGGTCAACTTTCTCCCAGCAGGCCCGGCCCGTGAGTGCCTGGGTGCCTGCCACCCACGGTTCCTGGTCCCCAGACACCTCTGCCAGGCCTGCTTGGGGCCTCTTTGCCAAGCACTTGCCTTGCTCCTTGGGGAGTTTACTGGTTCCCCCTCCTCCACCGACCCTCACAGGACACCTTCTTCTCACTTGTGAGAACTCCCTGTGACCCTCTGCATGTCATGACACTGAAGTCCCCTTGGGGCTGGCCATGCTCGGAGCTCCGGGGATGTGTGTGGGGCGGGGGGCCCTTAGAGTCCGAACCTGACTTCTGGTCCCCAGGCCTGAGCGGGGGTGCGGTCTGTGGCTGAAAAGAGGGGGTGGAGTCAGCTGATCATGGGCCTCTTTTTGTGTCCCCCTCCCTGGTCTGGATGGAGTGGGTTTGCAGTCCTGGGAGCCAGGGCTGCTGTTCTTTTATTTATTTATTTATTTGGTCTTTTTGGGGCCCCACCTGAGGCATATGGAGGTTCCCGGGCTAGGGGTCAAACTGGAGCTATAGCTGCCAGCCTACACCACAGTCACAGCCACACAGGATCCAAGCTGCCTCTGCGACCTACTCCACAGCTCATGGCAACGCCGGATCCTTAACCCACTGAGAGAGGCCAGGGATTGAACCTGCGTCCTCATGGATACTGGTCGGGTTTGCTAACCACTGAGCCACGACGGGAACTCCTGCGCTTCCTCCTTTATTAGCCTCTCAGTGAATCGCAAACACTGGCGGCTGTATCGGAACCAGGCTGGGCTGGGCGGCTTAAACCACAGATGTGCGTCCCGCAGTCCTGGCGGCTGGAAGCCCAAGGTCAGGGTGACGGCAGATACACTGCTGGGTCTGCTTCCTGGTTCACAGTTCTCGGGCTGCATCCTCCCGGGTGGAGGGGGCGAGAGCTCTGTGGGGTCCCTTTTATAAGGGTGCTGGTCCTATGCATGAGGCTCCACCCTCCTGACCTCATCACCCCAGGCCCCGCCTCCTGACGCTCTCACACTGCGGGGTTAGGTTTCAGCCCAGGAATTTGGGGAGCCCAGACATTCGGTCCATGGTGCCTTCTGGGCCAACTCTCTGCCAGCCAAGTGTGCTGGCTGGAGGATAACCTGGGGGGGCAGGCAGGGTTCATAGACAGGAGGTCGGGGAGCTCCCCAAAGAGGTGACGGTGAAGCCAGAAAACTGGGGGGGGGGGGGTCAGTGTGCGGAAGGGGCAGCTCACCTCTGGCTGCATGGTGTGGGCGGGGCTGGGTGGGGGCACTGTCAGGGCTTGGGAAGTTGTGGGGGTCACAGGCCTGGCACATTTAACCAAACAGGCCAGGGCGGAGGTGGAGGCCGGGCTTCCGAGGCAGCTGGAGTCAGGGACTAGAATACTGGCGGTGGGGGTGTGGGGGTGCAGGGGGGTTGTAAGTTGGTAGAGGGGATGGGGGGGCTGGGGAGCCCTCTGTCTCCGGCCACCCACAGCTCCTGGCTCACAGCCACCAACACGTCTCCCAACTCAGGCCCACTGTGAACCGTCCAGGGAAGAATTCTGTTTGGCCCCGTGCAAATGACACGGGCACAGGTGCCTGGGAGGGGGTTGGTCCGATGGTCAGACACAAGGCGGCGGGTGCTGGGGCTCTTGCTAGGAAGACGTGCTGTTTCAGGACAGCAGAGGGTACCAGCATTCAGAGGGACGGGGGTTGCCCTACAGCATCTAGAATATTCTGTGGAAGGAGCCGAGAGCCTGAAGTTTAGGGGGCAGAAGGTTCTCAGAGTTAAGCGGGAAACAGAGCCCGTGGAGTCTATTCTGGTCCCTTTGATCCTTATCGGTATCGTCAGTTCCATGACAACAGGGAGACAACAAAGGGGAGACGGATGCTGTTAAGCCTACGGTGATTTTTGGAAGCAACCAGGTTTATATTTTCATCTCTACGAAGCCTCTTCTAGGAGTGCGTTCACAAGGGCTGGGGTCGGGCTGGAAGGGTCGTGGGGGCCCACGGTGGCCCCAGGGCCGGGGCATCCTCTGTTGGCGGCTGCGTCTGTCTGGCTCCCGCGCCCCTCCCCCGTCCCGCCTCCTGGCTGCAGCCCAGCTGTGCGTCCTTTGCCTCTTCAAGGACATTTGCAAGCAAACTGGAGAGTGTCATCTCCTCCGCTCAGACTGGATTTCACTTGACACCGCAAGCTTCAGCTCGAGAGGCCATGCACAGTGACACAGATGACGCAGGATGACACACACGATGACGCAGACACACAGCACACACAGACACACGTGTGGACACCTCCAACCAAAAAATGCACGTAACACTCTGACCTACACACAGATGATACACACACACACAGACACACAGCCAGACTCACCTACGAATACAGCCACACATAAACACACCCAGACACACACGCACATGTCAACAGCCGGCAGGTGAATAGCCAACAACCAGCTCGGATTGGCAGCTGTTGCCAATGCCTCTGGTGTAAATGCTCCCATCATAGCTGGTGCCCAGCTGCCCCTGTGATGCCACTGAACGTGGAGCTGGGAAGAGGGCAATCAGCTGTGACACTGATGGACCACCACACACACACACCCCTCCATCTCTCTGCTGGCCAGTCTCTCCATGCTCGTGTCCAGGCAATCCTAGGTTCAAACTTTAGCTCTTCTACGTGTCTTTTTTTTTTTTTTGTCTTTTTGCCATTTTCTTGGGCCACTCCTGTGGCATATGGAGGTTCCCAGGCTAGGGGTCGAATCAGAGCTGTAGCCACTGGCCTACACCACAGCCACAGCCATGTGGGATCCAAGCTGCGTCTGCAACCTACACCCCAGCTCACGGCAACGCCGGATCCTTAACCCACTGAGCGAGGCCAGGGATTGAACCCGCAACCTCATGGTTCCTAGTCGGAGTCGTTAACCACTGCGCCACGACGGGAACTCCTCTTCTGTGTGTCTTGGATCACACTTCTCAAGCTCCCTGAGCGCCAGACGTCTTGTAAAACGGTAAAAACACATCCAGTACTGATAGAAGGACCAGGGGCCACTTGGGAACGGCCCACACGGAACATGGTACGAGGTGGGTGCTGGGGAAAAACAGGGCTCGGCCTTGCCAGGAAGAGAGCTTTATGCAGTCTGCGTGCTCCTGGAGTCCCGGGCCAGGGCAGACATCTGTCCAGCTGACAGTCCCAGCAGGGCCACACCGGGTGTGTGCCCAGCAGCCCCTTCGTGGCTTGGGCTGAGGATCTCGGCTTCTGAGCAGGACTTGGGGTACATCAAGGGGTGCCATTTGGAGACTTGCCAGACCCTGAAGCCCCATCCCCCCCATCCCCCGCTCCCCAGAGCGGCCAACACACCAGTGATTTGTGCCTCGAGCCTTGCAGAGGCTGGCCCTCCAACCTGCCTGCTCTCCTCTTTCTGGACCGTCAAAGCGCTGTCCTCTGCTCCTCCTCCTGGGGGTCAGTCTCTGACACCTGCCTTGGGTCAGCGGGTCCAGGGGCATCAGCTGGAGGAGCCACGGCTTGTGACCAGGCTCTGCCAGCTGCATCCCTGGGCTTTTGGGGAGCCCTGCGCTGGGCCCAGCTCTGGTGCGATGGCCAGAGGAAGCCACAGGCGTCTTGGCGGCTGGCATCTCCAGCGCCCAGAGCTAGACCCTGACGCCTCCGGCTGCCCCGGGTGATGGAGGATCCAGACTACAGCTTCGCTTCCCAGAAGCATGTGGACATTTGCCCAAATGGACCTGAACTCCTGCCAAACTGGCTGTGGCATTAAGATCAGGAGTGACCAACACAACCTCGAGATGCGTAACTTTAGCATATTTTGACCAAAAAAAAAATCTCAGGAAGCCAGATGCAAAATGGTGCTGCCACTTTGGAAGACAGTGAGGCAGTTTGTTACAAAACTAAACACGCTTGGAGTTCCCGTTGTGGCTCAGTGGTTAACGAATCCCACTAGGAACCATGAGGTTGCGGGTTCGATCCCTGGCCTTGCTCTGTGGGTTCAGGATCCGCCGTTGCCATTGCCATGAGCTGTGGCGTAGGTCGAAGAGGTGGCTCAGATCCCCCATTGTTGTGGCTCTGGCGTAGGCTTGGCAGCTACAGCTCCAGTTAAACCCCTAGCCTGAGAACCTCCCTAGGCCGCAGGAGCGGCCCAAGAAATGGCAAAACAAAACTAAACTAAACCCCCCGCTTACAGCGAGATCCCAAAGTCACGCTCCTTGGTATTTACCTAGAGGAGGTGAAAACTGATGTCCACAAAAAGAATGCACATCTGCACGGACGCACACCTGCACACGGATGACGACAGCAGGTTGGTTCAAAAAATGCCCAAATCCAGAAGCAACCAAGACGTCCTTCAGGAGGTGATGGATAAGCCAACTGTGGTCCATCCAGGCAGTGGAATATTACTCAGCACTAAAAAGGAGTGAGCGATCAAGCCATGAAAAGACATGGAAGAGACTTAAACGCGTATGACTAAGAAGCCAATCTGAAAAGATGGTACCATTCCCAGGGTGTGACCTTCTGGAAAAGGCCAAACCACAGGGAGAGTAAAAAGCTCAGGGGCTGTCAGGGATGATGGGGTAGCAGGGAGCATTGACCAGAGCGAGGGTCCGAGCTGGGGTGTGCTTTGAGGGCCGGGGTCACTCTCTCCTGTCTCCCCCCCATCTCTCTCACCTATCTTCCCCCAGCCCCTCCAGCTGCCGGGACAAGCCCACATCTGTTACCAGTCTACCTGCAAACACCCGTGTCCTCCACCTGAGGGCGCTCCCGGTCCAGACATGCAGGAGAACCTGCTGTCCCAGGAGCCACAGGCCCTGGGAGGGACCCTGGTCCATGATGGGTGGAACTTGGTGGATGAACCTCCCAGCTTCCTTGTCCCTGGGGTGGGACGGCTCGGAGACCCGCTGGGCTGAGGTCCCTGGCACTGGCCTTCTCATCTGCCGGGAACACCCTTCTTTCTAGTTCTGCCTCTGGGACCCACGCAGCCCAAGACAAGCCCCATGTTGTTCTTACAAATGCTGAAAGAACCAAGGCAAGGAGGAGTCCCCGCTGTGGCTCAGTGTGTTAAGAACCCGACTAGTATCCACAAGGATGTGGGGTCAATCCCTGGCCCCGTTCAGTGGGTTCAGGATCCAGCGTTGTCGTGAGCTGTGGTGCAGGTCGCAGATGCGGCTTGGATCTGGCGTCGCTGTGGCTGTGGCGTAGACCTGCCACTATAGCTCTGATTGGACCCCGAGCCTGGGAACCTCCATATGCCACGGGTGCAGCCCTAAAAAGGCAAAAGACAACAAACAAAAAACAGGGCAAAGAAAACCTACAGACTCTTTACCTAGATTCATGAAAGAGGGTCGTCTTTCACCCCAGCGTTTTATTACTATGGGGTAGACACCATAGTAAACCATCCCCGAGGTCATTGTTACTATTTTATTTTATTTATTATTTTTTTTTAATCTTTTTTTTTTTTTGTCCTTTTGCTATTTCTTGGGCCGCTCCCACGGCATATGGAGGTTCCCAGGCCAGGGGTGGATTCGGAGCTGTAGACACCGGCCTACGCCAGAGCCACAGCAACGCAGGATCCGAGCCGCATCTGCAACCTACACCACAGCTCACGGCAATGCCGGATCTTTAACTCACTGAGCAAGGGCAGGGATCGAACCCGCAACCTTATGGTTCCCAGTCGGATTCGTTAACCACTGCGCCACGACGCGAACTCCTATTTTATTTTTTTATAATCATCAGGCTTTTCAATGTCTTTGCTCATCGTTCCCTGTTTAAAAAAACAGGATATGTTTTTTCTCTTATTTTTTTTTTAATATCTCTCTGGAGAAATGCATCATCATTCACTCATTCAACAGTATTTCTTGAGCGGCTCCAGTCACCTTAGCCCTTGTAGCCTTTTTCGTGGAAATTACTCAGCGTTTTATATCTTTGCTGCCATTGTAACAGCCTATGGCTACTGCGAGGGCTTTCTGTCACTCTTCTGTTTTCTAAGTAAGCTTTGCTCATATGTAGGAAACCACTAATTTCTCTGTTTCTTTTCTTTTCTTTTTTTTTTTTTTTTGTCTTTTCTAGGGCTGCACCCGTTTGCATCTGGAGGGTCCCAGGCTAGGGGTCGAATCGGAGCTGTAGCTGCCAGCCTACACCACAGCCACAGCCACACGGGATCCAAGCCGCATCTGCACCGTACACCGAAATTCACGGCCATGCTGGATCCTTAACCCACTGAGTGAGGCCTGGGATCGAACCTGCGTCCTCATGGATACCAGTCGGATTCGTTACTGCTGAGCCACAATGGGAGCTCCCTAAATTTTTTTTTTTTTTTTGGTCTTTCTGCCTTTTCTAGGGCCGCACCGCGGCATATGGAGGTTCCCAGGCTAGGGGTCCAATCAGAGCTGTAGCCACCAGCCTACACCCCAGCCGCAGCAACGTGGGATCCGAGCCACGTCTGCAACCTACACCACAGCTCACAGCAACATCGGATCCTTAACCCACTGAGCAAGGCCAGGGATTGAACCCATGACCCCATGGTTCCTCGTTGGATTCGTTAACCACTGAGCTATGACGGGAACTCCCCCTAAATTTTTTTTTTTTTAATTTCCTACTTTAGGCATTTTAAGTGTACAGCTCTGTGCCATTAAGTACCTTCACATGTGTAGCCACGACCAGGATCTATTTCCAGTGCCTTTTTCTCACTCTAAACAGAAACTCCGTCCCCCTTACACAATGGCTCCCTGGAGCCCCTCCCCAGCCATGGCACCTGCCCCAGGCCCCCTGGATGGTGCAGGCGTCCAGGGCTGTCTTGCCTCTTATCCCCGGGCAGGTGCCAGTGACTTGTGTTTGGAGCGGTCTCAGGCCCTGACTGCATCTCAAACAGACTCTAGGTCCAGCCTCAAGCGGGGGTCTCCGTCTGGGACCCACACTCCCAGGCCCCTGGGCCAGAAACCCGTGTCACTGCTTTGCCCTTGACTGTCTCAACCTGAGAGTCTCTCCTTCTTTCTGCAGAGCCCAGTTAGGGACATGTGTTTACAGCCCAGGGCAGGGCTGTCTGTGTCTGCCAAGTTCATTCCCATTGCTAAAACCCTCCAGGCGCCCACGTGGCCTCCCTTTGCTGGAGCCCAAGCCCCGCCCCCAGGACAGGCTCTGTGGCTTCTCCTTGGACAAGTGCTCAGCGCATCCATTCAACGAGCAGCTTAAGCATAAAGTAAGGCAAACCCTGAAGAGGATTCGAGGGCTGAACATGAATTCTAGATGGTGGCTGGGTAACCACCATCCCTTGGCCAGCCTGTGTCTTTACCGGGGTTTATTTTAAGCATTTCAGAGCATGTGTGTTGCTATTGCGAACTCGGGCTCAGAGCTCTTTCGCAGCCAAGCCCTCCCCCGGCTTATGCAAATATAAATCCCCCAGAAGACAGCCCCCACGCGGCTGCAAGTGACAGAGACAGCATGTTCCACCAAGTTTTCTGGGTTTCTCGGCCATCGGGCGCCAAGGGGCCTGGAGGTCGGTGGATGGGGTGGGCTGCTTTTCCACCAGCTGAGCTGGTGCATCAGGGGTGCTGTGAAATACTCCCTATCTTGTGTTTTAAAAATATGAATGTATCGCAGATGTTCAGCGTAGTACAGGGTTGGGGAAGATGGAAAAGCGACCAGAATTGTCACGTGCTTTGCAAGGGCGTGGCACAGTCCTGGGCAGATGCCCAATGTGGCAGCTGCCAGCCCCTCCCCTCCTGCCCCTGCCTTGGTCAGGAGGTAGAATGGACTTCCCTCCCTTAAACCTGCCCTGATCGCCTGACTTGTTTTGGCCCAGAGAATGAGGTCCAGGTGATACTGCCAGCTATTGTCTTATTATTTTTTAAAGAAACCTGGTAGCCTCCTTTTTTTTTTTTTCTTTTTAATGGCCACACCTGCAGCATATGGCAGTTCCCAGGCTAGGGGTCGCATCTGAGCTGCAGCTGCCGGCCTACGCCATAGCCACGGCAATGCAGGACCCTTAACGCTGCAGCATCCACTTCTCCTCTGTGGAAGTCAGCCACCAGGTCCGACGCCTTGCTGCCTGGGTGCCGCCAGCCATGCCATGAGGGGGCCCGAGCAGCCACGTGGTGGTGGTGGGGCAACTCCTAGCTACTCCAGCTAAAGGAGGCAAGATGCTTCTGGGATGTCCCAGCCGATGGAGAAGAGTAAAGGCCAGCGGATTGCACAGACCAAAGAAATTGCAGGGTTTTTTTTTTTTTTTTTTTTTTGCCATTTCTTGGGCCGCTCCCTCGGCACATGGAGGTTCCCAGGCTAGGGGTCCAATTGGAGCTGTAGCCACCGGCCTACACCAGAGCCACAGCAACGCGGGATCCGAGCCACGTCTTTGACCTACACCACTGCTCACAGCAACGCCAGATCCTTAACCCACTGAGCAAGGCCAGGGATCGAACCCGCAACCTCATGGTTCCTAGTGGGATTCATTAACCACTGAGCCACGACGGGAACCCCCGAGAAACTGTAGTTTTAGGCCAAGTTTGGGATGATCTGTGGTGCAGCCGGGGATCTCTGCAACAACCGTTTTGGAAAATAGTTTGGCTACACCTTCTAAAGCGGCTATTTGCATACTACACGCCCAAGACACCCCACTCCTAGGTATTAAGCCCACGGGAAGGCCCCGAAAGATGCACACAAGAATGTTTGCAGGACACCGTTTGTAACAAGCCCCACATTGAAAAAAACCCACCTGTCTGTCCACAGGACGAGTGATGCTACTTTTTAACAGGATGGAGAAATGCATGGCAGTGAGAACCCGCAAGCTCCTGCCACACAGCAGGATGGGCCTGGCAGATGCGACGCCCGAGAGAAAGAGCCAGACACGAGAGCGTGGGGTGGGGTCTCAGTGTCTAGCAAGCCGACACCATTCCTCACGGAGCAGGGGGCAGCGTGGAGGCAGGGAGGCCCCCTGGAAGCCTCTGCAATACCCAGGAGAGTGGATGGTTGGCCAGGGGGAGCCTGTCCATCACTCCCCGTGGGCGGGACTTCCTGCCCCTGCCCCGCCCCCTCGTGGAGCACCAGGGAGGAGCTCGCTGGGGCCAGGATGAAAGTGTCTACCCTGGAGTTCCCGTCGTGGCTCAGCGGTTCACGAATCCAACAAGGAACCATGAGGTTGTGGGTTCGATCCCTGGCCTCACTCAGTGGGTTAAGGATCTGGTGTCGCTGTGGCTGTGGTGTAGGCGGGTAGCTACAGCTCCGATTAAACCCCTAGCCTGGGAACCTCCATATGCCGCGGATGCAGCCCTAGAAAAGGCAAAAAAAAGGAAAGTGTCCATCCTGCAGAGTTAGAGCCACAGCGAGATCCTCCCTGGCACCCAAGCCGGGCTGACAACTGGCTGTGTCCCTCACTTTTTTGTGGGGTCGTGTTTAAGACTCCATCTCCGGCCCTTAGGACAGATGTTCTCAGTGTGGCCCCCATGCCAGTGGCATCAGCATCACCAGGAACTTAGACGTGCCTCGTTGCGCCACCCAGGCCACTGCATCAGAACCTCCGGGCAGCGGTCCCGTCTTCACCTGCTGGGGCCGGTCTTGGGGGTCACGCCGAGAAAAGGGAAAACACAGCCAGTTTTGATTTGGGAAGATTTCCTGGAAGAGGAAGGTGACATTTGCCGAAAGCCGAGGGTCGGGCCAGGTGCTTTCCGTGAATTATTCCACTTGATGAATGAGCTACAGGTGGGAAGCAGGGCTACCACCCCCCTTTCACCTGCGGGGAAACCAAGGCCGGAGTTGGGGGGGGGGCGGTCACAGCCTCCCCAGCAACCCATGGAGATGGTTTGAATAGCGTCCCCCTCCTGGCCCAATTCCATGTCCCTCTGGAACATGAGTGTGACATGACTTGGAGAAAGGGTCACTGCAGATGGAATTAAGGATCCCATGAGCGTATTGCCCTGGATTTGGGGTGGGCCCTCTATCCGATGGCTGGTGTCCCTGTAAGAAAGAGGACACAGACACAGAAGCCATGTGACGAGGGCGGCAGAGGCTGGAGGGCTGGGGCCACAAGCCAGGGATGCCGTGGGCCACCAGCAGCCGGAAGAAGCAGGGAGGGCTCCTCCTTGGAGCCTGTGGTGGGAGCGAGGCCCTGCTGACCCCCTGGCTTGGACTCCAGCCTCCAGAACCGAAGGAGTACGTGCCTGTGGTTTACGCTGTCAGTCTGTGGCTCTTCCCCAGCGATCCTGGCTGGCACCGACCTCTTCGGGCTGAGAGCTCTGGGACTCCTGGCTGCCTGGCATGGGAAATGCTTTTGGGCCTCGTGAACAGTTTGCTGCGTGGCGTCCAGAAATGCCTAGATCCACAGTATTCGGCTTTTCACTCTTTTTTTTGTCTTTTTTTTTTTTTTGCCATTTCTTGGGCCGTTCCTGTGGCATATGGAGGTTCCCAGGCTAGGGGTCTAGTCGGAGATGTAGCCGCCGGCCTACGCCAGAGCCACAGCAACTCGGGATCCGAGCCGCGTCTGCGACCTACACCACAGCTCACGGCAACACAGGATCCTTAACCCACTGAGCAAGGGCAGGGACCGAACCCGCAACCTCATGGTTCCTAGTCCGATACGTCAACCACTGAGCCATGACGGGAACTCCTCGGCTTTTCACTCTTGTCACCTTCACCGTCTCTCCTTGTTTACCCTCGGGGATTCGTGTGCACAGGACAGAGGAGCTGTGGCTTTTTCTTTGCTCACACACCTTCCCCATCAAGGGGCAGGAGGCCGTGGATTCGGAGAAGCTAAGTCTGGAGATCACGAGAAGCTCAAACCAGGTGTGCTCCCCGACGATTTACTGTTAAATAGGGTGGGACCCACGCCCGGGTCAAGGGTCCCCTATTTTCCGTTTGGCCCAAGCAGAAGAGGCTGAAAATGGCTGGGGTCCTTGGGAAGCTACTGCGTTCAAAATAAACCAAATACAAGTTCCTGTCGGAGAGCAGTGGTTAACGAATCCGACTAGGAACCACGAGGTTTCAGGTTCGGTCCCTGGCCTTGCTCAGTGGGTTAAGGATCCGGCGTTGCCGTGAGCTGTGGTGTAGGTTGCAGATGCGGCTCGGATCCTGCGTTGCT
This sequence comes from Phacochoerus africanus, assembly GCF_016906955.1. Taxonomy (NCBI): domain Eukaryota; kingdom Metazoa; phylum Chordata; class Mammalia; order Artiodactyla; family Suidae; genus Phacochoerus; species Phacochoerus africanus. The sequence continues at coordinate 5,528,181 of NC_062548.1, read as the reverse complement.
GTGGCTCTGGTGTAGGCCGGCGGCTACAGCTCCGATTCGATCCCCTAGCCTGGGAACCTCCATATGCCGCGGGAGCGGCTCAAGAAGAGGCAAAAAGACAAAATAATAATAATAATAAAAAGATTAAAACAAACAATCTTGGTCAGAAGAGAGGAGAGGGGGCTGGCTAAGGCGAGGCCTGGAAAGGCAAGGAGAACAGCAAATTGGGAGTTTGCCTGAGCAAATGGAGGGGAGAGTTTATACGCAGATTGAGTTTATAAGGTGCTACGTGGGGGATTATAGAACTTCTCTGAAAAGCCCGAGTTAAAAATGTGTTTAGATGGCATTTTCTACATTTATCCTCTGAAACAGTGTGACTGTGTGTCGGCCAAACGCAACACAAAGCCCCTTAATCCCCTCATCCTTTTGCAGAACCTGTCGCATATTGAGGCCCAAAAAGGCACATCCTTTCTCAAGGCATCTGCAGCCTGCGGGGGTGGGGGGGGGTGGGGCTGAGCCAGGGACGTGGGCACGAGGCCAGAAGTTGGCGGGAACAGACAGCAGATGTGGCCCCCAAACCATCTGTTAGCCCTGAAACCTGCTGGGAGGACCCTCCTGACTTTGGGAACTGTGACCCCGGCCACACGGCCACGGAGAGGCCAGACCAGCGTCCTGGTGGCCGCGTCAAGGCAGGGGTCCTCCCAGCGGCGCCCACGCCAAGGGACAGATGCCACACGCTGCGGTGGGCTGAGTGCGCCCCACATTCCTGTGTTGAATCCGAACCCCACGTAGCTGGGGGCCCTGGGAGGTGATGAGGTCACGTGGGCTGAACCCTCATCGTGGGGATTCGTGCCCTAATAAGAGAGACACCAGGGGGCTCCCCCCGACCCCCGGGGTGCAGGGGACACCAGGACGAGGGTCCTCACCGGGCTTGGAAGCTGCCTGCCCCTTCCAGCCTCCAGGGCCGTGAGAAATCAGGTGTGTTGTGTAGGAGCTGCCTCATCTCTGGTACCTTATGGCTTTATTCTTTTTGGCTGCAGCTGCGGCATGGGGACGTTCCCGGGCCAGGGGCTGAGTCCAAGCTGAAGCCGTGAAACTGACAGCACTAACGGCCGGACCCGAACCGGATCACAGACTGGGACTTGAACCCACGTCCCGGCACTCAAACCCAACCTAAACCCAGATTGGGAGTTGAACCCACGGTTTTAAATTCGAGCTACTCACCCTGTGTCTGGACTCACTGAGGTTCGGGTTCTTCACGCCTCCGCACAAAAGGAATTGAGCGAGAGACAAAGTGACAGGCAAGACATGGATGTATTGGAGTTCCCGTCGTGGCGCAGGGGTTAGCGAATCCGGCTAGGAACCACGAGGTTGCGGGTTCGATCTCTGGCCCCGCTCAGTGGGTTAAGGATCCAGCACTGCCGTGGGCTGTGGTGGAGGTCCCAGACACGCCTCGGATCCCACGTTGCTGTGACTCTGGCGTAGGCCGGCGGCTATAGCTCTGATTAGACCCCTAGCCTGGGAACCTCCATATGCCGCGGGAGCAGCCTGAGAAATGGCAAAAAAGACAAAAAAAAATAGATGTATTAGGATAGGACACTTGGGAGAGACGCAGGCGGGCAGGCACTGAAACTCTGCCCCTAGGAGCCAGTGGGCCACGATTTTATCCTCCCAGGGGCGTGGGGGTTGCAAAGGCCCGCCTCTTCCTCTCTGGGCGTAGCAGCTCCTCCTTAGTTAGTATTCAAATCAGCTGAAGGGCAGCCCTCAAAGTCTGGCCCCTGGTCTGCGTGGGAATGCAGGCCCCACCCCATCTCCCGCCCAAGCACCTGAGGCCATTCTCGCACCTCCACTCTGGCAGTCAAGCAAGGCTGCCCATCAGGCTGCCCATCAGGCAAGGCTGCCCATCAGGCAAGCCTGCCCGTGCTGACGGCTCTCTTGAACTGACAGTGGCCTCCCCGCCTCCCCCGGGTTCCCTCTTCCTCTCTGATCCCCCGTTGGGACCACACCCACCTGTGCCTCCTCCATCCCTATCAGCTCTCCCTACACCGCACTGGGCTGGGGGATGGAACTGGAACTGCCACAGAAACAAGCTGGGTCCTTAACCCACCGTGTCACAGCGGGAGCTCCACTCACCCTCTGGAACCTTTTTTTAAATTTTTATTTATTTTTCTTCACCCTCTGGTACTTTTTTTTATGTTTTTTTTCCCACTGTACAGCATGGGGACCAAGTTACACATACATGTATACGTAATTTTTTCTCCCATTGCTGTGTTGCAAGCTCTGGTACTTTTAAAATAGCAGCCTGAATGGACTGAGCCATAGACACACGCACACATGTTTGCACACATGAGTCAGACTCACAGGAGTGCACAAAGACACCCCCGCAAAGCCACAGTGGGAAAGGCAGCACCACATTTTCGGGGTGCGTCCAGATTGTCAGTATTGCTTTCAGGGCTGAATAATATTCCATCGCATGGACGAGCTCTATTTCGATCCTGCCATCTGCTGACAGACCACCTGGGTTGTCTCACCCTTTTGAACACTGTGAAAATGCTCCTAACACCACGTCCCGGCCTCTGAGTCCCCGTTCCTGCTGCTCTGGGTACCAACGCAGGAGCGGGACTGCGGGCCAAGGGGGTGACCCTGTGCTGCGCGTGTGCAGGAGCCTCCAGGCTGTTTCCACAGTGGGTGCCCCCCCCCGCCCCGTGACGATCCCCCCGCCCAGCCCCGCACGGGGGGGTTCCTGTCTCTGCATCCTGGCCAGCACCGGTCACTGTCACTCTTGTGATGCCTGCCCTCCCAGTGGGAGTGAAGTGGTTGTTTTTAAGCAGGTCCAAGTGCTAACATTCCAGAATGGATGAGAAAAGTGACGGCTCCCTGAGCCTCGTTCTGCCGGCGGGGTAACGGTGGCAGGAGGGGGGTGTCCTCCCGGGACAGCCTTTTGGGTCTGGGGGGGGTGCGGGCCCCTCTCAGCTGCGTCCACCTTTGCGGCTGAGTTCCAGTTCCCTCGCCACCCTCAGGGCTTGGGTCCTGTTTGCAAGTGGCCCGTGCAGACACAGGTGTGAATGAGGACACACCCGATGCTGGGACGTGTCCTGCACAGAGTAGGTGCTCATTAGGTGGAGGCTAGTGTCACTGGGGCGTCGCCATGCTCAGTCTGCCGTCTTACTGGTGTTGGGACAGCAGCCCGGCCGGGGGCAGGGAAGGTCCTGGGACGGGCAGCCAGGGCTGGGCTGCAGGGGCCTCCGCTCGGGGTGGGCAGTGCACGCCCTCTGCCCAGGCGGGACTCAGTGACTGTCCACGGCAGCTGCGGTGCTGGCTCGCCCGGGCGACTCAGCTCCGAGGTGCGAGCACTGCCCTGGCCCCGGGGGAAGGCTCGGCGCGTTCCCTTCTTCTCCGTGCTCTTGGGGCGGTGCCGGGGGTTCCGACCAGCCCTGAGGCCGGTGAACGGAGGCGCCAGTGTCTACATTCCTCACGACGATGGGATCTGTCCTCCGGGTCCTCATGGGTCCCTCCGCCCGAGATTGTCAGTCATCACGTCTGAAACAGCGTCATGGTGGTCTTCCCGAGGGCCCTGGCAGGGCCTCCTGCCACCTGCTGGGGATGGGAGGGAGCTGATCGCACACTTCAACCGTGGGCGTTAGGAGCAGCCACTGACCCAAACCAACCAGGACTAAGCTGACTAAGAGAAAATGAACCAGTGCCTTCGAGCAAAGGGCCCTTGGCACAAAGCATTTCTCTGCTCCATGGGCCAGGCTGTAGCCTCAGCGCCCTCCCCGCCCGTTTGCGTGCCCGATTCACTGGCACTAGCATAGGCGACACCTCTAGCGCTTCTAGGATGGAATGGAGTTTCCCAGGATGCACCTGCTCATGGAACCCAGGATGGAAATTAGCACCGAGCTGGCGAGAAGCTGGCACAAGGCTCCTGGGGGCCAAGCTGCCTCCTAGGGGCCTCTGTCAGTGGTGGGAGGCAGCACAGGGCTGGCTGGGAGGAGGAGGCCCTGCCCTAGGATTGGGTGCAGGCGGCTGTGGGAGACGGCAGGGTGGGGGTAGGCAGCCATCACAGCTCCAAGGCTGCACACCGGAAGGCGCTCAGGGAACCCCGGATGGGTGGGGTGGGGAAGGCACCTCAGACCAGGTGCTGGCTTCCTTCTCCAGGCCCTGCGCCCCCTCCCCCAGGTGCCCAGGTCCCAGAGCGGCAGTGGGAACCCCTGGGAAAGCAGCTAGCTGTGGTGTGGGTCACAGACGCGGCTCGGATCTCACATTGCTGGGGCTGTGGCGTAGGCCGGCTGCTAGCCTGCGAACTTCCATATGCCTTCTTATTTTTATTTATCTTTTTAATCTTTTCTAGGGCCGCGCCCGCGGCATATGGAGGTTCCCAGGCTAGGGGTCGAATCAGAGCTGTAGCTGCCGGCCTATACCACAGCTCATGGCAACGCCGGATCCTTAATCCACTGAGCGAGGCCAGGGATCGAACCCGAAACCTCATGGCTCCTAGTCGGATTCGTTAACCACTGAGCCACGACGGGGACTCCCCATATGCCTTTTTAGGTGTGGCCCTAAAAAGACACACACACACACACAAAGAGAATTTAGCTGCTCAACTTCACCATTTTCTGAGACGCAGGTTTTCTACAATCTTTCAGAGAAGGCCAAGAATGCCAGTAGCAAGAAGCATAAAACCTCTTTCACAACGGACAAAACGCAATTCTGGAGGAACACCTTGATACGACTTCGGTCAGGCTGCAGGATTCTGATTCTTGGCTGTGTGTAATATTCTAGGTGGAATTACATTGCATTTAACTATGGTACAAAGGAGGAGTTCCCGTCGTGGCGCAGTGGTTGACGAATCCGACTAGGAACCACGAGGTTTCGGGTTCGATCCCTGCCCTTGCTCAGTGGGTTAGCGATCCGGCGTTGCCATGAGCTGTGGTGTAGGTTGCAGACGCGGCTCGGATCCCATGTTGCTGTGTCTGTGGTGTAGGCCAGCAGCTACAGCTCCGAATGGACCCCTAGCCTGGGAACCTCCATATGCCACGGGTGCGGCCCTAAAGAGACAAAAAGACAAAAAGAAAAAGAAAACCCAACTCAACAACAAGGAAAATAAGCAAAACCAAACCAAAACCAGCACAGGTTTTAATTTTCCTTTACTTCTTTTTAGGGCTGGCCCTGCAGCGTAAAAGTTCCCAGGCCAGGGGTCTAATCAGAGCTGGAGCGTCTGACCCATGCCATGGCCACAGCAATGAGGGATCTGAGCCCCATCAGCAACCTACAGCTCAGGACAACGCTGGATCTTCAACCCACTGAGTGAGGCCAGGGATCGAACCCACGTCCTCAAGGATACTAGTTGGATTCTTAACCTGCTGAGCCACAACGGGAAGTCCCTTAAGTGACGTTATATACAGGCTTTGGTGTGGTCTGTAATCAGTAAGCACACTGCTCAGGGCTTAGACACACACACGCACACAGACACCCTCCCCGCACCTCCAACGTACTGGCAACACATACAACAGGCGCCCCTATAAAGAACACCTAAGAAGGAATAACTACATTGCAACGCAGTAAAGAAGGAAAACAGAGGTGAAGAATGAAAGAAGTCTTTTTAAATTCTGACCTTCAAAAAGATTTAATTCTCCCATATTAAAGACTCTCCTGGTCAGATGCCAGGGAACGGTAAGGGCTGGGCTGCTCACACCTCAAAATTGCAATTTTTTTTTTTGTGCTTGACAAAATTCAGAACAGAAAGGTACCACGTGGGCCAAGGACTTTGACCAGGGTAAGAACGAAAACACACAGCAGCGAAATCTCTCTGCTTGGGGGTTAGCGCTCATCACACACTGTCCGCGGAGAAGCGACGGGCAAGGAGAATTCTGTAGAAAGTGCTCTCCGGGCACAGCGCCAAAGGCTTGCGTGCACTTTGTTTCTGCGTTTCTGACGCCGCAAATCCAATCACCCACCTCGAGCCGAAGGAAAACCAAGGACACTTGTGAAATGACGACTTTGGGTTTCCAGCGGTGTTACCCGCAGTGTCACACGGACGTTTTAAACCAGGGACCCCGCCGTCCCCACAGGCAAAGAGGAGCCACAGAGACCAGGGCTGGGTGGGGGACAAATACCCGTCCAGGCGCAGCCCGTGGGCAGCTCTGCACCCGAGCATCAGAGGTGACGGCGGGAAAGGCCTGGGGCGACGCCGCCAGTGCTGCCCGGTGAGCCCAGGCTTCCGGTGTCCTCGGCACGTGGTCCCTGCTGGCCACAGGCAAGGTGAGAGATTCTTGCCTCTCCTCCGGAAGTGAGCCCATGAGCAGGTTAGGCTTGGTCCATGCGGCGTGAGCTCCCGGAGCCCTGACAGGGGACAGGGCTGGGTGCTGCAGGTTAAGACCAGGGAGGCAGGGGTTCGTGTCCCGTCTTGGCCAGAGCAGGTGTGCGCTGGGCCCAGGGTGCAGGCCTGGGTCCTGGTGGTGACCTGGAGCCGCAGGGCAGGACCCAGTGTCCAGGACTCAGCAAGTCCCCAGGCCCCCAGACCGACGCCCAAGTCTGAGCACTGCTCTTGGGGTCCAGGGGTGGGAAGGCCAGGGACAAGGAGAGCCACGGAGAACCCTGTGCGTGAATGTGGCTCATACCGCCTCCCACCAGCTCCGCGCTCCAGGGGCCAGAACGGAGACGGCGGCGGTTCAGGTCTGCAGGACCAGTTTCTGCCTCAGTGTGTGCTAGGCGCTCGCTGCAGGCCAGGCGTGGAGCTGGGCACCTGCAGTCCCCTCCGAGAGGTGCCCTGAAGCTGCCATGGGGCAGGCATGGCCCCGTCTGCGCAGCCCCGAGCCCGGGCCCCGCCGCAGTACGGGGCGGAGTCGGGGCTGCTCTCAGCCCTTTCCAACTCCAAATTCAAGCCGACTCGGGCTCTGTTGCGCCAGAAAGCACAAAAGGTCTGTTCCAGAGCTACAGGTCCACTAGGTGAGTTTCCTGGCAGCGACGAATGGTCTTTTCTTAAGTTTGGAAAAATATGACATAAAAAATTAACATCGGTGTACAGCTGGGGTTCAGCCAATCGGGGCACGTGTCCTGTTTGGTCCCGCCGAGCCCTTTCTCGTCCACGTGGCAAAAAGAGTCCTGCCATCCGCCACGCAGCAGCCCGTGCCCGCTCCCAGCCCCCAGCAGGAGCAGGGAGCTCAGACGGAGTGGTGCCCGTGGTGATGGAGGAGGCAGGGCACTCACCCCCCCGAGGGCTGGTCCGCGACGCCCCGCAATCCTCGGACCCCCATCTCGGCAGCAGATGGGTTGCAGCAAAGACCCCAGAAGACAGTGCCTGGGGGGCCGGCTGGGCCGGGGAGGAAACTGAGGGTGTGACCGATGCTGAGGACAGACAAAACCAGGCGCCTCCGACGGGAGAGACCTGGCGAAGCAGAGCCGCTGCTTCCCACCACCTGTGCGGAGCCACCGAGCAGGCCCAGCGCCAGGGAACAGGGGAGCGGTTCTCCCCGGGCCTGGTTCCAGAGGCAGAGAGACACCACCTGCTATCCGGGCCCCGCCACCCTCGCTTGGCTCGGCTGGTGCCTGGGTACCAGACCCGCCAATGGGGCTCCAGAGACCCAAGTCAGACGTGCCAGGGGCCGCAGGGAAAGTCAACTACGTTCCCGCCTTCCCCCCAACCCACAGCACTGCACGTCGCAGCCATAACCAGCGTTTCTAGAGATCTCTGCCCAAGCCAGGCATGCCCTGGGCACCTCAAAGCCAACCACTGGACAGGCAGCCTGAGGCACGGGGACTGACCTTGGAGCCGAGCGGTGAGAGTGGACGGTCAGCTCAAGGACAACTCCCAGTTCCTGGGGGTGACAAGCCGGCGTTGCCGTGAGCTGTGGTATGGGTGGCAGATGCGACTCGAAACCTGTGTTCTATGGCTGTGGTGTGTGTAGGCTGGCAGCTCTATCTCCGATTTGACCCTGGGCCTGGGAACCTCCATATGCTGAGACTGTGGCCCTAAAAAGGGAAAACAAACAAACAAACAAACAAAACCACACCTCTCAAAACTTCAACTGCTAAGTGTCTTGGCTTGGAATGGAGAGCTCGAGGTATTGGAAGTTGTTTGAATTCTACAAAAATGAGAAGGGAAAGCAGGCAAGTCCTGGAACTTGTGACCACAATCTCTCAGGACTCTGAACAACCTTTAAGGTGGAAGCAGGCACACATCACCCTGTAGGGAGGCCTTCCCAGCCGGCTTCCTCCCCACTCCCGAGCCGGGCGAGAAGCGTCCCTGTGGACGTGGAGCTCGAGGTACGAGCCTAACCTGAGGGCCCACCACGTCTTAATTCTGTGCTTTATGGGCACAGAAACAGCTACAAAGGGTCCTTGAAAAAAAGAGGAAAAAAAAAACCCCCCACAACCAAACACACACGCACAGCTGTTCAACAGGAAGATTAAAGGCAAGACCAGAAAATCTAATGACACAACATGCCCTCTCCTGCAGGACTCCCAGGTGCTCTTTCAAGTTCACGTGCTGTTAGCAGGAAAAGTTTTCGCCATCAGGGAGAGCCTCCCTCTTCTAATAACCACACGGAAAACAAGATCAGAAACCAAGATCCACCACGGAAGAAATCCCAGAAGAATCCAATTTGGAAAAAATTTAATTAACAAAATAAAACGGGGAAAGTGGTCCCGGAGGGGCTCTGGGGAGAGAGCCCCCCCCACGCCGGCCCCGCCTGAGCAGAACCAGACCCGCGCTGCCCGCCACCTCGGGCGCGCCACACGCTGTGCAGAGTCAAACCCCACCACCTGCGCTTCTCACCAAGCGGCGCTAGCTCCCCCAGGCGGGCTTGGCACAGGAATACATGCAAAGCAAGGAGGTTTCGAGGGCTCCACCAAACAGTTAATTTTGGCAAAAAGAGAAAAGAAACAAAAAGCTAAAACTTATAAGCCAGATTAAAAGCCACTGAAGTGAAAACGATGTATTTCTCAACAGCGTGGGATGAAACCACAGCTACAAGCTTTGTTTTCCTCTTGAAGTCTCTGCCGTCCTCGCCCCATCTCGGGTCAAAGTTCATAGCAGCATCACATGAAGTCCTCTGTCAGTGTCCTCTGCCTCAGGGCTCTGAAGGGTTCACAGGTCAAGGTCAGTCCGTCCGCAGAATCATGGGAGGCTGCTCGCTGTCCTCCTCCAGCCGCAGGGCGCTGGCCTCGTCCTCCAGACCCGCGCCGCCCGCCGCGCCCAGCTCGTCCGTGTAGGCTGCGGAGAGAGGCGGGAGCCTCAGGGCCGGGCCGGCACGAGGACCCCGAGGTGGCGCCCGGGCCTGGACGTGGGGCAGCGGGGGTCACAGTGACACTCCGGACGGGTGAGCTTTAGGTCAGACTCCGGTGAAGACCCAGAGTGTCAGGAGCTACGGCGACAGGGCGCCGGGGCACGGGAGGCACCGTCCGTAGTGGACGGGGCATGGACACTCAAAGCGCCTCCAACTGGAAAGGAGAGTCACTGTGAGCAGGAGAACCTCACGTCCGAGCCACCTGCAGCCTCGCTGAATGCGTCAGGGGAGCCTCGGGGGGAGGCGGCTCCCAAGGGGCCCAACACCTGCACCCGGGGGCCCGACTGCACACGGCCGCGCCCATCCCGGGAGGGGGCAGGGGCCCGGCGCCAGGAGCGGCCAGGCCTGCGAGCGGAACCCCCACAGAGGCAGACCGGAAGGACCGAGGACAGACACCGGGGGGCGGGGATCTTGGCGGAGAGTCGCCCGTCAGGGGACGGCCAATTCACGTGCACCCAAAACCCTGAGGGCCGCTTTTTCTTCGAAGATGAAGACAGTGAATTCTGCCTCAAGAGGCCCTGAAAACGGTGTGTTACGACAGTGGGTCCCTGCCTGCGCCCCGCAGGCCCCCGCCCTGGGGAAGGGGAAGAGCAGGAAGCCCGAGAGCCGCGCGGGGCCAGCGGGGCGGACCCTCCAGGCTCCGGCCGCCGCCCTTACCAAGTGCGGTCGGGGATGAAGGCACCGGCGCACCCTTGGCCGCAGCCGTGCCGTAGGCCTGCGCCACCAGGGGGCAGTCGTGAGACGTGGAGTCCAGGATCTCGTTGGTGGTCTCCATGCTGCCGTCCAGCCTGGGGGAGGAGAGGGAGCAGCTGTCGGGTGTACGCCCGCAGCAGCGCCAGGCTCCTGATGCGGGCACGCACGCGGTCATCGCACGACCTGCGGAAGCAGAGGCCCGAGGCCCCCACAGGAGGAACAGAGCGCCGGCCAAGGGGCAGAGGTGCGGAGAGCGGGTGCGCACAGCGCCGGGCCCCTCTGTGTCCCAGGGCACACCTCCAAGCCCGCCTGCCAGCAGCCTGTCGCGCGGGAGGCGTGGCAGGGGCGGGGCCTTACTTGTGCTGTTTCATCAGGGTGCACTCGCCGCCCTCCTGGGGGTCCAGGTTGTACATGTACAAGTACCCGTCAGAGGCTCCCACCAGCAGTCTCGGAATCTTCTGGATTCTGTTGAGAATACAATGCAACCAAATTCTAGGACCAGAACTTCCGCAAAGCGCTTATTCAACCGGCAGCCTGGCCTTCTGCCTGCCCAGGAAAGCACCCCCAAACAAGCACACTTCGGTTTCGAGCGCTCGACCTATGTCCACGTCTAAGAGGATAAAAGCTGTGTCCGCTTTGCTCCTCGAGGCCGAGACCTCAGGGCCAGGGCACTCAGTGTGAACACACACTGCCGACCACGCAGCAGGTGCAAACAAAATCGGTGTCGTGGCTTCTCTGATTTTACCAAGGGCAGATCGTGGCTTCTCTGATTTTACTAACGGCAGATGTTTTCATGAGCTTTTCGACTATGCTAGTTGGATAAAAAGCATGCAGAATAATGTTCCTGAGATGCGCAGAATCACAGATGTGCTGTCACTGAATTTTCGAGCCAGCCTCTTGTGCTCGGGAGATGTGTCCTGAGCGGACTTGCTGAGCGGGGCCTCCAGCCAGGCGAGGCTGCTGGTGCCAGAGGCCCCAAGGCAGGGCTAAGCACTGGCTCGCTCCCGTGGCTTTGACCATGACATCGTCTTATGAACGTGTTACGCATTCTCAACAAAAGCAGAAAGAAAGTAGAAGATGCAGAGACAGGGCCACGTCTACTGCCAGCAAAGGCGCACCTCACACTGCCCTCCTGACTCCTGCCTCGACCTGAGGTCTCAGCGCGCAGCTCATCGGGGGGAAGCCGGCCCCCGGGCTGGCTGCACGGGGCGGGGGTGGGGGGCGGGAGGACCCGCTCTACTCACGTGGCCAGCGCGCAGATGTTCTTGTGGCCACAGAAAGGCAGGCGGACCGTGGCAAAGGCTCTGCCCTGGTTGAACATTTCTGTCACCTGGGAGGGCAGGTAGCTGGTGGAAGCCATGAGCACCTTCCCGAAGTAGCCCGTCCAGGTGGTGGGCTCCTCCTGAGGTCTGCAAGCGGGAGACGCCGTCAGACTCGCAGGGCTGGACGCCAGCTCAGCCCGAGCTCGTCCCGCTCACACAGGGGCCAGTGTCAGCCCTGGAACTTGCTAGACTCCAGGGAGGAGAGGGTACAGGAGACGACGGGCCCTCGGAACCCTGGGGACGTTACAGAGCGTGTCCTCGAGGGTCTGGAGAGGGGCCTCTCAAGCGCCTCCGTGGGGGCCGCCTGGGATGACGGCCCACGCGTAGCCCCTGCTCTGGAGCATGTGAGGACACAGACGGCCAAATTCAGGCTCCCTGGCCCCGACCTTCCCAACAGGCAGCCCCCAAGCCTCAGGGCCACTGTTCCCGTCGGCTGCTGCCCCGCCGCCACCGCCACCGGCCCCGATGCTGCTCCTCTCGTGCACACCGGGGGTCCGCCTAACCGCTCCTTACAGTCAGACGGGCAACGACGCTGCTCCGGGGGGGCGCGAGGGCCGCCCCCTGACCATGCGAATCCACGGCAGCGAGACCAGCGCCCCCAGGCGGCCGTCTCAGAAGCGCTGAGGGACCAGCCGCGTGGCTCCCCGTGCCGGGGCTCAGCCCACCGCCCGCGTGCAGCGCGCTCCCCGAGGACTCCGGCCGCTCGGGGGGGAGCACCGCTCACTGCTCCCCTGGCGGGCCAGCCCCGGGCATGGGCAGGTGCCCCGTGCCCCTCTGACAGGGGCGTGTGTGCGACTCACTTCTCCTTCACAGTCTCGAGCTTGAAGATGTGCACAGTCTCGGTGTTGCTGGACGCGGACAGGAACATGCCGTCCATGCTGAAGGCCAGCGAGCAGATGCTCACACACCTGCGGGCGGGAGGGGCCGGTCACGCCGCCGCCCGGGGCCGCGGCCGAGGCCCCCCGCACCCTCCCGGGGGCCGAAGGCGGTCGGAGCAGGGAGGCCCCGTGACAGGCGCACGGGCTCCACTGGCGTCTCAGGCCCGTCCGTCACCGGCTCCAAACACCTTTCTAAGGAGCGAGAGCGTCCGAAAGGCGACGGACCCTTCCGGGGACGACTTTCTTTACCGTCCAGGAAACGAAGGGAACCGGGACCTCAACCGTCTTCAGTGACCGAGGCCGGACTGACAGCGGTCAGGTGGGTCGGAGACCCAGGACGGCGGCCACCGCAACTCTCAACGGGGAGGAGGATCAACGGGCAGCCCTGACGACGCTCTTCAGCAAACTGTCAACACGCTGAGACGCGACTGTTTATCTTGAAAAGCACCGTAAAGTCTCCAAACCACCAAATAAAAGCCTACTTCCTCATAAGCCCAGAAATACAAGGTGCATCTAGCCCGGGCAAGTGAGGGGCTTTAGTCAATTCAACACGATTCCTGGGAGCTCAGGACGTGCCCCGCGCTGTACCGAGGCTCAGGGCTGAGACTCCGGTAGTGGGGCTCGGAGCAGGGTGTGTGCAGGCACCAAACTCCCTGTGAGCGAAGGCGCCACCACACGAGCTGGGCGGGAAGGGCTGGGCCGGTCACAGCGCCACCTCTGAGCGTGGGAGGAACTGGGTGACGGGAAAGGGAGGCACGGCGATCCGGGGTCTGGAACAGAGCCCCGGGCAGCGGAGGGCAGTGGGAGGTTCCAGACAGGGCCGTGCTCGCATCACGGCCACCCCGTCAGAGAACGAGCTCTGACCAGGCTCGGGCTCAGACTCAAGGACGGAGGAGCCCGGGGGCCAAGAGCCGAGACCAAGGCGAACGCGAGGCCGGTGGGGACGTGGCCCGGGGTGCACAGGGGGAGGCCAGCACCTGCCCGCTGCCAGACCGGGTGCACGGGTGACAGGAAGGCCCTCCGGATCGGGCCCCCATCAAGGACAGGTGTCCACGCAGAGACGGCCTGTGTGAGGGCCGGGCAGACGGGGCCCCACTTGGGCTGGTGGCTGAAGGGCCTGGCACCCGGCGAGTAGGAGAAATGTGGGCCCGCTTAGCAGGTGGCCTGGGCCACTCGTAGAGACCAAGGGTCACAGGCAGACGGGAGACAAGGCTCTGGAGGGACAGGGCTGCCCAGGGAGGGGCCGGAAGAGGCTCCGGGGCGAGACAGAGATGGAGGGAACCAGCAGGAGCAGCGAGGAAGGAGAACCGGGGGAAGGAAGGGAGGCGACACGAGGCGGCGTGGGCTTGGGGAGGAGAGGGCGCCGGGCCCAGCGCAGGGCGGCTGCGGGTCCCGGAGACGGGAGCTGTCAGACGGGGAGGCCGAGGGGGCGCCGCATGGGGACTGCGGTTTGGGGTTTCTTAGAAAAAGAAGAGACAAAGGGCCAAAGCCATCTGCTGGGGTGACGGGGAGCTGGTGACAGGTCTTCCGAGCAGAGAGGAGGAGGGGGGCTGCTGACGGGAAGGGAGCTCCCAGTCCGCCCCGGGTCCGGCCACGCAAGCTCTTCCTTGCACACCCGCGGGCCATCCGGCCAGGGCCCCGCGTGCGCACGGGGACCCTCGGACAGACAAAGCCCAGATTGCTTCTACAGGAAGGTCCCCTTCCCTCCCACGACGCCAGAGCCCCACAGGACCGCCCGGCCAGGCTGCAATGCCGGTCACGGAACCGGGACCCCCAGCGGCTGAGCTTCCACTGTGAGTCACAGAGAAGACAGAAGCCCCAGAATCGACCGGGGAGACTGACACCCCTTACCTCTTCACGCCTCTCCGGAACTCGAAGAGCTTCTGTCCTTCTGGAATGGAAAACACCCGAATCACGGTCCCCTGCGGCCGGGAGAGAGGACGGAAAAAGGGCTCTCAGCGGAGTGCACTCAGCCCCGCAGGGACAGCGCGACGGCAGCTGCCCTGCGCCGGGGGCCCCGCAGGCCCACCCCCTTCACACTCGCCGCTCGCTGTTAACTTCCTATCACGCTGACCTGTGAAAAAATGCTCAATGTGGCTGCTTCTCAGAGAAATGCCACTAAAAATGCCAACGAGGTACCACCTCACATCAGTCAGAATGGACCTGATAAGTCTACAAATAACAAAGGCTGGAGAGGCTGTGGAGAAAAGGGAACCCTCCTGCACTGCTGGTGGGGATGTAAACTGGTGCAACCGCTGTGGAGAACAGCCTGGAGGGTCCTGGGAAAACTGACAATAGAAATACCATATGATTCAGCAACCCCACTCCTGGGCATCTATCTGGACAAAACTACAATTCACAAAGATCCATGCACCCCCGTGTTCACAGCAGCACTGCTGCCATAGCTAAGACAAGGAAACAAGCTGCATGTCCATCAACAGGTGAACAGACAAAGATGTGGTACATATACACAATGGAATACTACTCAGCCATAAAAAAGCATGAAATAAAGCCACGTACAGCAACACAGATGCAACCAGAGATTCTCATACAAAGTGAAATGAGTCAGAGGAGGACAAATACTACATGATACCACTTCTACGTGGAATCTAACATATGCCACAAGCGAGCGTATCGACAGAAGAGAAGTGGACTCACGGGAAAGGAGAACAGACCTGTGGCTGCCAGTGGGGAGGGAGGGACTGGGAGGTAGGGGGTAGCAGATGCCAGCTTTATACACGGAGGGGATAAACGACAACACAGCAGAGAACTCTACTCCACGGCCCGGGACAGGCCATGATAGAATATAAAAAAGATTCCACGTGTGCGCACGACTCAATCACTCTCCGGTACAGCAGCAATGAACACCACACTGCAAGTCGACTATGCTTCGAATTAGAAAAAAAGATTATCTCACGTGTTTATAAACATAAAAAACAAACAAACGAAAAACCCAACCTACAGAAAACCCAAATGTAGAACACCAGGAATTGTCTAAATAAGTGGTGGTAAATTCCTACAATGGCGTAATAACCAGCATTAAAAATCAAGCTGAAGATAGAATGGGTCCCCTTTTGAAAATATTAATGAAGACAGTGATTCTCGTGGGTGTTCCCGCTGTGGCTCAGCAGGTTACAGACCTGATACCGCCTCTAGTGAGGACACAGGTTCAATCCCTGGCCTCACTAAGTGGGTCAGGGATCCAGCATGGCCACAAGCTGCAGTATAGGTCACACATGTGGCACAGACCCATGTGGCCATGGCTGTGGTGCGCTCCGCAGCTGCAGCTCCAATGTGACTCTTGGCTGGGGAACTTACATGTGCAGCAGGTGCCACGTTAAAAAAAAAAAAAAAAAAAGATAGCGATTCTCTGAATAGAAGGACATCAACCAAATTTGTAATTCTTGAGAACCAGGGGGAATGAAGTAACTAGTGTACCCATGACCAAAAAGAACCATGGCAAAAGTTTTGTCCTTTGCAGCCTAAACTTTCAGATTTAGGCATACTTTTAATGGCATACCTACTGCTTGAAACTAATTAACTAAGAGCTGTCAGTCATAGGGAGACTGCAGTTTCTTGGAAGCAGGATCAAGCCCCACACCTCGGCACAGCCCTGGCACCCAGGGCACAGCGGGGCTGAGAAGCCACTGGTGGCCTGATGCCATGAACTAGGAGTCTTCTGTAAAGCAAATCAAGGGTCCTGGAGCTCCCCTGCGGCGCAGCTGGTTAAGGGTCTGGCAAGGTTACCGCAATGGCTAAATCCCTGGCCTGGGAACTTCCACATGCCCTGGGTGTGGCCAGAAAAAAAGAGTCCAGACGAGAAAGTCTTCTTTTACTAGCCCTGAAATTCCACAAAGTGCTTTAGGGCCTCCTAAGACCCGGCAAAAACCATGAAGATAAGGCTCGGATTCACGAAGGGATGGGATCCTGCTGGCGGAGGGAAAAGGGCGGGTGATAGCGTGACTGTCCAGCCCAGCGTCTGAGGCAGTCAGGCTTGGAGTCCCGTCCCGCTGTCGCTGCCCAGCCGGGTGGCCCTGGGCCGATGACTTAACTCTCCGAGCCCTCGTCACAAAGCAGGAGAAGGTTACCTGCCGAGGGGTCATGAGACGAAGGCGTGTCAAGGGCCCAGGGAGCGACCCTTGCAGAGCGGTATCGGTATTCGGGGACGTGAGGGTCAAGCCCCCGCAGGAAGGCGGGCGAAGCCAGCCGGCGTTTTGTCCCGCACTTGGCTGGTTCGCGGGGAGGGAGGCTACTTTTGATTTTCGGTGAGAAAGTGTCAACGCCGAACTGGGCAGCAGCAGAGGAGAGAGGACAAGCCAAGGCACAGGCGACAAGGTGGAGGAGGGAGAAGACACAGTGGGGTCGCAGAACGAGGCCGCCGGTGCCACGCGGCCAAGAGAGAAGAGGGGCCGGCGGGAGGCGCTGCCAGAGCCACTCTGTCCTGCGTGTAGGGAGTTTCAAAAGGCCTCGTCCTCTTAAGCCGGGGGGGGGGGGGTCTTCTCACCGGAGACTCAGGTTCACACGCAGAGGCACAGAAAGGATTTATACTGAGACTTAAGCACACTAGTCAGATGGCTCCGAGGAACACGGGAAACCCACCCTAAAGGGCAGAAACAACCAAACACCCCCCAAGGACGCTAAGGAATCCCGGCCGAGTACAGCAGGGCCCCGCCCGTCTCCCCGACTCGCGCCCAGACAGCGGGATGTGGCCTTTGCTTGGCCATGAGCTGGTGGATGCAGAAACTGCTCTGGTGCCTCGTCTGCGTGAACAGAGTCTTACAGAGTGTCGAAACTTCTGACCTAGTTTCTACTGGGCCGCAGCGGCCTTACCTTCTCGGAAGCAGTGGCGAGCTTGGTTCCACTGGCGTCAAAGGCCAGGGCGGCTAACGGGCTGTCGTGCGCCGGGATCATGTTCGCAGCTCTCTGGAAGGGGAAACAGACACCACATCAGCTGAAAACACCCACAGGGGTACGAACCCACGAGCGCAGTCAATACAAGTGCCACGGCCCCCTGATTAACTGGGGCCAGGGGGGCCAAGGAGATGCTGCTCAAAACCTTTTAACCAAAAGGCAAAGCAACTTCTCCAGAAAGTTTTCTCCACTGCTGCCAGCACGCTCGCCGCTAGGCGGGCGCTCAGCATGGGGGCGCCGCATCCCCCAGACCTGCTCGGCCTGACGCGGGTGGCAGCGGAAATCGAGGGGCCGAGCCCAGGACCCGCGAAGGCCGGAGGCGCCGCAGGGCTCGTTGCGGAGGAGGGCAGTGGCGGGGGCGACCCGGGGACGCACTCACCAGGTTGATGGTGTCGAAGACCTGCACCTCCCCGATGGTGGCGCTGCCGGGGTACGCCAGGTAGCAGTTGTCGTTGTTTATGGACAGCGCACACAGGCCTGCGGGCGACGCGCGACCACAGAGGCGGGTCAGGCCCGCCACCGAGGTCAGCCTGCTCTCAGCAGAGACCAAGGGGGGCTCTGATGCAGCGCGGTGGCTGCGGGGCTGGTCCTCCTAAGTCCCGCACCCCCAGACCTCCAGCGGAGGGGCAGCAGGACCGTCCACGCAGGCGGACGGTCTCCGGTTAGAAATGCTGCCGCCTCAAACGGGGAGGCTGAGCAATCCACCATGTACGCGGTCACCAGACCGGCGTCAGACGGACGGCACTTGTGACCTCAGAGGAGGAAGACCCCTCCCCGCCCTGCCTTCAAAAGGCAGAGCTGGGCTGCCCGGCGGGCGGCGGGCTCACCTGCGGGGTTCGGGGGCGTCTCCCGGATGGTGTGCAGCACCTTCATGTCCCGGATGTTGTGGATGTACAGAGACTCCTCGAGGCACACGACCAGCCGCTGGAGGAGGCACGCGGTCAGGAACCCAGCACCAAGACGGAGCCCGGCACCAGGGCGCCGGCCCCCCCTCCCCACGGCCACCTCGGCCACCGGCTGGGTCGGGCCCTCTGATTGTGGGATGCCATTCGACGGCACGGAAACCGGTCACGCCAGCCAAGGGACATGTGGCGTGTCTGTCTGGCTCTCGGAACCTCGGCCGGGCCTGGGAGGGTGTGCAGCCTGCCGTCCAGGACTGAGGCTGCTCGAGCACAGCGGGATGAAAGGCAAACCCAGGGATGTGGGGGAGTGTAACAATTCCCTCTGCTCTCAGATTATCTTGCAGGTGTCTATGTTCCTGCTCCATTTTAAAGAAGAGGAACTCGGAGCTGCTGCGCCAGGAGGGTGATTTACCCAAGCGGGACAAGCGGCCCACCCGCGTCCCTGCCCGAGCTGGTACGTGAACGGACACGCACACGTTACGACGCGCCACGTCTTATAATTTACCCCCTTAACCAACCTCTGCCATCCACAGACCTGGCTTCATGCACATAGGTGGCCGCCACTGTGAAGACGTGGGCCCACCCACCTCACAGACCACTGGCTGCGTGGCAGGCAGGGCCCACAGCCAGCCACGTGGCGAGCGGTGCCTGCACAGGATACCTGCCTGCATCCAGGGTGTGCCAAAGGCCCTCGGGACAGGGCTGTATTCTGAGAGGAAGCAAACGCGACGCAACCACCTCACAAAATAAACTCAAGTGCCAGCCACCAGGCCCACATTCCAGGCCAGACGCGCATTATGAACTTTGGGGAAAGACACAAAAAAGTAATAGATCCTTCACCTTAAATTAAAAGTCAAATTAACAGTTTAAAAAAAGGAAAAAGACGCCCGATTTCTATTTAAAAAGTAACACTTATAACCTTAACCCACTGAGCCAGAAGAGAATTCCAGAAGGCTCGGGTCTTGAGGCGTGAGCACGGGAACGGGCAGAGGCGAGGGCACTGCCAGGAACAGGGTTGGTGTGAGACGAGAGACCAGAGTCAAGTGGGGTGGGGTGAGGTGAGCAGGCGCAAGGCCGGGGGGACAGCGACGGCCACGAGCCCCACTGAAGACAGGGGACACGGGCCAGCGCGGCGCCGGCAGCGGATCCAGGTCGGAGCGTCGCTCAC
This sequence comes from Phacochoerus africanus, assembly GCF_016906955.1. Classification (NCBI taxonomy): domain Eukaryota; kingdom Metazoa; phylum Chordata; class Mammalia; order Artiodactyla; family Suidae; genus Phacochoerus; species Phacochoerus africanus. Next base: position 5,509,041 of record NC_062548.1, on the reverse strand, counting down.
CTGCCTGTTCAACCTCACGGCCAGGATGGTGTTGGAGTAGCTGTAGTTGCAGATCTCAGTGCCCTTCTTGAAGTGGCAGACCTTCAGCTTGCGGGGCGCTTTGAGGCTGACGATGGCCACCAAGCTGCTAGAGAAGAGCCTTTCCACGATGCACACGTCCTCCGTGTCAGCTGAGAGGAGCAAAGAGCCACATGGGAGTGCGCGCCTCCAACAGGCCCAGCGGGCCCACGGCTTCCGCGCGCGCGCGGCGTGAGGAGGCAGGCTAGGTCCAACTCCCCGCTCACGAGGCCCGGACAAGCCGCGTGCAGGCCGCCCCCCAACCTGCGTCACGGAGAAGCCCCCCCGTTCCACACCCGTCACCCTGCCACTGCCTCCCCGGGTCCCCTGTGCCCACCTTCTTCACTGGCTCGCTGGGAGCTCCCTAAACCCACTGGACCATGAGCACCCCCCCAGCACAGAGGCTTCAGCTGCCAGCTCACGGCCACACCCTTGGCACCAAGAACGGCACCTGCCGTGACAGGCCCTGGGCGCTCCTTGGATGACTCCATCTCTGGAGGGCTAGCTTTGTCTGTAAATGGGGCTCCCTGCCACTCTACTGTCAGGAGCAACGAGGGGCTGGCAGCTCCAGCTGGAGGTAGGGACACCCCCACTCAGAAGACCGTGTATTATAAACTGTGCACAGCCTCTTGCAGAGGAGACAGCAGCTACAGTGCCTCCACGGCTACTGCCTCACCCCCGTCTCCACCGACGGCCCCCCCGCACCCCAATCTCTCCTAGCCCCCCTTTGTTTTATTGCCAATAGCTTGGCTAAGTTCGGATTGAGCAACAAAGAGAATTCTGGAAGGCAGGAAAGTCCCAGAGCCAAACTCTACACGACTCCCACGTGCGGCTGTCTCCAGCTGAGCTACAGGGAGTCCAGCTGAGCCGGGGGCAGAGCATGCGCCGTGGTCAACCCAACAACGACCCCCAGCCACACTCCATCTGGACCTGAACGGGGCTCGGAGGACAGAGCCGGCCAGACGGGTCAGCCCGGGGGACCTGGGAGGTCCGACCCCCTGGGGAACAGGACCCCCGTCTGTGAAAATCCACGCCCACAACCATGCACAGAGCTACCTGAAAAGTCTCCTCCAGGAGAGGAGGAGCTCTGGGGCTGAAGTCACTTGTTCACTAAAAACACGCCTGAGTGAGTTTAGGAACCAAACTGCCAAAGCCAACGAGAAGGCTCTCCAAGGCCCTGTACTGAGACACAGGCTGTGTGGAGGGAGGGAGATGCCGGCGTCAGTCCTCACAAAGGGTCTGAAGCCTCATGAGCATCAGCATCAGGTCCCGACTGCTGGGCAGCAGTCACCAGGCACATCTACAGTGATGCTGCACGGATGTGTGGAAAAAACCAAGATTTCGCTATTACAAAGAATGGAAGAGGAGACAAGATCAAGTGCGTGGTTCTACGCTCTTCACAGCAGTTTAATCAAAGGCACTTTTACACAACTTATAATCACATCTCTCTCCGGCAGCTACAAACTAAGCTTTATTCAAGAAGAATAGGAGTTCCTGTCGTGGCTCAGCGGAAACGAATCTGACTAGGAACCATGAGGTTGCAGATTTGATCCCTGGCCTTGCTCAGTGGGTTAACGATCCTGCGTTGCTGTGGCTGTGGTGCAGGCTAGCTCCGATTCAACCCCTAGCCTGGGAACCTCCATGTACTGCGGGTGTGGCCCTAAAAAGAAAAAAAAAAAAGAACAACAACAACAGAGGCAAGTCTCAAGCCTGCCTGCCTGGCAGCATCTCAGGGGAGCTGCTGACCCTTGACTGAAGGGCACAATCAGGAGTGACCGCCAGCACAGGGGGCAGGGCTCGGCCTGTTCTCATAGGCTGATGTATCTCCAGCAGCGGGCACAGCAGCACTCCCACGTCAGGCCAACCAGTCAGGGGAGACGTCACCCAGAACGAGAAGTCTGCAGTAAAATTTCCCTGGGGACCAGGGACCAGACCTTCGTGCTCCCGTCACGCCCTGTGCCTCAGGACCGGGGGTGCGGGGACGAAGTACACCCAGGGCCTGCTGGGTGAGCAGTGGACGCCACGGGCTGGGAGGGGCTGGGAGGGCCGTGTCTACGCGCGGCTCCCCCCTGGCCGCGCGCACTCCTGCGGGGGACAAGCTCTCCATGCTGTCGGGCTCCCGCTCTCCGGCCACCTCTCTCTCCAAGATCGAGGGACTGGAGGCGCGAGGGCCTGACGCATCCTCTACTTCTCACCGTCGCAGCTGTCCTGTTACCCTGAGAACCTGGGCCCTGGCTCAGCAGCGGTCCCCAGCCCTGGGCCTCGCTTCCAGGGACAGGAGTGGGTCTGCCTGTCCACACTGCCCCCGCCCCAGGTCTGACACTGCCTGGCTCACTGACACGGGCGCTACCAGGAGACCCAGGACAAATCCTGATGGAGAGGTGGAGGCAGAAGGAAAGGCGGCGGCCGTGAGTGGGGGAGCGGAAGAGGACCGGGGCGGCCAGCAGGTGCGGCGGCAGAGCTGCGAGTCGGGGCAGGGCGGGCCCCAGGTCCCCGTGAACACCTGCACTCAGAGGAAGCTTCGGGCTTGAAACCAATGAGCTCCCAGATGAACGGATGGAGAGACTGACCATGCAGTAGAGACAGAATGAGTGAAGGAACAGACCACAGACAATCTGGAAGGCAGGACGGTCCGGCAGGACTGGTTTTCCCAGCGGAACACGTGGGAGAGGAGAAGATGGACTCCCTGAGGAAAGCATCAGTTTCTCTAACGCGTGCAGAGGGGTTCCTGGCTCTGACGGGCACAAAGGTGGGAGTCGTTCAAGGTTACGACTCAGGACGGCATGAAACAAGCCTCCCACAGAGTAAGCAGACTTCACAGAGCAAGCAGACTACCACTAGAAAAAAGCAGGATCGCAAGCTCCCGCTTCGGCGCGGTGGGTGAGGGATCCGGCGCTGCTGCTGCTGTGGCACAGGTCACAGGTGTGGCTCGGGTTCCATCCCTGGCCTGGGAATTTCCATACCCCGCAGGAGTGGTTAGAAACAGCAAACAAGCAGAAGAGAATGAAGAGCAGTAATGGAGCCACACTTAGTAGGGCTGCTTTCAGGCACCAAAGCACGTCAGTGGGGGAAGAAAAGTCTTGCTGACAAATGGAGGAGGGACCAAAACGCATAAGGACGAAGGCGGCCTGAGCCTCCTCACACCACACGCCAGGATGAACGCAAGAGACCAGTGGGCTAAGCAGAAAAGCTGAAACTACAAGATTTCAAAGAAAACACAGGAAAATACCTCCAGGACTTGCTGGCAGGCAAAGGTTTCCTAGAAAAGATACATGAAGCGTCGCGCATAAATGAAAAAAGTCAATCAGACTTTAAACCAAATTTCCAAATACTTGCTCAAAAGACAAGTCAAGCCACAGACTGGGAAAAAACATTCACCAAACGCATCAGACGAAGGACTGGTATCCAGAATATGTAAAGAACGCTGACCACTCAATAAGAGAGAGACAAAGCAATCAAACGTAAAAAGGGACACAAGCGCTGCGGAGATAACTGGCGGAAGATAACCGACCGAGGGCCGGCGTGTGTCTGCAGTCATCCGCCCCCAGGGATTCAGACCAAACCCCTGAGCCATCGCTGCACACACAGCAGAAGGGCTAACACGAACAAGCCCGAGACCACCAGGCGCTGGCCAGACGGTACAGCTCTGCGGGGAACACACCACGGACCCCCTTCGGAGGGGCGGGGTGTCTCTTACAGAATGAAACACAGATCCCACTTCCATTCACCCAAGACAAGGGAAAAGGTGCGTCCACGAGAAGACTTCTCTAAGAATGTGCAGAGCGGCTTTAGTCACAACAGCTGACAAGTGGGACAGCCCAGATTTCCATCAGCACCTGGCATGCGTTCACAGACCGGGCAACGGAGACACAACAACATGGGCAAATCTCAAAACACTACTCCGAGCAAAAGGAACCTCGTTGAGAGAGCACACACGGCACCTCTTTGAGGTCGGACAGGCAAAACTAAACCACAGGACACAAACCCAGAACGCTGCTTGCCCCCTGGGGGGCGGAAGCAAGCTGGGAGTGGTGGGGTGGGGGTCTGAAGGAGCCTTCTGGAGGGACGGTGAACCCGGATAGGGGTTCAGGATACACAGATGGATGCGCTGTCCAAACACAGAATGTTTACTCAAGATCTCACATTCGGCTGCGTGTAAATGCTTCTTCAAACAGCAGTTACTGACATCTCTGCTGAAGTAGCTCAGGGTTGTGGGTTCGGGTGCCTGCAGGGTACAGAGAAATGCAAGGCACGAGGAGTAAGATGGACGGACGGACAGACGGACGGACGGGGGGTAAAGTGCTAGCAAGAGACTCTAAAACACTTCGACTTTCCTCTGTGTTTGGAAACTTCCAATAATAAAATGGTAGAAAAAGAAAAAAGGCTGCATCATACATTTGCTTGAATCCAAGTGTAGAGAAAGCAGAGAAATAATCATCTTTCCCACTTAACTCTAAGTCTGACTTTTAAAAAATGGCTTTTTTTTTTTTTGTCTTTTTGCTATTTCTTGGGCTGCTCCCGCGGCATATGGAGGTTCCCAGGCTAGGGGTCGAATTGGAGCTGTCGCCACCGGCCTAGGCCAGAGCCACAGCAACATGGGATCCGAGCCACGTCTGCGACCTACACCACAGCTCACGGCAACGCCGGATCGTTAACCCACGGAGCAAGGGCAGGGACCGAACCCGCAACCTCATGGTTCCTAGTCGGATTCGTTAACCACTGCGCCACGACGGGAACTCCAAAAATGGCTTTTATGTTTTCCATTAGAGCGGGTTTACCGTGTTCTGCCAATTTCTACTGTACAGCAAAGGGACCCAGTCACACATACACACACACTCTTTTTCTCACATTATCCTCCTACATGTTCCATCACACGTGACTGGATATAGCTGCCTGTGCTGTCCAGCAGGATCTCATCGCTTGTCCATTCCAGAGGCAACAGTTTGCACCTATTAACACCAGATTCCCAGTCCATCCCACATCCTTCCCCTTGGCAACCGCAAGTCTGTTCTCCAAGTCCATGAGTCTCTTTTCTGTGGAAAGGTTCATTTGTGCCGTATGTTAGATTCCAGATCTAAGTGATATCACATGGTATTTGTCTTTCTCTTTCTGACTGACTTCACTTAGTATCAGAGTCTCTAGTTCCACCCATGCTGCTGCAGATGGCTTTACTTTGTTCTTTTTTATGGCTGAGTAATATTCCATTATGTGTATATACCACATCTTCTTAACCCATTCATCTGTCAATGGACATTTAGGTTATTTCCATGTCTTGGCTGTTGTGAATGGTGCTGCAATGAACATACAGGTGTATGTATCTCTTTCTTTTCTTTTTCTTTTTAGGACCACAGCCGAGGCATATGGAGGTTCCCAGGCTAGGGGTCCAATCAAAGCTATAGCCACCGGCCTCCATCACAGCTCACGGCAGCACTGGATCCTTAACCCACTGAGTGAGGCCAGGGATTGAACCGCAACCTCATGGTTCCTAGTCAGATTCATTTCCGCTGCACCATGACGGGACCTCCGCCTGCGTCTTTTTCAAGGAAAGTTTTGTCCAGATATATGTCCAAGAGTGGGATTGCTGGGTCATGTGGTAGTTCTGTATTTAGTTGTTTTTTTTTTTTTTTAAACTTTAACGACAAAAAGCAGAAGACACTTTCAGAATTTTACAAACAGGGTAAGTGCAGTATGGAGTCAGCAAAGCTATTTTTAACTGCAAATGTTCACAAAAGAGAACATTATAATGAATCTCCATATACCCATCATCTAGATTTAACCAATACTGTCTTTCTGCCATTTAGCTTCAGCTATCTCTTTCTCTGGTCAAATTTCAAAGAGAGGCTCATCATCCTGACACTTCTCCCCTAAATACCCTGGTAAGCCTCTCCGAATAAACACAGGAAAAACATCTTCCAGCTCATGGATAAACGTGGACCGTCTCTTACAGCAAAAGCGATTCCAGGTGGAGGAAGTATTTACGGTAAAACACAAATCCAAAGGCCGAGAAGACATCGGAAGAGAGCGTTCAGGCATCGTGGGTACGGGAGGAGCTCGTCCAGCTCAGGAGCCTTACGAGAGGCGGCCCATGTGAGCACACAGCCGTTCACGACCTCAGAACGAGGTCAAAACGCCGACAACCCCAAAGACAGACGTGCAACCCATACCACGTGGCTAGCTAACCTGCCGTCGGCTAGGGACACGCCGTCCAGCGGGAGAACAGGCAAAGGGGAAAAACGGTTGTGTGAGAAAAAGTTTCATTTCAGTTACAAGAAATGTAAAAAAGACAAAGGAACATTTAAAAAAATCTGACTTAGGGGGAAAAAATGTAATTGTAATGTATACATGTAAGGATAACTTGATCCCCTTGCTGTACAGTGGGAAAATAAAAAAAAAGAAAGAAAAAAAAATCTGACTTAGAAAACATTGAAATGTTTGATGATGCCCAGTGTTGTGGAAATGAGGAAACAGGCACTCAGACCCCTGTTAAAAGGGGGGGGGGGGGTGCACCCTTTTTTCTCCTTTTCATGTCCGCACCTGAAGCATATGGAAATTCCTGGGCCGGAGGTGACGTCGGAGCCGGAGCTGAGGCCTACGGCACAGCCAGGGCAACACCAGATCCAAGCCTCGGCTACAACCTACACTGCATCTTGCGGCAACACCCGATCCTCATCCCACTGAGTGAGGCCAGGGATCCAACCCACATGCTCACAGACACAACATCGGGTCCCTAACCCACTGAGCCACAACGGGAACTCTGGTACTACCTTTTTCAAAGACAACTTGGCAATATCTATCAATTTAAGCGTTTATCTGTCGCCTCTGTCTTTCTACCTCTGGGAGCCGATCTTATAGCCATACACGTGGGCAAAATGAAGATGCTGGCCCAGCAATTCCACTCCTGCAGCGCCTACCTACTCAAGAGAAACGGCACCAAGTCCACAGGGCGGGTAACCTGCACACAGATGCTCACAGCAGCACTAGTTACAGAGTCCAAGTGTCCATCAACACACCCGCAGGGCAATGTCACTGAACACCAGAAAGAAGGGGGGGCTCAAACATGCTTCTAACATGGGGAACCTCGAAGACACGCTAAGTGGAGGAAGCTGTCACGTGTGATTTTGTTTCTCTGAAATGGGAGTTCCCACTGTGGCTCAGCAGGTTAGGAACTGGACAAGTATCCACGAGGACACGGGTTCAATCCCTGGCCTCACTCAGTGGGTTAAGGATCCAGCGTTGCCATAAACTGTGGTGTAGGTCGCAGACGCAGCTCAGATCTGGCGTTGCTGGGGCTGTGGTGTAGGCTGGCAGCTGCAGCTCTGATTCGATCCCTAGCCTGGGAACTTCCATGTGCCGCAGGTGCGGCCCTAAAAAGCAAAACAAACAATCAAACAAATAAAAACCCCTTTCATTTATCTGAAATGTCCAGAGCAGCAAATCCACAGAGGCAGAAAGGAGACTGGCAGCCGCCCAGGGCCGAGGGGGTGGGGAGCGGGGAGTAGATGCCCTGCCCATGAACTTGGGGGTTCTTTGGGGAGTGAGAAAAAAATGTTTAAAAATTAGACTAAGGTAGGTTGCACAGCTCAGTAAATACACTGAAACCCACTGAACTATAAAAGGTAATTTTCATGGCATCTAAATTACATCTCAAAAGCGCTATTAAAAAACCCCCACACATACAGGCAACTACTGCATCGATAAGCATTCAGGCCAACATATTAAGCTCTGGAGTAAGACTGTCAGGGCAGCAGGGCCTTGAAATACCCTGTTGTGCTGCGTGAGGACAAGTGTGACCGACGGAGGGCAGAGCTGGGGGCGGGGAGGAGGGACTGCCACCGCGGCCGCCTCCAGGACCACAAGGCCCTGGGCCTCAGAGCAGCCTTCGGGGTTGCTGAACTGCCAGAATCATAGACTACATGTCGGGTTTTCTCTGGGAAGCATCACAGCTTCCAGCAGATTCCCAGGAACCAGAACCCCGCTGAGGCCATCTGCACAAGGCAACGAACTGCCTGCCAGTCAGCCCGGAGTGAGCCCACTGCTGTCCCCGCGTATTGTAAAAAGCCACTCGGAAGGATTCGGTTCCGACCCCTGCCGGCCCTGGGACCGGGGGCCCGCGGGGCGGCTCCCTTGCCGCCGCATCACTTCAGGCGCTTCAACATTCCTGTTCCACCTCACTCCCAAGAGCTTCCAAAGACCAGCACCCAAAGGACCCGCGAGCGACTCACGCACGCACGCGCCTCCGCCTCCGGTGAAGAGCCAGAGCACAGGCCGCCCGGGGGGGGGGGACGGAGGGACGGGAGCCCAGCCACCGCGGGAGGGGGGCGGGCAGAAGGCAGCCAGAGTGACCTCGGTGGCCTCGATGACCGCGAGTGGCCCAGGCCTTGCTGTCACAGCCTGTGCCAGGTGGCCTCGGCCACGGTCCCTGCCAAACATTCCTCCTCGAGCTTGCGCGTCCAACATGTAATTGAAGGAACTACTTCCCGGAAGAAGGAGCGCGGCGTTGCCTCTGCTGGAGCCGCCGGGCCGGCCAGCGAGGAGGAGGCAGGGCCGGGCCCCACTCAGCGCGCTGCCCAGGTGGCCTGTCGGCGGCCCGGGCCCTTCCACCCAGCAGACTCGGCCGGGGGCTGCCGCATTCGCCCCTGTCGGTGCCCCCACTGAAAACCCCCCGCGAGCGAACCCAGTCGGAACCCAGGCTGACAGTCTGCTCACGCGTCACTGCACAAGCGGGTGCTCCGGGAGGCGCGTCTCCCCAGCTCAGAAACGCAGAGGCAGAGAGGACACCCGAGGCAGGATGTGAAAAGGCCAACCTCGCCTTCAAAACTTCCCAGCCACGTTACAAACACTAAGTCTACCACCTTTATTTACATTGCCCAACTGGGCAGGGTTTTGTGGCAGTAACATTTCAGGGGAGAGAGAGACCACGTTTGCACTTTACATACCCTCCAAAAAAAAAAAAAGAAAAAAGGAAAAAAGGACATACAGAGAGGGAAAGGGAACACGATGAACCACAAAACCACATGGAGCCGAGAGCGGGCAAAGCACACACAGGAGTTCTTACAACTTTCTTAAAATGTGAGACGACAACAGAGCCCTCAAAACAACCTGCTGCTGCTGCTGGGCACAGGGGGGGTTGGTTTGTTTACCAAAAGAACACGCAGTTGTCCAACCTGCTTCTCCCAAGACGAGCTCTGGCTCATTCCTTCTGTAACAGCAGCCTGACCCACAGCGAAGACCCGATGCTCTGATAGAAAGGTCGAAAGTCATGACAGGAGCAGCCACAGGAGCCTGGGCTGAACGCGGAGGCCATCAACACTACTCTTTGCTCCGAAACGACGTGTAGAAAAATGCCAGAAAAGGATCTTGACCCCAGTAGCTAAGCTGTTCTCTGAGAGACACTCTTCTGCCCACTTAATAAAAGGTACGAAAGAAAGAAGCAAAAGAACGCTTCAGTTTCGAGGACGAACTGTCCAAGAGTGCCTGCCCTGTGCAGGCCAGCACCTACTTCTAAGGGCCAACGTTAACAAGAACAAAGACATCTATACGCCACGTCGCCCTCGCAGCAAACACCCACTCTTCATGATGCTAGCGAGGCATCACATCTTGTGCCGCAAAAAAAACCTCTGAAAAACGAGGTGCCCAACACCCCTTAAGAAACATGAAGGAAACTGATTCAATTTGAGGACGTATCAAGACTAGGTTCTGGTATCCTCACACGCTATCGAAGCTCCTGGGCCCCGGCTTACCTGCGCTTGCGCCGCCCAGCCCGTCTGCTGTCCAGCGCGTGCTCCATTGCACCCTCAGACCTCATTTACAGAGCACAAGCTCAAAGATAAAGCCATTCATGATTTCCGGGCCTCCCAATGGAGAGAAAGTCTGTGGATCTCAGACCCAGTGACTCTCATCACGACAGCCACGACTTAGTGGCACCACTGGAGCACTCGCGTGGATGTCGGTTTCACAAATGCTTCAGTCACTCACAAAAGCCCAAGGGCATCCTTCTTCCAAAGATCAGGCTACCTCTCTTTGAAGAAATTCCCTGTAGGAAACTATCCCGGGGGGATCAAATGAAGGCAGGCAATTTGGAGATTTTCAGAAACACACCCACTTGAGATGAGCACCCACCACCTCAAGTGGAGCTGTGTTACGACTCTGTCACATCTGCCAGCTGCACACGAAGAGGAAGGCTTTCTGACAAGATTAGGTAAGCATCGGGAGTTCCCATGTGGCTCAGCGGTTAACGAATCGACTAGGAACTGTGAGGTTGCGGGTTCGATCCCTGGCCTTGCTCAGTGGGTTAAGGATTTGGCATTGCCGCGAGCTGTGGTGTAGGTTGCAGACGTGGCTCGGATCCCGAGTTGCTGTGGCTGTGGTGTAGGCCAGCGGCTATGGCTCCGATTCGACCCCTAGCCTGGGAACCTCCATGTGCTGCGGGAGCGGCCCAAGAAACGGCAAAAAGACAAAAAATAAAATAAAATAAAATAAAATTAGGTAAGCACCAGGAGGCAAGCTTGAGGACGAAGGAGAAAAATCGAAGGTGGGAGCCATGACTCAGGGCCACTGACTCCGAGAATTCCACTTCCAGCCATCTCCCTGAGGAGGACCCGGCACTGGCCTCCGGGGGCAGCAAACAGGGGGCTTAGGGGAAGCCGGACACATGCCCCTGATGGAGGCGATTCTCTGTACTGGGAATTCTTTTTTGGCTGCACCAGTGGCACATGGAAGTTCCCAGGCCAGGGAACAAGACCTGTGCTGTGGTAACACTGGATCCTTAACCTGCTGCACAGGGCTGAGGGTCGAACCCAAGGCTCCACAGCAACCCAAGGTGCTGCAGTTGGATCCTTAATCTGCTGCATCACAGCAGCACTCCTGTACCAAGAAGAAACCTTCTTTTTTTGGGTCTTTTTAGGGCCACACTTGCAGCATACGGAGGTTCCCAGGCTAGGGGTCAAATTGGAGCTACAGCTGCCAGTCTGCACCACAGCCATAGCAACGCCAGATCAGAGCCGAGTCTGCGACCTACACCACAGCTCACGGCAACGCCGGATCCTTCACCCACTGAGCAAGGCCAGGGGTCACATGGATACTAGTCAGGTTCATTTCCACTGAACCATGACAGGAACTCCCCAAGAAGTCTTAATAAGGTCAGGGCCACGGGCACACTTCAGGGCATCATATACAGAGAAAGTATTATCAACCACGTATGTGACAAAGGACTGATACCTAGAATATATAAAGAACTCTCAAAACGCAACATTAAAAAAACCCAAATAGGAGTTCCCTCGTGGTGTAGTGGGTTAAGGATCCAGCACTGCCACAGCTGTGGCTTAGGTTGCATCTGCAGCTCAGATCTGACTCCTGGCCCGGGAGCTCCATAGGCTGTGGGGCGGCTAAAAAAGGAAAAAAACAAAAAACCCAAAACTGGGAACACCAGAAGCTGGCAAGGATTCTGAGGCGCGGGCTCACTCGCACGTTACTGGTGGGAACGAACAACGGTATAGCTACGCTGGAAAACGGCTCAGCGCTTAAAAAAAAAAAAATTAAATAACAAAAACACTCCACCAACCAAACACACCACCCAGCAACTCTACTCAGGCATTCATCTCAGAGACGTGAAAAGCTACACCCACACCAGCCCCTGCACACGCATGTTCACAGCAGCTCCACTTTCAACAGCCCAGACGCGCTTCGCCAGGTGAGGGTTCACCAGTGGGGCCGCACCCCACAGAGAACCCGCCCCGGCCACAGAAAGGATGGCGCTGCCGACACGGCAGCTCAGGGGAACCGCCAGGGATGGTGCTGAGCGAGCCGAGCCCACCGCAAACGCTGACGCCCGTCCACGTTTGTCACATCCGTGCAGTGACCGCATTTGAGAACCGGAGCGCGGCCTCGTGGCTGCCAGGGATCAGGGAAGGGACGAGTGGTCACGAAAAGCCAACAAGGATCCCCTGGGGTTGGAACTGCCCCGAGGCTTCCCTGGTGGACGCGAGAACGAGTGGGAAGACGTCAACCCACACACGCGGGTACAAGGTCGGCTGGAGGAACCCCAACACAGGGTCGCCTTCCGGGCTGTGCGACTGGACGGCCGCTCTGCAAGATGCTACCACGGGGGGAGAGGCGGGGAGGGAGCGGGGATCTGTGTTGTTTCCTACAGCTGTAGGTACATCTGCCATCACATCAGTGAAAATAAAGGCAAAGCCTTCCTGCTATTCTCACTGGGGGAGGGTCTGGATCCACTATTTGTTCAACAAGTACTGGGTCCCCCCTCCCCCTCCCCCCCAAAAAAACCCAAAGCAACCCAAGTCCATGGAGCCATCTACCTAAAGTCACAGTAAATGACTAAGCAAAGTGGCCAAGTTCACGGCCCTACCGCGACCCCCGGGGCCACTGACACACAGCTGCTCAAAGGCCATACAGTGCCAATTTGGAGAAAATAAGTCACTCCTAGGGAATGCAAAATTTTCAAATTCTAGAAGCCTCTATGACAGAAACCTAAATGGTTTAAGCGGCATTTAAAAAAGGGGAGAAATTACAGAATAATGCATATAGCATATACCATGTTCTGAAACAGACAAGTATTTTCTACGTGTACATTTCTAAGTCGGCAAATGCACAGAAAAAGACCTGGGGGCACATACAGACCGCACTTCATCACCTCCCAGAGAGACTAAGGTGAGAAAAGATTACTGGTCAAGGGGTGTTTGGATTGCAATCATCACGTCTGCAGTTAAGAACGCAACCTCATTCAAGCATCACTTGTCTATTGTAAGAAGGGGAAAAATAAAGCAAACACTTACTGCATTCATAGATCTGTTCCAGTTTATCCACAGAAGAAAGGGAGAAAAATTTATAACCGGATTTACTACCAACAGCTAGAGACCTGCAAAAGAGCCAAATTCAGAAATAAGAGCTGATACGTGTAGGCAGTGATAAAAAGCACAAACGCGCTCCGGTTACCAACCAGCCACCATCACCTCTACCCAAAATGAGCACCAAGAGTTTCCCGCAGTTGGTCCCAGGCGAGGGGTGGCGGCGAGCAGAGGAGAGCGGCAGAGGAGACGCCACACCTCGGAGCCAGGAAAAGGCGGGTGTCAGTACCCTAGACGAAGGTCTTCTCAGGGAAAACCCAGACAACTTTATGGAGGTAAATCTGACATGTAAATAAGTGACCGGCCCTAAGACAAAGACGCCCTCGAGACACGGTGGGGGTCCTCAGGGGAGCTGGCACACACCCGCGCGGGGCAATGAGCCCACGGGTGGAGACAACACTGTACGTTTGACAGAGAGAGGTTTACGCCCGCGGCAGGTGGCTCGATCCTTCTGCGCCGCAGCGAGGCCGCAACAGACGTGGCCCAGTCGCTTACGTGACGCTACCGCCGAGCAGCAGGATGGAAACCCAAGAGACCCGAGAGCTCGCTCTCCATCTGGAACGGGAAGGCGACACAGGTGGCCCAGGCCAGCCTGGTGCGGCAGGTCCCGTGTTCACCACCCAACCCGCCCGCTCTTCTAGGAGCCCGGGGCCCTCCGAGCTCTGCAGGCGCCTAGCACAGGAGCCTGAGCCAGTAAACCAAGCGCTGCCTCGCAGAAGATCAGGGCTCTCCAGAACGGGGCCGAGCAAGGGGAGAAGGAAGGGAGGACCGCTTTCGGAAGCAGAGGATGGACGCACAAAGCAGGAGCAGCAGGACAAAGAACGGGACCCTGGGACTGTATCTCATCTCGGGAGAAGAGGCGGCAGAAGACAACCCAGAAGACCGGCGACAGCGAAGACCGGCCATTTCCCAGGAGAACGTGTACACAGAGAGAAAAATTAGGGCTGCTTTGGAGTTCCTGCTACGCCGCAACGGAATCGGCAGCGTCTCTGCAGTGCTGGGTCGCAGGTTCCATCCCCAGTCCCGGCATAGTGGGCTGAGAACCGCAGAGCAGGTGGCAACTGCGGCTGGGATCTGATCCCTGGCCTGGGAATCCCATGTGCTGCAGGGCGGCCAAAAGAGAGAGGAAGAAAAGGCAGGGCTATTTTAATGACCGTTTCATCTATTAAAAACTTGCGATTTTTCCACCTCTTTTATACTTACGTAGAAGAAACACAGTCCAACAACAGAGCCATGATAAGCACTATTAAACTGCAATTAAACAAAAACTTTAAATATCAAGGAGTTCCCACTGTGGCGCAATGTGATTGGCAGTGTCTTGGAAATGCTGGGACTCAGGCTGGATCCCAGTCCCAGTACAGTGGGTTAAGGAGCCGGCACTGCTGTAGCTGCGGTTTAGGTTGCAACTATGGCTCGGATCTGATCCCTGGCCCGGGAACTTCCATAAGCCTAGGGGTGGCCAAACATGAAAAAAAGAAAGAAAAAAATTTTAAAATTTAAAATTGCAATTGGCTCATCCTAGACGTATAAACACAAACGAAACCCTATCAGTTCATGTAATTTTTCTCTGCAAAAATACTTCACTATATCAATTACGCTGATGAAGTAATTGGGTATTATTACATGTAAACATTTTGAAAAGCAATAAAGGAACCCATGGAAATACAAGAATATTCAGGGGAGATAAAAATAAAAGAATCTCTCAACCACTCACGACTTCGGGAAAACGGATGTTGAGGACAATGATTTCCGGAGAACCAAGGGCCCCTATTTTAAGCATCAAAGCCTTTTTTCCCCACCATCTCTGATTTTTAAAGAAGTCATTCTTGGAAGTTCCCACTGGGCCACAGTGGGTTAACGATCCAGCTCGTCTCTGTGGAGGCGCCGCTTTGATCCCTGGCCTGGTGCAGTGGGTTACGGATCCAGCGTTGTTGCAGCTGTGGCGTAGGTTACGGCTCTGGCTCGCAGTCAATCCCTGGCCTGGGAACTTCCACATGCTGCGGGGGCAGCTGAAAACGCAGTCATCCTTATGCAGCCTTCTGCGTGGGATGGCAAATCCTCCACACCTGCCTGGACTCAGGCCCTTAAACAGCCCCCGTGATCAGGCGACCCTCTCGGACCCTAACGAGGGGCTAGGGGTTGTGTGCCTACGTCAGATACACACGGCACTGCTGGGTTGCAAAGTATTTTCATCAGGGCAGGAGACCGTGATTGCTTCTGAGACGTACTTTGGGCCAACCCTTGAACTTGATCACACTTGATCACAGCCCACTTCGCTCCACGGGCAGAGCTGCCCTGGACCATCCGTCCTGACCCCCTGTGGCTCCAAGCAGCCTGGCTGGTTCTCTGCTCTCTCCACTAGCAAGGCAGGACCCACTTCCCTCACCACTTGCCAAAACGCTGTGGCTAGTGCCTCCTTTCTTGTTCTCTGCATTCTATGGGTCTAGGCTTTTAAAATACTGTTGATATTTTATTTGAGTTTGGAGAGGGAGCAGAAAGAAATCCACCACCTTTAACTGCGGGTCTCTGTCACGGAACTTAAACTGGCGTGTTCTGTACCTAAAAGACACCGATTTCTACTAAAAACAAAAACGTTTTCTTAAAAAACATTTTAAAGATATTAAAAACATTTAAAAAAAATCATTTTTCTTACCCCCTTTTCTCTGCCCTCTTGCCCGTGAGAAGTCCATAAAGTTTCTGCTTTCATCACCTTCGTCAAAGAGCCACACGCCATGACAGGGTTCAGCAGACACAGTCCACACCCGTAAAAAGGACGCCACTCCAACTGCGACCAGCACCCAGGGGCCCTACTCCGTAAGCGCGGGGCCTTGCAGGGCCCCCCTCAGCGCAGCTCCACCCCAGGCCTCCACCTGGACTGCGGAGGCCTTGCAAACTCAGTCAGAGCCAAAGAAGAGCTCATCCTCCCCCAGCCGGGAGCCCCCTCTGCTCGCCCCCCAGCAATGTGCTAAGACCTCTCTCTTAGAGGCCGGCGGGAGACTCGGGGGCAATGTAACTTCTCGCTTAACCGCATCATGCGTGTGCCACGGGTCACAGCAACCCTCACGCTCAGCAGTCTCCTTTCCACTGGCCACGGCCACGGGGCCACAGCCTGCTCAGGGACCGCCCTGTCCTTCTCAACACACCCTTTACAGAGCAGGCAGAAGGACCTAGAACCTTTTCTTTTTCTTTTTTTTATGGCTGCACCTGTGGCATATGGAAATTCCTGGGCCAGGGCCTGCAGCCAAACCTCAGCGGCGACCCACGCCACGGGTGCAGCAATGGCAAATCTTTTCACCCACCGTGCTGGGCCGGGGATCACACCTGCACCTCCGCAGCGACCCGAGCCACTGCAGTCGGATTCGGAACCCACTGCGCCATGGCGGCAACTCCAGAACCACCTACGACGTTCAGGTTGAAGGATCTTTCAAAACCACCTACTTCCAAGCCCCTCAATCCACCGATGAGGGAAAAGGAGAGATGCGACCTTCCCCGAACAGGCGCTGTGCCCGGGCAGAAGGAAAGCGGGTTCGAGAAAGCAGTCGGCTGTGCCCTCTCTACGCCCGTGACTCGCAGACACTAACCACATCCACGCTGCAGACAGAAGCCAGGGAAGCCAGGCGCCTGCCCTCATTCTCTCCCTTTTAGAAAGATGCGGACACTGCCGAATCGCGGACCTCCCCCAGCGGAGGGGCGTCCCCTGCAAGTCCCCAGTCCCGGACATTTCCAGCTAAGATTCAGGTGAGACTCGGCCCCTGACGAGTTTCTTTAACTCCCATGTTAAAACTTCAGTTCCTCCAACACAAACCTTCCCAGGGTTGCTTTCAGAAACTAGGGTTGGAACTAACCAGCTAGGAAGGAGACCACAGGGACCAGTTTTCCTGGATGCCTCGTTCCCAATTCTAGTTAAAAAAATAAAATAAAATAAAATAAAAAAGTCATAATAAAACAAAATACTCACCCTTCTAGGGTAAGAATCACAGAGAAAATATTACCATGTTCGAAACCATATTACCAGGACCAACAGACAGGACAGACAGAATTGGTCTGAAAGAAATATTACTGCTTAAGACACAGTATGTATTTTATTAAGTGAAATGGCCTCCAGATTTTCTCACTGAATACAGTGGGTGTAGACCGATATTCTTTATTGAAAAACTGTGTATTCCTCTTTTAAAATTAATGTTGGAGATGGACAAGGAAGAGGAAGGAGGAAACTGTAAAGCCTCTCCCAGGAGCTTTTGTTTTTCCTGCAGATGTAGATTTAAAACAAATTAGTCACTTTTACCAGTAAACTTTCTTTTTTCATTTTTTATTTTTATTTTACTTTATTGTCTCTTTGCCATTTCTTGGGCTGCTCCCGCAGCATATGGAGGTTCCCAGGCTAGGGGTCGAATCCCGCAGCATATGGAGGTTCCCAGGCTAGGGGTCTAATCAGAGCTGTAGCCTACACTAGAAACACAGCAACGCGGGATCTCAGCTGCGTCTGCGACCTACACCACAGCTCACGGCAACGCCAGATCCTTAACCCACTGAGCGAGGTCAGGGATCGAACCCGAAACCTCATGGTTCCTAGTCAGATTTGTTAACCACTGAGCCACGACGGGAACTCCTCTTTTTTCATTTTTTTTAAAGTTTTGCTATAGTTGATTTGCAAGGTCAATAAACTTTTTGTATGATCCTATCTTACCATTCCTTACAATTGATGCTCATACGCTAGCAAGGTCTCTCTGGCAAGTCAAAATTCTAACACACCAAATCTTGTCTGGAACTAGTAACTTCAGGACTCAGGGAAGAGGGGGAAGGCAGAGGGTCTTCAAGTCTGAAAAAGACCTTATTTCAGACCAGAGGGACAATCTTCTCTATGCAGGGAAGCTGGAAGTTGAACACCATTTGAAACAACAGCAAAAGAGAATGCTTTCTCATGTTTGGTTGTGTTTTGTTTGTTTGTTTTGTCCTTTTAGGGCCACATCTACAGCCTATGGAAGTTCCCAGGCTAGGTGTTGAATCGGAGCTGTAGCTGCCGGCCTACACCACAGCCACGCCAGATCTGAGCCTCATCTGTGACCTACGCCACAGTTCATGGCAAGGCCAGATCCCCAGCCCACTGAGTGGGGCCAGGGATGGAAACCACACCCTCATGGTTACTAGTTGGGCTCCTTACCGCTGAGCCACAATGGGAACTCCCGCTTTCTCATATTTGACTTCCTTTCAATATAAATGAGGAGCAGTGAAAAACTGAAAGAAGGGTAGAAAAAAAATGTTTTGGAAATCCTCTAACTTACACAAGACAAAAAAACCCCATAAAGCTACCATTCTTACCAGTCTCAAAGTACAAAGGACTCAAAAACCAAACGTGTCAGTTTGACATGTCATCTCCCCTACCCGGATTAATACAACACAGTCCAGCTCAGTTATAACCACCAGCAACTGGTTGTCCAAAGTGTTTCTGTTAAACACTGGTTTTTGGTCACACAGAAAGCTATGGTGCTGGATAGCTTGCATTTTTAAGGACTGCTACAGTCTGCTTCCTAAATTGCATGTCCTCCAGACCCTACTCTGTAGGGAGAAACAAGAGCATGGCAGATTGGAGAGGACACTGGAAGAGAATTCAGGAAACCTAGATCCCACGCCTGCCCTGACTCCACTAACTGAGGCTCTGCTCCGAACCTTCCTCAGCTTTGGTTTCTCCCCTGCAGCTGGAGGAGACGATCTGCTTCCTCCCAAGTGTCGAAGGTCCTACTGCAGAGCTGCCTGCACTACATCCATGATCTGGAAGGGGCTGTTGAGCACTCGGTGCACGCCACTGACTTGAGGCCTGCCATCCAACAATTACCTTTTTCTTTCTTTCTTTCTTTTTTTTTTTTTTTTTTGCTTTTTAGGACCACACCTGTGGCATATGGAAGTTCCCAGGCTAGCGGTGGAATTGGAACCACAGCTGCCAGCATACGCCACAACCACGTGGGATCCAAGCCTCCTCCGTGACCCACACGACAGCTCACAGCAAGGCTGGATCCTTAACCCACTAAGCAAGGCCAGGGATTGAACCCAAACCCTCACTGGATACTAGCCGGATTCTTAACCCGCTGAGCCACAAGGGGAACTTCCGACAATTAACTTTTTTTTTTTTTTTGTCTTTTTGCTATTTATTGGGCCGCTCCCACGGCATATGGAGGTTCCCAGGCTAGGGGTCGAATCGGAGCTGTAGCCACCGGCCTACGCCAGAGCCACAGCCACGCAGGATCCGAGCCGCATCTGCAACCTACACCACAGCTCAGGGCAACGCCGGATCCTTAACCCACTGAGCAAGGGCAGGGACCGAACCCGCAACCTCATGGTTCCTAGTCGGATTCGTTAACCACTGCGCCACGACGGGAACTCCGACAATTAACTTTTAATTTTAAAAAAACCAACAACCCTCGTGTTCTACTTTGCTGATTCCATTCGGCCAAGACCAACTCAAATGGCTCTTGAGTGTGAGGCCCATGACCTACGCCTTCTCCCCTCTTAGGTCACTTCCTCTTACTCACTTCCCAACATGGCTCTCCTCCCTTCCAGCCCACAACTCATCCTTCCTTCTCCAGGAACCTCATCTCTTAACTATCCTCTCGCATCACCGGAGAAAGCCTCTGAAGAATCGGCTCCACACCCAATCGGCCGTGAACAAACAGCGGTCCAAACCCAAGGGCTGCCCTTAAGGGCCCCTCTTCCCCTGGAAGGATGGCTCATTCCCTGAAGCGCCAAGACCCCTCGGGTGTTCCTGTCACCTCCCCGTTCGCTCAGTTTCTCCCCAGATCAGAGACCAGGGTTACTGCTAAGTTTGGTTCTTGCTCCAGGAGGACATCACAATTACCTGTCAAAAAGAAGGAGACAGGAAGAAAAGGAAATCAAAGGAACGCTAGGATGAGGAAGAGACGAGAAGGGCCTGAAAAGGGTAAAGAAGGGAGGGGTAGGGCTGAGGAAGGAGGCGGCGGCAGGATGAAGAGGAAACCTACTCCCACCGCCCCAGAAGCGACTGAGACAACAGGTCAGGGCCCAAAGTTCTGCCCCCAACTTCGCGAGACGTGAGGCCTGAAAAGAGAAAACCTTCCCGAGGTGGGTGAAGCGCCTCCCCATCCCCGTCATCTTGCCCACCCAGAGACCGAAGCGCCAGGGCCGAACCCGAGCGACCCCGGGGAGAACGCCCCCTCCCGCCCCGCGCCCCGCCCGCCCGGGGGACGCCTCCGCGCTCGCCCGCTCTAGGCCCCCAGGCCCGGCCCCGGCCCCCGACCCCGCCCACGCCCGTCCTTACGTGACGTCCTGGTTGAAGTTGGCGAAGAGCAGCTGGCTGGCGCCGGCCTCGCCGCTCTGACTCGCCAGGTTCATGGTGGGCGCGCGGCGGGTGGGCCCGGCCGGGGACTCGCGCGCTCGAGGGCAGCTCGGGGGAGCTCAGGGTCGGCGCCGGGCCCCGCTCGCCGCCTCGCTCGCCGCCCCTCGTCGCGCGGGCATCAACCGCCGCCTCATCCCGGCCCCGCTCTTGTTTACGCTCCAGAACCGGGGCGCCTGGCGCGCCTGCGCAGCCCCGCCCCATCGGCGCACAGCCTCTCACGGCGCAGGCGCACTGCGGAGGTCCCGCCCCTTCACCTCCGGCCCCGGCCCGAGTTCCGGTCGAACACGCGCACGCGTGGGGACGCACGAGGGCGCGATGGGCCGGGCTTGCGGGCGGTCAAGGGCCGCGCTTGCGCATAGGAAGGAGTTAGGCGGTCCGAGTCTCCTGCCCTTGTCATTTTTATCGCTGTTATAAGGGCCCGCTGCGCGCCAAGCCTGGTGCCGGTACGTGCTTTGTCTTGGTGCTCATGGCAGCTGTTGGGAGACCGTGGTGCCTTCCCACTTTACGAGTTTGAAAACTGAGGCTCTGGAGTATTAACTTATTTGCTGCGTATAAGATCTGAGAATGGAAACCCCGTTATTTCTTCACGGCCCACGTGTTCTGGGTCCCTAGAGAGGATTCTCCTTTACATTTATTCCTTCATTCAATAACATTTAGGGAGTGCCTCCGTGTGAACTAAATAGGCCTCCTGGAGTTCCCGTCGTGGCACAGTGGTTAACGAATCCGACTAGGAACCATAAGGTTGCGGGTTCGGTCCCTGCCCTTGCTCAGTGGGTTAACGACCCGGCGTTGCCGTGAGCTGTGGTGTAGGTTGCAGACTCGGCTCGGATCCCGCGTTGCTGTGGCTCTGGCGGAGGCCGGTGGTTACAGCTCCGATTCAACCCCTAGCCTGGGAACCTCCATATGCCGCGGGAGCGGCCCAAGAAATAGCAACAACAACAACAACAACAAAAAGACAAAAGACAAAAAAAAAACCCTAAATAAATAAATAAATAGGCCTCCTTCTTTCCTTCAGCGAAGCTGCAGTGAGAGAAATACTTAAGCACAATTACAAAGCCAGTGTGCAAGGAGAGCATGTAAGGAAGGCACTTAACCTAGACTTAGGGCACTGGGACTGTGCAGCCAGAGAAGGCTTCCTGGAGGAGGTGAGAACTGAAGTTTGAGTAGTAGGTAACCAGCTTAGGGGATGGACGCATTGTGTATGGCGGAGGTCATACTCTCCTCTCATTCTTCAGATGACAGTATGATCTGGCCAAGGAACTCTGTGCCCTGTGTCTGTGCTTAGAGTGGTACAGTAGACACAGGATTTGGCTTGCGAAATAGGTGGCTAGATCAAGCTGGGTGTTAAGATACCTTAAGCAAGAGACTGGTCATTGTACTAAGAGTAATGTACCACCATTGAAAACGCAGAATGGTGTGATCAAGTTTGTTAACTCTAGCCACGGAGCCAAGAATGCGTTGAAAATCACTGAAGAAAGTACATCAATTACAAGAAAGCAAAACATGGAGTTCCTGTCGCGGCGCAGTGGTTATCGAATCTGACTAGGAACCATGAGGTTACGGGTTTGATCCCTGGCCTTGATCAGTGGGTTAAGGATCCGCCGTTGCCATGAGCTGTGGTGTAGGTCTCAGACGAGGCTCCAGATCCAGATCCGTTGCTGTGGTTGTGGCGTGGGCCAGCTGCTGCAGCTCTGATTCAACCCATAGCCTGGGAACTTCCATATGCCACGGGTGCAGCCCTAAAAAGCAAAGAAAAAAAAAAATAGCAGCCTTAGAATGAGATTCATATAATTGCAATACATATTTTTTTTTGGGTGAGGGCGCAGCTGTGGCATATGGAAGTTCCCAGCCTAGGGGTCAAGTTGGAGCTGCAGCCTAGCCGCGGTGACAGCAACATCAGATCCGACCCACATCTGCAACCTGTGCGGGGTAGCTTGTGGCAATGCAGGATCCTTAACCCACTGAGCAAGGCCGGGGATCAAAGACCGCATTCTCACAGACACTCTGTCAAGTTCTTAACCCACTGAGCCACAACAGAAACTCCTGCGATACATCTTTTTGACAAAGGACTTATTTCCTGAATATCTAAAGTCTTCTATAAATCAGTGAGGAAACTACGATTTTTTGAGTGGGTAAGGTACTTGAGCACAGGCACTTCACAGAAGACGCTATCAAAATGGTTAATGAGGAGTTCCCGTCGTGGCGCAGTGGTTAACGAATCCGACTAGGAACCATGAGGTTGTGGGTTCGGTCCCTGCCCTTGCTCAGTGGGTTAAGGATCCGGCGTTGCCATGAGCTGTGGTGTAGGTTGCAGGTGCGGCTCGGATCCTGCGTTGCTGTGGCTCTGGCGTAGGCCGGTGGCGACAGCTCCGATTGAACCCCTAGCCTGGGAACCTCCATATGCCGCAGGAGCAGCCCAAGAAATAGCAACAACAACAACAACAAAAAAGACAAAAGACAAAAAAAAAATGGTTAATGAGCTCCTGAATAGGAGGTCGTCAGCAATACTCATCAAGGCAACGCAAATTAAGAGCAGACAAGATAGGAGTTCCTGTTCTGGCTCAGCGGAAACGACAGACCCCCATGGATGAATCTCACTGATATGATATTGAATGAAAAAAGCCAGACGCAAAAGAACACATACGGTGTGAGTCCATTTATATGAAGTCAAAAACAGCTAGTGTAGGAAAACTAAATAAATACATTTTTTAAAAAAGGAAAATAAATACATTTTTAAAAAGGAAAAATAACTTAAAAAATGGAAAATTAACTAAATTAATAATAATTTTAAAAAACCCCAGGCGTTCCCCTCGTGGCGCAGTGGTCAACGAATCCGACTAGGAACCATGAGGTGGCGGGCGGGTTCAATCCCTGGCCTCGCTCAGTGGGTTAAAGATCTGGCATTGCCGTGAACTGTGGTATAGGTCGCAGACGCGGCTCGGATCCCGCATTGCTATGGCTCTGGCATAGGCTTGGCAGCTACAGCTCCGATGAGACCCCTAGCCTGGGAACCTCCATATGCCGCAGGAGCAGTCCTAGAAAAGGCAAAAAAAAAAAGATGAAAAAAAGAAAAAACACAGCTAGTGCCGTGGTTATTTCTGGTAGGGAGGTGGTTGGGAGGGAGCACGAGGGAGCCAGGTGGAGCGCTGGAACTGCCCTTTGTCTTGATTTTAGTGCTTGGCTGTGTGGGCATACACATAGGTCAATGTATAAATATGTATGTATGAATGCCTATCATGATAAAGGGCAAGAGCAATGTCTTCATGCGGTTCTGTAGTAGTTGGCAGAGTTTCATTTGAACCATTATTATGGAACGAAGGCGCAAAGAGGGGTCCCTACACGAGTCCCCTGGGTTCTAAGGACACAGTTCCCTGTGAAGTGCCATCGAATTTCCCCTTGCTCATCAGAATCTATCCGTCCACCCAGGGGGGTAACTCCTTCTCTCTCTACTGGTTCAGCAAGTGAAAATCCCTGAATGGCCAGGGGGTTGACTCTTTCCAATTTACCAGGCACCACAACTCTATTCCCTGGGGTAATAGGTGACTGGATCACAAAATCTAGCGAGCCTAGGGTTGTGTGGATGGAAGCAACGTTTTCTTACGTGAATAACGAGATGCAAGGTACCACTCCTAGTTTGCGGCCATGTGCTGTCCTGCAGAATGACACCCTGACCTCACAGGCTGTGGTCTCTCTGCTGGTAGCACACCTAAACAGCCGTTCCAGCTACTGAGTAAGAGGGCACAGGTAAGGGTGGTGAATCCCAAGGGCATGAACCCACTGCCAAGCTTCCTTCACCTACATGCAAGTTGCTCAGTTGAAGACACGTGGTATGAACACCTGGCTAACCTTACTGAAAACGGCGACCTCCACCCTTTCCTTGTCTTATATTTTAAATACCACTTAGCACAACCCCATATGTCGTGTGATACCCCCTCCCACTAGAACCTCAGCTCCACAAAAGCAGAATTCTCAGTGTTGTTCACTCTGCGTTCTCATGACTAGAGCACTGATGAGAGAACTAAATTCCAAGCCTCCCTTCCTGATGACTGGGGTGAGCTGCTGCCCCGTCACCCAGTTTTTGCTTCACTGATTTACGATCTGCTTGGTATTGGGAAACACTGACAAACTGTTGTTGGAGCGTAGGCTGGATTTGTGCCAGAGAACTTGACCTGTGTGTGACTCAGTAATACGCCCTCATACCCCAGCTCACCTGGGGACAGCATGTGCTGATTCCTGACAGCACGAATGGCTGGAAGGGTGCTAAGGAGTTTCTGTTATCACTCCAGAATTCCTCTAGGTGACTGCCCTGATGCCAATCTCAGGAGGAGAACTTCCTTTCCTCTGATCCACCCAAGGCAGAACCATCATCAAGTGCTCAGAACATTCCTTAAGTATTCTTCTTCTTTTTTTTTTTTAATGGCTGCACGTGTGCCCTATGGACGTGCCCAGACTAGGTGTTGAATCAGAGCTGCAGCTGCCAGCCTACACCCCAGCCACAGCCACAGTAGATTGGAGCTGCATCTGTGACCTACACTGCAGCTTGTGGCAATGCCGGATCCTTAACTCACCAGACGAGGTCAGGGATCGAACCCGCATCCTCACAGACACGATGTCGGGTTCTTAACCCACGGAGCCACACCGGGAACTCCTCCTCAGGTATTCTCACATGCAGCGTTGAGAGATCCGCAGTCCTCCCACAGGCAAGCTTCTAAACAAACTTGTAGGATACACATCTGGCAAGGCAGAGGGAGTGAAGGGCTGGAGGGAGAGGGTGGTGGCCGGCACCTGGCATGAGGTGAGGCAGTGGGAGAGAGGTCAGGATGTGGGGAACGCTGACATCAGACGGTAGCACAGGTTCTTCCCAGGTGTATGGCCTTAGGTTAGTCACCTGAACTCTCGGCATCAGCTTCCTCAATAATTACAGGGGCTAAAATAACTCACCTCCTGCGGATGCTATGAGGAGAGATTGAGCGGAGAAGCACGTACAGAACAGCAGAGCAAGAATCTCTGAAAACCATTCCTCCATAAATGCAAAGAGAACATGGACCAAAAAACTGTCAAAATCAACTTTTTCAGAACTCTGGATATTAACTTAAGACTTGCAACAATCTAAGAAGCATTTAGTTGGCGTTCTCTTGTGGTGCAGTGGGTTAAAGATCTGGCGTTATTGCTGCAGTGGCTTGGGGTGTGGCTGTGGTGCATTTTTGATCCCTGCCCTGGGAACGTCCACATACCACAGGTGGGGCCAAAAAGAGATTAAAAAAAAAAAAAAAGCTGAATGGATTCAGGTACAAAAGCTGAATGCCACTAAAAATCTGTATCTTTGTGGCATTGTAATTTGCCCTGATCTCCTCTGTCGCTGAAAAACTATTCTCAAAGTTTGTATTTATTTGATCTAAGAGTTTTCCGGGATTGGAGTTCCCATCATGGCTCAGTGGTTAACGAATCCGACTAGGAACCACAAGTTTGCGGGTTCGATCCCTGGCCTCGCTCCGTGGGTTAAGGATCTGGCGTTGCTGTGAGATGTGGTGTAGGTTGCAGACACCGCTTGGATCCTGAGTTGCTGTGGCTCTGGTGTAGGCAGCAGCTACAGCTCCGATTCGACCCCTAGCCTGGGAACCTCCATGTGCCGGAGGTGCGGCCCTAGAAAAGACAAAAGACAAAAAAAAAAAGTGCAGGAGAGGGAAAAGCCTCTCGAGATGGCATATCCTATTCAAATAAAGCCAGAGAAATTAAGGAACCAACAGAAAAACAAAAACTGAGGGAATTCATCACTGGCAGACTTCTGGACTTGCTCAGAAAATACTAGACGCTTTCAGGCTAAAATGAAACAACAGAAGACAGTAATCAAATCCACATGGAGAAATAAAGAACACAAGAAAATCTACCACACAGGTAAATGTACAGCATATAACTGTATTTTTGGTAACTCTTCTATCCTATTTAGAAAACCATTACGTAATGTACTTATAAAACTATGTCGATAGGCTTATAATGTGAAAGGTGATATGTATGACAGCAACTGTGCAAAGTCTTAATTTCAACACTGTTTTATAGTTTTTAGTATACAAGTCTTGCCGTCCTTTTGTTCAATTTATTATTATTATTTTGTATTTTCTAGGGCCGCTCCCATGGGTGGCATAAGGAGGTTCCCAGGCTAGGGGTCGAATCGGAGCTGTAGCCGCCAGCCTGCACCACAGCCACAGCCACGCCAGATCCGAGCCACGTCTGCGACCTACACCACAGGTCACGGCAACGCCAGATCCTGAAACCTATAAGCAAGGCCAGGGATCAGACCCACATCCGCATGGATCCTAGTCGGGTTTGTTATTGCTGAGCCACCATGGGAACTCCCTCTCTGTTGGATTCTTAACCCGCTGAGCCACAACGGGAACTCATATAATTTTTTAAATAAGCTGTCAGGCTCAGATCACCAGTGTTGCCAAAACTTGGCCTCTGTCCATGGGTGCTGAATAGAAAAGTGGAGACAGAGTTTTGGGCAGAGGAGAAAAAAATTAGTTTTATTGCTTTGCTGAGCAACAGAGACCACGGCAGGCTATGGCCTTAAACACAGTGCCCTCCTTGGGGAGAGAATGGGAAGTGGCCTTCCAGTTTTGGGGTGGACAGTTGAGCCATAGATAGAATCAGGGGAGGTACGAGCCTTCATTTTTCTTCAAAGCTGGTGGTTCGTGGCCCCAGGTCAGGTTCTATGGGTCCAGGAATGAAGAAGGCTTCATAGCATCTCCCATTGGGTGGGGGCTTTGGTTCTGCAGAAGCGCTCGAGGATACTGTTCTGTGTGTCCGCTGAGGCTGAACCGGGGGACCTGCCCCCAGGCTACACTCTTGTTTCTGGACGGCTCCTCCCTGGCCTCTGCCTCCCCTCCCTCCCCTGAGCAGCGGCTGTTGGAACCTGCCCTTCGGAGCTCAGCGGAGATCCTGGAGGCTGAAGGAGGCCTATTTCCTAAAAACTAGAAACGGGGGACAGGGAAAGGCTTGTGCCCAGGAACCCCACAGGTGCCTGCTTGGTTTCATGAGTATTGTGTTTTTTGGTTTTGTTTAAGGATTTTATACTGATTGAAAAGTACGGGAGAGTTCGCACGGTGGGTCAGCTGGTTAAGAATGTGGCAAAGTGTCCTTGAGGATGCAGGTTCGATCCCTGGCCTCACTCAGTGGTTAAGGATCCGGCATTGCTGAAAGCAGTGGCATAGGTCGCCAGTGTGACACGGCTGTGGCTCGGCTGTGGCACTGCTGTGGCTGTGGCGTAGGCTGGCAACTGCAGCTCCCAATTCGACCCTGGCCTGGGAACTTCCACATGCCGCAGGACTGGTCACACACACACACACACACACACACACACACACACACACGTAGGTCTCAGAGTTCCTGCTGTCGTGCAGTGGGTTACGCAACAGACTGCAGTGGCTCATGCCGCTTCAGAGGCTTGGGTTCAATCCCTGGCCTGGGAACTTCCATATGCTGCGGGTGTGGCTGTAAATATCCCTCTATCTATCTATCTATCTATTTGTAGTTTTTTGGGGGGGTCTTTTTTTGATGTCTTTCTCTGGCTTTGGAATTGGGGTACCACTGGCCTCATAGAATGAAATAGAAAACCTTCTCTCCTTTTCTGTTTTTCTAAAAGAATTTGAGAAGAATTGGTGTTCATTCTTCTTGAAATGTTTGGTAGAATTTTCTAGCAAAACCTATGTGTGGGTCATGCTAACATCTCATACCTTCTCTAGAAACCTGGACGTTTCAGAGGACATATTGCAGCAATACTGGATACGAATCCTCCCTGCACCCCCGCCCCGCCCCCCCAGTGCTTGTCATTGTTGTTCGCTTGGTCATGTGTTTATTTGTTCCTCGACTTGGCTGAACTCATTCTGAGACGTCAGCTCCACCCCCACGACCCCCGGTCTCACCGTGTGTAACCTCTGACATCCCTGCTCAGGTTTCTGCCTTTTAACCCGGCTATATAGGGTCACCCTTGGATCAGCAAAAGCCAGTTATAGGTCAGAGGTTGTGACTCTCTTAGCCAGTTCGATTTTTGCCCTTTATTGTTGGGTGTGCAGCTTGAAAGCTGCCACCACAGTTCAGAGTTTACTTGTTTCTGTCCTATGTTCACCCAGAGTCTAGAGCTTGGAGTTCCCTCCGCAATGGCCCCTGGGAGGCTCACAGCCCTGGGCACACGACCGGATGGCCAGGGGTGACAGGGATGCCATCTCAGAGCCTGGCTTCTAAGAGGTGCCTCTGAGAAGAAGCGGCTTGTCCAGTCGCCCTTGGTCAATTCTGGCCAAGAAGGCTTCGCCCCATTTGGCTGCTGCTGGTTGTCTTTTTCTCTGGCTCGCTCTCTCTCTCTAACTTCCAGATGTTCTCAGATCTCCACCAAAATGTGCAAGTTCTCCCTTTAGGCACAGAGGTTTTTGTTTTTTTGGGGGGGGTTGTTTTTTGTTTTTTGTTTTTGTTTTTGTTTTTTTGCTTTTTTGGGGCCACACCTGTGGCATATGGAAGTTCCCAGGCTAGGGGTTGAATCAGAGTGCAGCTGACAGCCTATGCCACAGCCAAGCAATGCCAGATCCTAGCAGCATTTTGAGCCTCACCTGCAAACTAAGCTTGTTCCTCAGCTTGCAGCAATGCCTGATCCTTAACCCACCAAGGGAGGCCAGGGATCGCACCTACAGCCTCATAGATGCTAGCCAGTTCCTAATCCACTAAGCCACAACAGGAACTCCCAGGCATGGAGTTCTCAACTCTCGGGTCCCATTGAGCCCACCCCCTCTGGCACAGCAGCAGGGGCTCCTCATTCTCAAGTCCTGCCTCCTCCTCCAGGCAGACTACCAGGCCATGTCACCTGAGCTGGGGGTGAAGACTGGCTTTTCTTGGAGTGACAAGCTTGGACAAGTGAGTGCCAGGTGTGGGTGGGGGCATGGGGTGGCAGCCCCCCAGTTTTCCTCCACCTGTGCCTCTATGCGTGGAGAGTGGGCTGGGTGGGGAGGAATGTTCTCAGCCATGCTGAGCGCACAGCTTCCACCCTATAGTGAGGACTGGATGGAGAAGAGAGATGGGGTTCACTGGGCCAGTCCCACAGGCCAGGATCCGAGCTTCTGCATCATGGGGTGCTGAGAAACGCAGGCGGCAGGTCTCTCCCAAGGTGAAATTGTAGTCCCCGACTAAGCTGGAGCGAGAGGGAGCCGGGTCCTCCTGGCGGCACCAGCCCTGGGTGGAGCTGCTGTAATGGTTCTGATCTGTGCACATGAGTCGGAAGAAGAGTCTCTGCCACGAAGAGAAAAGAGTGTATTGAGATGAGTGGTGCTGCCTTCCCGCTGATCAGGGAGAGCTGATCCCGGGGATACTGGGTGCGTGGTCATGTCTGTTTTTCCAGCCCAGAGATCTCAGGATACACCTGCTGACCTGCTGATGTGTCGGGGAAAGAGGGGTCTTATGATACACGTGCTAGTTACCTGGGGGTGTTTAAGGCTTTATAGGGGTGGGGTGAGGAGTGGACCACATACAGTTCCTCGTGGGGCAGGAAGGAGGAGGACAGGGTGCTCACGGAGGGGAAGGGGCATTACAATGAGACGGGCGGGGGGATGACGAGGACCTGGTCATTCTTGTCTTGGTCGGAGGCTTTGAGGTTTTTTTGCCTTTTTTTTTGTCTTTTTGCTATTTCTTGGGCCGCTCCTGCAGCATATAGGAGGTTCCCAGGCTAGGGGTCGAATCGGAGCTGTAGCTGCCAGGCTACATCAGAGCCACAGCAACGCGGGATCCGAGCTGCATCTGCGACCTACACCACAGCTCACGGCAACGCCGGATCCTTAACCCATTGAGCAAGGGCAGGGACCGAACCCGCAACCTCATGGTTCCTAGTCGGATTCGTCAACCACTGTGCCACAATGGGAACTCCCAAGGCTTTGAGTTCTATCTCCTTGAAGATGCCTTCAAGCCCAACAGTCCTGTGACGCTGGGGGTGGGTGATGTGGCGGTTCACGGCTCAGAAAACCACTGACTCCTGCTCTTCCAGACCTTTGGTTGATTTTTTTCTTTTCTTTTCGGTGATGCCTGCGGCCTGCAGAAGTTCACCAGCCAGGGACTGAAACCGGGCCACAGCCATGACAATGCCAAACTTTTAACCACTGTGCCACCAGGGAACGCCTGGATCTTCTTGAAAGGATCTCAATTTTGCTCTATGCTCTGAGGACCATTTCAGAGATTTGCATGATGGCTTTGGAATATTTTCACCAGCAAAATTGTTGTTTTTCTGGAAAGGGGTCTGCTGCGTTTCCCCGACTCCATCGTTATGGAATTTCTACTTCTGCATCTCGCTGGTCCACTTACCAGTGCACCCTGGGGACACTTCCAGGCCACTTCAGATTGAATGCATTCTTTTTTACAGTTGCACCAAATCCATTGCTCTCTATGGCTGTCCTACAGTGTTTAAAACAACCTTTTCAAGCGGGATGGCTATTTCTCACTCTCTCAGGATGTCGTACCTTCTCTGGTACCAAGGTTTTTCTTTTTTGGCCGAGCCCAGCATGCAGGCAATTCCTGGGCCAGGGCTCCAACGCACCCCATAGCAGCAACCTGATCTGCTACGGTGACAACACTGGATCTTTAACCGGCTGAGCCACAAGGGGGCGCCCTGTGTACCGTATTTTGGACGCTCAGATTTATTCCTTCTGCCCAGACCTCTCCCCTGGGCTCTAGAATATCAGAGCCTACTCTTCCCCCGACAGGCAGCTCCCTCCACAGGGAGCATCACCAGCTTAAAAACCCAAAGCTAATTCTCGGTTTCCCTGAGGCCATTCCTCCCTTGGCCCACCTCAGTCAGTGGCCCTTTTCTCTCACCTGCTGGAAGGAACCAAAACCACCAAAATGAGAACAAGCAGAGGCTACTTATTCAGCACTTGGTAGAGCAAGAGAGTGGCCCAGCACCGTTTGTGTTGGGCAGAGGCTCAAAGACAGGCAGAGCTTCTGGATGAAAAAAGAGGTTTTGGAGTTCCCGTCGTGGTGCAGCGGAAACGAATCCGACTAGGAACCATGAGGACGCAGGTTCGATCCCTGGCCTCGCTCAGTGGGTTAAGGATCTGGCGTAGCCGCAAGCTGTGGTGTAGGTCAAAGCCGAGGCTTGGATCTGGCGTTGCTGTGGCCGTGGCGTAGGCTGGTGGCTACAGCTCCCATTCAACCCGTCGTAGCCTGGGAACCTCCATATGCTGTGGGTATGGCCCTAAAAAGACAAAAAAAAAAAGTTTTCAGGAGGGTCCTGCGGGGAGGCTGTCTTGGGGGAAGCTGGAGGCGGGTTCACTAGAAGTAGGACAACCCATGTGACTGGTTGGGGTGCATTTTGGCTTTGTCCGGTTAGTCCTAAGCCGGAAGAGGGACGAAAATGAGGGGGAGGTTGTCAGTTATTGATCAAATCCCGTCTTTGGGGCTGATGGCTACAGGGGTGGTTGTTTGCGGTCCTGGACGTACGTGTGGTCTGGCTCTCGAATGTTCGTATATTCAGCCTGACACCTTGGCAGTAAACAGTGCGGGTTCTACTTCCAAACTGTAGTTGGAAACAACCGCTTCCCCCTCTCCATCCCATCCATGTCCTGGTACCAGCATCGCTAACCTTGGACTGAGAAAGGGCTCCCATCTCATTTCCCCATTTCCATGCTTGCCTGCTTCCAACCTACTGGAAGCAGCCCTCGGATGAATCCTAAAAGGCAAAGTCATCGTGGACATGCACCCCGCCCTCCCTCAATTCCTCCCTGAGGTCTACGAGGGCCCATTCTAGGCACTCTCTGCTCACCTGGGATGTCCTGCCCTCTCCCCCTCTTTCCAGCCTCATCTTTGAACCTGCTCTTTGGCACTCGGGGAAGCTATGGGAGGCTGAAGCCTAGTCCCTAAAAATAAGAAATGGGGGACCCAGAAAGGCTTTTGTATCCAGGACCCCCCCCCAAAAAAAGAATGATCCATGGGAATTCACTCTTGGAATTCCCCGATGGCTCAGTGGATTAAGGATCAGGAATTGTCACTGCTGTGGCTCTGGTTATGGCTGCAGCACGAGTTTGATTCCCTGGCCCCAGAACTTCTGCTTGTCCTGGGTGAGGCCATAAAAAAACCCCAAACCCATTTCTCTCTTGCTTCCTCTACCCTCCCTGACATTTGGTAGGAATATTTGCAAAATAAAGCCCAGACACCATTTCATTTCACCTGTTTGTACTTGAGTATCCATCTCAGAAAAGCCCCCTTTTGCTTTAAAGGCCATGATCTCACCTCACAGAATGACCGCTCGATTCTTTTTTTTTTTTTTTTTTTTTGCCATTTCTTGGGCCGCTCACACAGCATGTGGAGGTTCCCAGGCTAGGGGTCCAATCAGAGCTGCAGCCACCAGCTTACACCACAGCCACAGCCACGAGGGATCGGAGCCTTGTCTGTGACCTACA
This sequence comes from Phacochoerus africanus, assembly GCF_016906955.1. Lineage (NCBI taxonomy): Eukaryota > Metazoa > Chordata > Mammalia > Artiodactyla > Suidae > Phacochoerus > Phacochoerus africanus. The sequence goes on along the minus strand of NC_062548.1, from coordinate 5,476,330 downwards.
CCACAGCTCACGGCAATGCTGGATCCTTAACCCACTGAGCGAGGCCAGGGATCGAACCCGCAACCCTATGGTTCCTAGTCAGATTCGTTAACCACTGCGCCATGATGGAAACTCCTCCCGCTCGATTCTTAATAACGTCAAGCGCTGTGTCCAGGCTCCACTTCTCCTGTCTCATAAAGGCGTTTTCTGCAGGGGTTTCCTTTGAACCAGGATCCAATCAACAGCTCTGTACCATCTTGGTGATGAGCCTGGAAGTCTGTCTCCCCCTCCCTATTTTTTTATGACAGTTTCTTTTTTTTTTTTTTGGCCGCGTCATCAGTATGAGGAAGTTCCTGGGCCAGGGATTGAACCCATGCCTCAGCTGTAACAAGGCTAGGTCCTTTAATCCCTAGGCCACCATGGAATTCCTATGGCAGGTTTTTGGTTTGTGTTTGTGTTTTTGTTTTGTCTTTTTAGGGCTGCACCTGCAGCATGTGGAAGTTCCCAGGTCAGGGATTGAAGCTGAGTCCTCATTACCGCTGAGCCAAAATGGGAACTCCTTATGCCGGGTATTATTTAAAGAGACAGGATTTTATTTCCCTGTGCTTTCTTTTACCTCCAGGATGAGAAGGTCCTCTTAGCTCTTTTACTGAGAACTAGAGGAAGTCTGTTTAGGTGAGAAAATATATATTTTTTTGGGGGGGAGCCGCACCCACGGCTTTTGGAGGTTCCCAGGCTAGGGGTCTAATCGGAGCTGTAGCTGCCAGCCTACGCCACAGACACAGCAATGTGGGATCCGAGCCACGTCTGCGATCTACACCACAGCACATGGCAAAGCCGGATCCTTAACCCACTGAGCAAGGCCAGGGATCGAACCCACAACCTCATGGTTCCTAGTCAGGTTTGTTAACCCCTGAGCCACGACGGGAACTCCTGGGTGGGAAAATATTATCTGTGATTCCCAGAGCTGGGGTCAAGAATTGAAGAGTGTGCATTTTTTAAATTAAAAAATTTTAAATTAAAATACAATTGATTTACGTCCATACATTTTGTTTACTTGTTTTTAATGTAATTAATTTATTTTTTAGAGAAGCACCTTCGGCCTATGGAGGTTCCCAGACTAGGGGTTGAATCAGAGCTGCAGCTACCGGCCTACTTCACAGCCAGAGCAACGCCAGATCTGAGCCGCATCTGAGACCTACACTGCAGCTGGTGGCAACACTGGATCCTTAACCCACTGAGAAGGGCCAGGGATTGAACCTGCATCTTCATGGATACTAATAGGGTTCCTTTCCGCTGAGCCACAACAGGAACTCCTGTCCGCGCATTTTAAGTTTTGACGGGTACTGCTGAGAAGGGTTTTCTAATTTACACTCTCCCCCTATGCCCACGCTCCACCTCACCACCAGTCAGAGCCAGCTCCTGGACTGGCATCCTTTTAAAGGTGTGATAATTCTACCTCTGGCCACAAGAGGCCAGCAAGGCCCAGACTTTGGACCCAAGGGACCCTCCAAGCTAGATCCTGACTTCTGGATCCTCTTGGGGGGTCCAGGACCAGGAGGGAGGTAAGAGGGGCAGACGGGGCTGGTGTGTCAGAGAGGCTTGGAGGAGAGAAAGGCTGACCCGACCATCAGGGCCAGTGGGCAGGTCCCGGGAACTGGAGCATTTGAACGTTTCTGCCATTAAAAATGCGTATGAGGAGTTCCTGTTGTGGCTCACCCGGTTAAGAACCCGGCTGGTATCCATGAGGATTTGGGTTCCATCCCTGGCTCAGCTCAGTGGGTTAAGGATCTGGCATTGCCACAAGCTGCAGTGTAGGTGGCAGATGAGGCTTGGATCTGGCGTTGCTGTGGCTGCGGTGTAGGCTGCAACCGCAGCTCCACTTTGACCCTTGGCCTGGGAACGTCCCTGTGCCGCGGGTGTAGCCATAAAAAGAAAAGAACATGCATGTGGACCCAGGAGCACCACATACTTGCTCATTATATTTTCCACACACACACACAGACGCACAGACGCACAGACACAGCTGACACCAAAGGTGGCCTTTGTTTGGTACTGTTTTATATATATACGTATTTTGTCTTTTCAGGGCTGCACCCGTGGCACATGGAGGTTCCCAGGCTAGGGGTCCAATCGGAGCTGTAGCCGCCGGTCTACACCCGAGCCACAGCAACACGGGATCCAAGCCGCGTCTGCGACCTACACCACAGCTCACTGCAACTCCGGATCCTTAACCCACGGAGCGAGGCCAGGGATCGAACCCAAGTCCTCATGAATGCTGGTCGGGTTCATTAACCACTGAGCCATGACGGGAACTCCCATTATGTGTATTTTAAGTCTTTTCAGTCTAAAGTATAATTTACATGCGGCAAAATTCACTCTCCTGAAGTGTTTCATTTTGAGTCTCGACAGGTTTATATAGTCGTGTTACCATGCTCACGACTGAGTGATGGACAGTTCCATCCCCCCCAAGAGTCCCGCATGTCCCTTTGTCACCAACTTCTGTCCCCCTGCCCCAAGCCCCTGGAGACCACTGATGCCTATGAGTTAATTTCTGTATATGAGGTGAGCTGTGAAAGAAACACTTTATTTTTTTTTGCATATGGATGTCCAAATTTTCCCAGCCCCATTTGTTAAAGACTCTTCTTTGTAACCAATAAATTACTTTGACATATTTGTCCAAAATCAAAGGGTCTATTCTATCCAGTCAATCTGCATGTTCATTCCTTTCCTATGTTAATAATGTCTTTTTTTGTATGGAAGTTCCCAGGCCAGGGATCAAATCCGAGCAGCCGCTGAGAACTATGTCACAGCTGCAGCAAGGCGGGGCCCTCAAACTGCTTTGCCACTCCGGGAGCTCCCTATATTTTGATTACGTAGCTTCAGTATAGATGGAAATCAATAGTATGATTCCTCCAACTTTGTTCTTCTTTTTTTTTTTTTGCTATATTTTATTTTATTTTATTTTTTGTCTTTTGAGGGCCGCACCTGCGGCACATGGAGGTTCCCAGGCTAAGGGTCGAATCAGAGCTGTAGCTGCCGGCCTACACCAGAGCCACAGCAACGCCAGATCCAAGCCACATCTGCAACCTACACCACAGCTCACAGCAACGCCGGATCCTTAACTCGCTGAACGAGGCCGGGGATCAGACCCAACCTCATGGTTCCTAGTCGGATTCGTTAACCACTGAGCCACAATGGGTACTCCTTTTTGCTATATTTTAATTTTAAAGTTTTAGAGCTGGGATATTTCCATTTTATGTATTTATTTTCTTTCTGCTTTTTAGGGCTGCATCTGTGGCCTATGGACGTTCCCAGGCTAATAGTCGAATCAGAGCTGCAGCTGCCAGCCACAGCCACAGCACCGTGGGATTTAAGCCACCACTGTGACCTACACCACAGCTCATGGCAAATCCAGATCCTTAACCCACTGAGCGAGGCCAGGGATCGAACCCGCATCCTCACGGATACTAGTTGGGTTCATTTCTGCTGTGCCACAGTGGGAACTCCTTCCATTTTATTTTATTATTATTATTATTATTATCTTTTTTTAGTTTGCCGCTCCCATGGCATGTGGAAGTTCCCAGGCCAAGGATCAAACCTGTGTCACGGCAGTGACAGTGCCAGACCCTTAACTACTAGACCACCAGTGAACTCCAGGAATACTTTGATTTTAGAGGTGAAAATCTGAGGCTGGGATAGAGTGTGAGTTTTTGAGGTGACACAGCTGTCAGAGGCTGGACCAAGCCCAGGTCCCAAACTCCTGGTTCCTCATCCCGATGCTCTTTGGGTTGTAAAAATTTACAATCATTTGTTCCAAAGTCATAAACATTGAGAAAAGCGCAATCAGGACCTAAGTAAAACTTGCGTATATGGAACAAAACCAAAATTTCCAAACTCGCTTACACATCACATCAGGTTTTGTGAACATTTTGAAAGTGGTATTTTTGTCTAGGTGCCCCAGGTGAAATTTATTTATTTATTTTTGCTTTTTTTTAGGACCGCACCCGCAGCACGTGGAGGTTCCCAGGCTAGGGGTCTAATCAGAGCTACAGCTGCCGGCCTACACGCCAGCCTCAGCAACACAGGATCCTAGCTGCACCTGCGACCTACACCACAGCTCATGGCAGTGCCGGATCCTTAACCCACTGAGTGAGGCCAGGGATTGAACCTGCATCTTCATGGATCCCAGTCAGGTTCGTTAACCACTGAGCCAAGAAGGGAACTTCCCAGGTGAAATTTTAAATAAAAAATTCAGAGGATATGAGTTCCCTTGTGGCTCAGTAGGTTAAGGATCGAGTATTGTCACTGCTGTGGTTTGAATTGCTGCTGTGGCGTGGGTTCGATCCTTGGCCTGGGAACTTCTGTATGCCACAGGTGTGGCCAAAAAAAGAACAAATCTAAAGGATAATAACCCAATGTAGGGAAGTCATTCACCCCCTAGCAAGATGTTTGGAAATCTTATTAATTCAGGTTATTATTATATTATTATTATTACTTAGCCGTGGAAGTTCCCGGGCCAGGAATGGAATCTGCGCCACAGCAGTGACTGGGACCACAGCAGTGACAACACTGGGTTCTTAACCCACCGATCCACCAGGGAACTCCAGTTCAGGTTATTCTTCTTAATACTGCCTGCCTGTTTTTAATTTTTCTCCGCCGCCCCTCCTTTATCTAAATCCTCAGGTCCTTGAGCGCCTGGATGTGCATTTTGCTTTATCCTTTCGGAAAGTCTGCAGCCCTGGCGCCCTCTTTGAAAAGGAGACTGGTTTCACGAGAATGGTGCCCTTGGGCACTTTGCAAATGCAGGGGAGCCGCGTGCCCACCCCCCACCTCCCACGAGATCTGGGTGGTCCCTCCACGTCCGCGCCCACGGGACCTGGGCTGTCCGTCGCGGCCCCTCTCGCTGTGCTGCGGGGAGAGGCGTCGGGAGGATGAAGACCAGACCCACCGCCCCCCGCCCCGCGCACCTCCTCCCCGCTCTGGTCTCTGCCGCCGGGAAGTTCGGGGTGGGTTCCCAGCTGAGTCAGGAGACGGGCAGAGGTGAGAAGGAAGGAGGCGGGAGGCCGGGAGGGGAGCCCACCGGGTCCCCAGTCGGGGAACGCTCTGATCGGGAAGGAGGAAGGGTCCGCCCCCTCGGGGGCTGCCTCACCCATCCCCCCCCTTTCCCGCAGCTGCACCCTTGACTGGTGGACCGGGTGTAAAGGCCCAACTCCGCACCCCCGGAGGGTCTCCCCCGCTGCAGAACTCCCCCCTGGACCTCTGAAGCCACGGTCGACCAGCAGCCCGGCTTCTCCATCCGCCCCTTCCTGCCTCCCCCCCCCACCGCCGTCCACCCCCCCCCCCACCGCCGTCCACCCCCCCCACCCCCCCAATGCTCCCTTCATAATCGCATGCTAATCTCATCTCAGAGCCCCTGGGAGCGGCTCCTTCCCTCTCTGGAAGCTGGCTGGGATGGGGGTAGGGGTGGGGTGGAGACTGGAAGAGAGGAGAAGCCCCCTCCAGCCCCCAGCAGCTCCCTCAGGCTCAGGGCCCAGCCCACCGCCGCCTGAACAATGGTGGGTCGGAGTCTCAGCTCTGGGCGATGACAGAGGACACAGGAGCCTGGATGGACAAATACTCCAGTAGTTACACATATAAAATAAAATCTGAAACATATATCACAAAATCTGGAATATGTATTCTAAAGTCTGAGATACGTAGGAGTTCCCACCGTGGCTCAGTGGTTAACGAATCCAACTAGGAACCATGAGGTGGCGGGTTTGATCCCTGGCCTTGCTCTGTGGGTTGAGGATCCGGCGTTGCTGTGAGCTGGGGTGCAGGTCTCAGACTCGGCTCGGATCCCGTGTTGCTGTGGCTCTGGCGTAGGCCGGCGGCTACAGCTCCGATTAGACCCCTAGCCTGGGAACCTCCACATGCCACAGGAGAGGCCCAAGAAATGGCAAAAAAAAAAAAAGACACCCCCCCCCCAAAATCTGATACATATATGTATATATAATCCATTTTGCACAGTATACATCTGTATACACATACACACACAGGCACACCTGTGTATACACATACATGTATATGGATAAAATATAGGTTTATTTATATATTTTTTTGGGCCACACCTGCAGCATATGGAAGTTCCCAGGCTAAGGAATGAATCCGAGCCTCAGCTGTAGCAACCTTTAACCTACTGCCCTGGGCTGGGATCAAACCCGAGCATCTGCAGTGACCCAAGCCACTGCAGTTGGATCCTTAACCCACGGTGCCACAGTGGGAACTCCCAAGATATAGGTTTCGATTCGGGGGGCGGGGGGCGGGCTACCTATGGGAAGTTCCCAGGCTAGGGGTCGAAGTGGAGCTACAGCTGCCGGCCTACACCACTGCCACAGCAATGAAGGATTCAAGCCATGTCTTCCACCTACACCACAGCTCACGGCAACGCCGGATCTTTAATCCACTGAGCAGAGCCAGAAATCAAATGCGCATCCTCATGGATGCTAGTGGGGTTCGTTCTGCTGAGCCACAGCGGGAACTCCCTGCTGTTTAACCTCTTTCCCTATCAGTTTCACATTTGTAAATGGTTTAACCTCTTTCCCTATCAGTTTCACATTTGTAAATGGTTTAACCTCTTTCCCTATCAGTTTCACATTTGTAAAACGGAGAGAGACCCAGCAAGGGCCGCTGGCAGGATGAACTTGGTGAATTGGTGCTGAGCGCACACCTTGCAGGTGGTCAGCACTCAGCTCCCCTTGCCTGGGACTGGAGGTCCCCACTTTGAAGTGAAATCAGGATTGCCTTAGAACTGCGATGACCTCTCATGGGCTTTAACAGCCCAACACAGAAAACAGCCCAGGTGTCAATCAACAGAGGAATGGCGGCACCAACCCTGCAACGCCCACACCCTGGGGAACGACTCAGTGATAAAAGGAACGGATTACTGATCCTCAAAACAACTTGGCTAGATCTCAGAGGCCTTATGCGGAAGATCAAAGAATATCAAAAGACATCAAAGGTATCATGTTGAATACAGACTGTACGAGTCCATTTACAGGAAGTTCTAGAACAGGCAAAACTAACCACAAGAGTGGTTTTCTCTGGGAGTGGGGGTGGGGGTGGGGGTTGCCTGGCACAGGGGAGGAAGGAAATTTCTGGGGTTCTGTGTCTTGAAAGGGTTTGGCTTACACAGGTGTAAGCATTTGTCAAATATCGGTGAATGTTTTTGCTCAAGATTTGCGTTCTTTGTAGATTTCCTGCTAACTAAAGGACTGTAAACACATATTCAGCTCTAGTTAATGATACGTACGCCAGGGTCTATTATGATGTCTGCGAGCTACTTTGAAATGCATCCAAAAAAAAAAAAAAGATGGGCACTGCATTGTCAATCAACTAATAATTTTTTTTTAAAAAGGTGGAATGATGGATGGATCGAGGCACAGGTGTGCGATAGGACCACATGTCAGCGGCAGAGGCTGGGTGGTGCGTGTGTGCCTGCCTGTCCGTCATATAGTTCCCCAAACTCTGTGTGCCCGAAAAAGCTCACGATATCGTGTCGGCAAATTTAATCGCCAGCGGTTTCTCTTTCTGAGTGATACGGAAAAGTGCGCCGTAGGGTGGTGGATGGAGTCTTAGAGTTGAGGAAAGGTAGCGCTGTCCTTGCGAAGCTAGGGGGGTCCAGCTGGGAATTCGAGAGCTGCTCCCTCCCATGACGCCTCTCTCCCCGTTTCCACTTGAGACTTGGAGGTTGTGTCTCCCAGCGTTTCTTCCTCCCTCCATCACTCTCTCCTTTTGGCCTGAGCCCATGGCATGTGGAGGTTCTAGAATGGAACACGTGCCACAGCAGGGACACTGCGTCACCTTCTCTGTCACTGTTCTCTGTCCCCTCGGCTTAGCTGGGTCCCTCTGCACCTGCTCTAAATGACAGCCCCTCTTCTAAGAGGACCACGCTACGTGCGTCCTTCTGTAGCGTGGTGAGTGCCACCGGCTCACTCCTTTGCTTAAGGCCATTTGCATCTCCAATGCGTACAGGATAGTGTTCGTGCCTCCAGTCCCACCAGGTTGCGCCATGCGCTGAGCCTTTGCAGATGCTGTTCCTTCTGCCTGGAAGCGCTTGTCCTCCTGGCTAACTTCCAGCCGTCTCACAAGCCTCAGCCCAGAAGGCTTCCCGGCTGTCCTCCCAGCTGTGGCCCCTCAGGCAAAGTTGCTTCTCCTTCTTGCTCCCCCCCCCATCCCCCGCCCCCAGTGACCTCACCTGCCCCTCGGTTGGTGCCTTCACTGGCTGCCTCCGCCATCCACCTGTGTGCCCCAGGGAGCAGGGAGGCTGGGATACGGAAAGAGAAATCCTGGCAATGCGCGGGGGGCTCCGTCTTTTCCTCCCGTCCCCAGCCACCTCTCCAAGGCTCAGCTTGGAGCCAGTCGGTTGAATGGGGGTCCTTGTCTGTTGCCGAAAGGATTCCCGAGCTGATGTTGTAACCGGTCAGACAGGTGACACTTACTCAGCTGCGCTGATTGGACGAATGAACAAATGGGCTGCAGTTACCTCACGTCCCTTCGATCGAACCAGTCCCCAAGCTCTAGGTGGCCGGGACTGTGTCCTCTTCTAGCTCCTGGACCCTGCTAGGCACATAGTAGGCGCCCATGGCATACCGACTGTTGGGGATGACGTCCCCAAGTGGGAGGAGGAGGAGGATCAGGTCTGGGGGTGTCGTGGGCTCCCAGGGGCAGATGGCAGAGGTTGCCTCTGTGGAGGGGAGACTGGTGACGTGGTCAGGGCTCCAGGGAAGGGGACAGAAGCATGGGCGGTTGGGCAGGCTTTCTCTCTCCCATCTGCTTCCGTCTCTGCCGCTTCCAAGTGCTTAACCAACGTCTGTTCAATAGTGCAGGAGCAGAGTTCCCGTTGTGGCTCAGCAGGTTAATTACCTGACTAGTATCCATGAGGATGTGGGTTCGATCCCTGGTGTCTCTCAGTGGGTGAAGTATCCGGTGTTGAGTGAGCTGTGGTGAAGGTCACAGACGCAGCTTGGATCCCGAGTTGTGGCTGTGGTGTAGGCTGGCAGCTGCAGCTCTGATATGACTCCTAGCCTGGGACCCTCCATATGCTGCAGGTGTGGCCTTAAAAAGAAAAAAAAATTTAAAAAAAGTGCAGGGGCATCGGGCTTAGACAGACCTGGCTTTGACTTTCAATCCAGCCCTGTGGCTTACCGTGTGTCTTAGCTTGCCTCATCTGCAACCTACACCACAGCCTCACGGCAACTCAGGATCCTTAACCCACTGAGCGAGGCCAGGGATCGAACCCGCCACTTCATGGTTCCTAGTCAGATTTGTCTCCGCTGCGCCACGATGGGAACTCTGAGGGGCTGATCTTATCTGCCCTGAGCTGTCACTGTGGCAGAGCTGCAGGTCCCGCCTGGAGGTGAGGCATGTCTTGCAGTCCCAGTGTAGGCAAGTCAGGATTTAGTGACAGGGCCGGGAGGAGCCTGAGTGCACAGAGCCAGCAGGAGGTGGGCTTGCGCTATAGGGAGACATTGTTAAGATCCACCACGGTGGGCACGTGGGTCGAGGGTGAGGGGGCAGGGGAGGGGGGAGCAGACCTGGGGCAGTGCAGGCCCCAAGGCTGGGGGCCGAGGCTTGTCCACCAGCCCCCCTGCCCCGGAGCCCACCTGCCTTCTCCCTCACCCGCGGTCCAAGCCCCACTCTGGCGCAGGAGTCAGGCCCTTGGTTGCTATAACAACTGGATCCCGGCAGTAAAAATAGTAACTTATTTTTTATTCAACTTCTTTTGCTCTTGGAGGAAAAGAAAATCCATTTCTAGGCTTGTGTTTTCCTTTCAGGGGGTCTCCTCTGGGGCCCTGCTGAACCCACAGCCAAGATCTGCTTGAAGGTCGACTGCAGGCCGAGGCCGGGAGGAGGCCAGCAGACCAGGAGCCCAGGAAGGCCCAGGCCCGAACCTGTGGCTCCAGGCGGCCTCGGGGAACTGCGGTTACCAGCGGACACCCTGAGCCTGGCCTGGCCACCCCAGGAAGTGGGGAGCTCTCCCTTTTGAAAAGCCAGCAGGGGCCTTTTTTTGGGAAATTGAGCTTCAAGGGCTTTGGAGGAGGTATGGCTAGTGCCTGGGGACAGGTGTGCCCTGGTGTGTGGACAGGGAGGCTGGGGGAAGGGGGGGTGAAGGAGGTCAAGGTCGGGGAGAAGCCATGATATGCAGGGCTTGGCCTTGCCTGCCTCAGTTGGGCTTTGCGCTCCTGGAGGTCTAAGAAGTTTTGGAGCGGGGAGTTCTGTGTTGGGCAATGAGCTTGGAGCCTAGAGAGCTGGGCTCCGGGGCAGGTCCTGCCCCTCAGGCTGTGTGACCTTGGGAGGGTCTGCTGGGCCTTCTGAGCCTCACTTTCCCTCCTCTGGGTGACGGGACAGGAGGTGCCAGCCACCACAGCCTCGCCCTTCCTAACCGTGACTTCCAGTAAGAAATGCATTTGTCATTCCATCCGGGACTCACATGCATACACACAAAACTTTTCCCGAATGTGATCTGTTCTCACCGCATCTGTTATACTTCACCGTCTTTTCCAATGCGGCTCATCCCCTCCCCTCCACAATCTTCTAGTGCCCGGCCGTCCCCATAGAACCTTCCATGGTGTTGGCAGTGGTCTGATACAGTAGCGTCTTGAAACATGGCTAGTGTAACCAGGGAGCTGTGTTTTTCAATTTCATTTCCTTTTATTCAGTGTATATGGAGATGCTTCCAGGAGGCTGATGGCTACGGTCCTAGAAGCCGCAGCTCTGCTAGGTCCAGTTGAGCAACTGGAAACCCACGGCTCTAAGGGATGCCTGCAGCTCAGCTCTCTAGCCCCTCCTCACGGGCTGGGCTTCCTGCGCTGCCAGAGCCTCTGGCCCACAAATCTATCCCTTGGGCTTCCGCTCATGCCAACCTTGACCTCCGGCTCTCGTGGCTGAAACCCAACTCATGAGCTCCGTGATCTCCTCCTCTCATCCCCGCCCCTTTCCCTAGGTGGCACCAGTACCCACCCAGCAGGACCAGTTAGAAGCCCAGGGTGTCATGCTCCGCGTCTAATCCCCCGTCTACAGGGTCTGGTGGATTTTACCGCCCAAGCATCCCTGGATCCCTCCTCTGTCTACCCTGCCCCCAGCCCCGCAGTGGCCTCTGAACGCATCTGTCTGCAACCCTTCTGGTCCTCACTGATTGTAGGTGTGTGTGCCTACTGTGTGCCCAGCCTGTGGAGGGCAGAGTGAATGTGATGGCATCCCTTTGTCTTTCTCCTTCATCTTGTTCCAGCTACCTTGGGGCAGAGGATGTGTGGGTGGGATTATTTTCTGAATGTGTAGTGGGATCTCAAGTAAAGCTGGTTATAAAAAGTAGCAGGGAGCTGGGGTTTGGGAGGGGGAGGGAGGAGGGGGAGGTGTGTGTGAGAAGAAGGGGCCTGCCCTTCTATTTGGGTACCTGTCCTTCCAGGGCAGCTATTGTGCCTCCCTCCAGCAGCCCCCCAGCACCCCCCCTGCCCCCTCCTCGTGTCACCTCTTGCAATAGGTGGTTTCACCCAGGCCAAGGTCTCCTAAAAAAGGAATTTTGTAAAGATCCAGAGGGTGGGCAGATCCTGGGTGCCTGGAATTTGGCGACCAAATGCCACGGGTGTGTGACCCTGTCTTGGGGTCACGAAGGTCCCCAGAGTCACAGCCTCTGGAGTTGGACGTGTTCACCAGAGACAGCCCATCCACTTGGGGCCGTCGCGCCGCGCTGGGAAGAAGGGTCTGGAGCTCCGGCGGTGGAGGAAGCGCGAGCTTCAAATACTCTCCGGGGTCGACCAGGCGAGGGGCTGAAGGGCAGGCCCGCCCCCTTCCAGCCCAGGCCCGCCGGGGCTCCGTCTAACAGGCCGTCTTCTAGCTGCAAAACGACCGGAGGAGGGGGCCCCGGGAGCGAGGAAGAAGCTGCAGAGGAAGAAGCCCCCCCAGGCCCCCATCCCTACCCGCCCCGCCCCCCCCCGTCTCCCCTCCCCCCAGCGAGGCCAGGAGGGGTCCGCCCCCCGCGGGGAGGGGGCCGGGGCCGCGGGGACTCAGGCGATTGGCCCGGAGCCCCCCCCGCCCCGCCCGCCACCATCTGCTCGGGATTTGGCGTCGGCGGCTCCCGGCTCGGCTCCAGCTCCGCTCCGCGCGCCCCCGGCCGCCCCCGCCCCGCGCCGGCCGACCTGCTGCTCCCGCCCCGCGGCCTTTTGCAAGTTGCCGCGGTCTGAGCCCCCGGCTGGAGGCTGATGGAACCGCCGCGATGTTCGCTCCCCGGCTCCTGGATTTCCAGAAGACGAAGTACGCGAGGTGAGCGGCGGGGGCGCGCGGGCGCGGGGCGGGGGCGGCGGGTCCCGCGGGTCCGCGCCGCCTGCTCGCTTCCCCCGCCTTCCCGGGAATCGCAGTGATGAATGGACCTTGTCCCCCGGGCTGGAAGGAACCGGACACGAGACGACGTGGTCTTTGTGAGAGTCTCCGCGCGCAGCTCTGCGCCCTGGACCCGGGAGGAGCGCGGCTTCCCAGCGCCTCCGACTCAGCGGGGTGCCCTGCCGAGAGTCACTGCACCTCTCTGAACCCCGGTTTCCAGGTCTGCGAGGTGGGATAGGGAGAAGCCCCACTCCTGGGGTCCCCGCACAGCTTAAGTGAGATGACGATTTCCTTGAAAGCACTTTGCTGGGCGCCCGGAGCCGAGTAATCGCTCAAACGCCTTCCTGCGCTTTTGTGAATGATAAAAAGCGGTACCACCCCTCCCCTGTGCCCCGTACACCGCCCTTGTGCCCCCGCCCCCGCGCCCCCAACACCCCGATCGCCCTCATAGCTAGCGGGAGAAATGGGTAAGTTCTCTTTTCAGATGGAGAAACGAGGCTCAGGACCAGGAGCTGTACTTTGCGGCCTTTTCAGTGTGAAGTCTGTGGTCCCCTCTGAGCCTCAGTTTCTAGAGCGATGATTTCAGGTTGCTGAGTGGAAGCCGAGCTCCTGTTGACTTGATTCCCAATTGAGGGGCTGCGGGGGGAGGGGAGGGAATATTAAATTTCTCTAAGATTTTTGGAGCTGGGCTTCCCGCCTGAAAGCTGGCATGAAAACCCTTCCCCAGAGTTGCCCCTTTGCCCCCAGGGATCTTCGGGGGAGGACAGGGCTCTCTGGGAGCGCAGCCCTGGGCTTCTGCCTCCTGCCTGGGCAGGCTGTTCACAGGGGGACACTCAGCCTGCTCTGCCCTCCTCAGGGGTGGGGTGAATTGCCCCGGGTTGGTGTCCTTTTTGCTGTCCACGCCCATGTGGCTTGTTGGTCTCCTGACCACTGTGGAGGGTCCCTTGTCCCATGAAGTCCCCACGAGTTCCTGTCAGACCCAGCTTGACCCCAGAGACTGAGCAGGGCTTTTGGGCATGGCGTTCCCATTGTGGATCCGCGGGTTCCAAAACCGACCTAGTATCCATGGGAATGCAGGTTCCATCCCTGGCCTCGCCTAGTGGCATAAGGATCTGGTGTTGCCGTGAGTGGTGGTGTGGGTTGCAGGTGCGGCTCCGGTTCGACTCCTAGCCCAGGAACTTCCATATGCTGCAGGTGCTGCGGCCCTAAAAGGAACAGCAGCAACAAAAAAAGTGGGGAGGCAGGACTGGGTCGTTTTTCTGGTCCGTCCCATCTCCCTTTCCTCTGAGGGGAGGGGCGGTGTATCTCCTTCATAAAGTTGGGGAGTCCCACTGGAAGGGGGTGCTGGCGGGAAGGACTGGAGGAGTTCCCTCAGAGTTTCTCTTGGTGGGAAGGCAGGAGGGGCTGTCCGCACATCTGCGAGGTCTTCTCTGAGTGGGCGCTTGGACTTTACAGAGGCTCCTTCTCGAGGGTTCTGTGTGCCGGTGTGACATGTAAGTTGGTGGAGATGGAAGCTGGGGGATGGAGGCTGCAGGTGCAGACACTCAGGACGGAGCTCTGCTCCACGCCTGCTGCGTGATCCCGGCTGGGTGTCTCCACCTCTCTGGACCTCTGCCGGTTGATCTGTAAGATAAGAGAGTGAGTCTAAATGAGTTCCAGATTGGGATAGCGGTGCCGCCCCCCTCTGTAACTGGACTAGAACTCACCAGCTGGGCAGAGGGCTGGACCATGAGCCCCCATTTTCCTGCTTGGGCTGATGCTGCTTCTGGGGGCGCAGAGTCCAGCGATGGAGTGGAGAGCAGTGATTAGAGCTATTTCTGTTTCCTTTACTACCGTCCGATGCACAGATTCCAGCCTTAATCAAGGCTTTGGGATCGAGCAAATTTAATAGTATATCCACTTCTGTTCAATATTTCTATCTCATACAAGCCACAGAGGTAGTTTTAAATTTTGGGGTGCTGATTCCGTTTCATGTGTGGCTAATTTCCCATCTTATTGTCATGAAAAGGTAAAAAGAAAGAGGTGAAATGAATTATAAGAATATATTTTCGGAGTTCCCATCATGGCGCAGTGGAAACAAATCCAACTAGGAACCATGAGGTGGCGGGTTTGCTCCCCCGCCTCGCTTTGTGGGTTAAGAATTTGGCATTGCCGTGAGCTGTGGTGTAGGTTGCAGATGCGGCTCAGATCCCGCATTGCTGTGGCTGTGGTGTAGGGCAGTGGCTGGAGCTCCGATTCGACCCCTAGCCTGGGAACCTCCATATGCCATGGGTGCGGCCCTAAAAAGTTAACTCCTTATATCCAAAGGCTATTCAATATGTAATCCATATAAACAAACTAGATATTTTATGAGTTTTTAAAAACTGGAAGTCTTCAAAATCTGGTGTATTTTATACTTACAGCCCCTCCCAGGCTGAACTAGCTCTGTTTCAAGTGCTCAAGAACCACCTGTGGTCCGTGACTGCCATATTGAAAAGGACGAGAATGTTCTCCGGGATGAGAGTTGGGGTGTTTGTCTCAGTCCACTCAGGCTGCCATGACAAAGTGCCGTAGACTGGAAGCCTGACAAACAACGGGAAATGCCTTCTCACAGTTCTAGAGGCTGGAGGTCTGAGAACAGGGTGCCAGCATGGTCGGGTTCTGGTCCGGGCCCTCTTCTGGGTTATAGACTGCTGACTTCTTGTACCCTCATATGTTGAAAGAGGAGGAGCTAGCTTTTTGGCCTCTTCTTATAAGGACGCTAATTCCATCTATGAGGGCTCCACCCTCATGACCTAATTATGTCCTGAGGCTCCTACCTCCAAATACCATCACATTAAGGTTTAGATTTCAACATACGAATTTTTTGGGGGGGGCATTTAGCAGTGCTCCTAGTTAAATGCTGTGTGACACTGTCAAAGATGCGTTCCCTCTCTGAGTCTCTGTTTCCTCAAGGGATGGTTGGATCAGCTGATCTTTAAGGTTCTAATCCAAGGTCCCTGAATTGTGTAGCTACATCCAGAGACATACTTATCATAAAGCTACAGGAACTAAAGACAGTGTGGTTTGGGTGCAGGGCTAGGTAAATTGACCAATGGAATAGACAGGCCAGAAACAGAATTATGCATATAGAGGCATTTGGTCAACCCAGGCAAGGATGGTCTGTTGAATAAGTGATAGTGAGATAATTAGTTATCCAGATGGAAACCAGACAACTGGAACCCTGCCTCACACCCTACAGAGAAACCATTTCTAGATGGACTAAAGACTTCAAGTGAGGCGCCCCCTGGTGGCTCAGTGGGTGAAGGATCCAGCGTAGTCACTGCAGTGGCTCAGGTCACCCATCTGGTGCAGGTTCGATCCCTGGTCCTAGAACTTTCACATGTCCTGGGTGTGGCCAAAAAATAAGATTTATAAGTGAAAAAAAAAACACTTCCAAACTTCTCAAAAATCTAAAACGATATCTTTTGGAAATTGATGCTAGGTAAAGATTTCTGAAGGCAAAATTACAAAAAGTACAAACCATAAAAGATTGATTGGCTGGACTACATTAAAAATGACATCTTTTTATTCACCAAAAAATGCCAGGAAGATAAGAGAAGGTAAACCGCAAACTTGAAGGCTCTATTTGCAACACATTTACCCCAACGAGTCATTAATATCCAGTATTTAGAAAGAGCTGCCATGAAGAAAAGGCAAATAACCCAAGAGAAAATGTAAAAAGAACACAGATGAGCAGTGAGCCCGTAAAAAGCTGCTCACTTGCGCTGGGGATCAAGGAAATGCAAAACTAGAGCCCGTGGAGTGACAGTCTAATATCCAGGCTGTAAGAGGTCTGACCGTTCTGTTGCAGCAACTTCGGAAGACAGCAGTTATCATGTCAGCTTGGACATGGCCCCTCTCTTCTGGGGGTCTACCCCAGAAAAACTCAGCACATGGGCACCTGGGGAGATGGACCAGAATCTTCTGAGCAACCTCATTCAAGGCGAGCAAGACCTGGAGACAGCCCAGGGGCCCATGGTGGTGGAATGATGTGTCTTTGTACAGTGGACTAGCAATCCTGCAATGCAAATGAACTCCAGTTCCAGGCAACAGGATGGCTCCAGCTCATAGACGCGTTGAATGAGAGCAACACAAAAGAAAGTCTGAGTCCAGCTGTGTGATGCTGGAAAAACCTGGCAAACCAGCGGGGTTGTTCGGGAAGGCGGAGGTTGCATGTACAAAGCCAGAAAATGTTTACAGGATCAGGTTAGTGGTTCCCTCGAAGGGAGGGAGGGAAAGATACACAGGGTGCTCCCGGGCTCTTATAATTATTGAGAGGAAAAATAAGCTGGGTTCTCTATGTCCTAGAAGCCAGCGAGGTCACACATTCCCTGGGAGAGCCTCAGGTGGCCTCACCTCGCTGCAAAGAGGCTGGGAAGTGTGTTCCGTCTGTCGCTGTCCCCTGCCGCCTCCAGCCCGGAGCAGCACCTGGCACCTGCCCAGCTCCTGGTTAAAATCTGTGGCATGAATCTTAGCTCTGTGACTTTGGATGAGAGAATTAACCTCGGAAGACATCCGTCCCGTCTCTCGCTTAATGCAATGTGACTTTAAACGGGGGTCATTATAGAATACCATTGTGGTTATAAATGGAGCACATGCTCCTTGAAGAAAAAGTGTTATTTATTTTTATTTTTGAATTTTAACATTAAAATAATTTTTGGCTGCGCCTGTGGCGTGCAAATTTCCCAGGCCCAGGCTTGAATCTGTGCCACAAGATCAACCCAAGCCACTGCAGTGCCAGTGCTGAATCCTTAATCCACTGGGGCCACCAGGGAACTCTGGGGAAAAATTTTTAAAATTGGGGGAGTGGCTATAAAAGTGAAAGCAGCAGACCCTTAATCTCATGGTCTTGGATGATCACTGTTAAACATAACGATTTTTCTTCTAGTCTTTTTTTTCTACAGATAATTTACAGCTGGCACTGTATCTTGGTTTAAAAAAATTTTTTTTTTGGTCTTTTATCTTTTTAGGGCCACACCTGCGGCATATGGAAGTTCCCAGGCTAGGGGTTGAATTGGAGCTGTAGTTCCCAGCCTATACCACAGCCACTGCAACGCTGGATGCTTAACCCACTGCGCAAGGGCAGGGATCGAACCAGAGTCCTCGTGGATGCTAGTGGGGTTCGTTAACGGCTGAGCCACAACGGGAACTCCGACTCTGAAATTCTGAAGGTCACCGGTTTCGTAAACGTTTGTGTGTTTTCAGGTGATGAAGGCCCGGTGCGGGAAGCATCTGGCGGGCACCTGGTTGGCAGGTACTGCTCCAAAGCGGTGGTTATTTTTATGTCATGGTTACTGTTACTCAGTCTGTCTTTTTCCGGAGAGGATTGGAGGTGGTTTATAAAAGGCAGCATCCTCCAGATGCACGGGGCTGTTGGAGCGATTCTTCCATCTCAGCAACGCTTTTCTCTGACTTCGGCAGGTGTCTGCGTGGGTGGAGGTGGGGATTGCGGGCGCTTCTGCCTTGCTGGGCTGCAGCGCGTCAGGGGGGCACAGGGCTTCGTGGAGTTGGCAGGGACCCACGCTTTCTGCATCTATGTCCTCTCCTTTTGTCTCGTCCTGGGAGTCGCTGCAATTTGTATTCCTCTTTGGTTTGCCTGAGGTCTTAGAGAGATTGGTGGGATGCCTACCTGGTTTGGACTCTGCCTTTCTGCCTCCTATGCGACCGTGGGGAAGATTGACAGTTCTCATCACCCACAGCCTTGCCTGTGATCGACCTCCCCACCAGACCTGGGGCTTAGAATTCCGAGTCCTGGAGTTCCCGTCGAGGCTCAGTGGTTAACGAATCCAACTAGGAACCATGAGGTTGCGGGTTCGATCCCTGGCCTTGCTCAGTGGGTTAAGGATCTGGCGTTGCCGTGAGCTGGGGTGTAGGTCGCAGATGCAGCTCAGATCCTGAGTTGCTGTGGCTCTGGCGCAGGCCAGTGGCTACAGCTCTGATTCGACCCCTAGCCTGGGAACCTCCATATGCCGTGGGAGCCTAGAAAAGGCAAAAAGACAAAAAAGAAAAAGAAAAAAAAAGAATTCCGAGTCCTCCCATTGCCCACACCCTTGCAGGGACTGGCAGGGCTCTCAGAACATGTTACCTGGGCATCAGCCCCTTTCACACATTTGCTGACGGGCTCACCCCAACAAAATGGGCTTGATCCTCCTTCTAGACAAATACACTTCTCTGGTGACAAAAGAGAACACTCTGAAATGGTTTCCCTTGTGTGACTGAAGCCTGGCTGCTATCAAAGACAGCCGAGTGTAGTTAATTTTTACACGCGTCTTTGGCGTTGGTTGCTGGGCAGCAATGGTCGGATGAGGAATAAAGACATACAGTTTATTAGTTATTATGTCTGTCATATGATTTTTCTTAACGTCACTGCAGCAAAGTCATTAATTATAGTCAAGATTTTGACTTAAATTTGAGTTCTATTAATAGTAAACAAAGGAGTTCCTGTTGTGGCTCAGTGGTAACAAACCAGACTAGTATCCATGAGGATGTGGGTTTGATCCCTGGCCTCAGTCCGTGGGTTAAGGATCTGGCATTGCCATGAGCTCTGGTGTAGGTCACAGCTGCGGCTCGGATCTGGTGTGGCTGTGGCTTTGGTGTAGGCCGGCCGGCAGCTAAAGCTCCGATTCAGCCCTTAGCCTGGGAACTTCCATGTGCCACAGGTGCGGACCTGAAAAGACCAAAAAAAAAAAAAAAAAGTAATCAAAATGTGTTCGGGCCAGGATTGTAGCACTAGCCACCTGTGGCTTTTTTGTTTGTTTGGTTTTGGTTTTTAGGGCTGCACCCGTGGCGTGTGGAGGTTCCTAAGCTAGGGGTCTAATCGGAGCAACATCTGCTGGCCTACGCCAGAGCCACAGCAACACCAGATCCGAGCCGAGTCTGTGACCTACACCCCAGCTCATGGCAACGCCGGATCCTTAGCCCACCGAGTGAGGCTGGGGGTCGAACCGCCATCTCATAGTTCCTAGTCAGATTCGTTTTCACTGCGCCACCACGGGAACTCCCACCTGTGGCTTTTTAAAAAGTAAATCTAGGGAACTATATCCAGTCACTTGTGATGGAACATGATGGAGGATAATGTGAGAAAAAGAATATATGTGTATGTGTGACTGGGTCCCTTTGCTGTACAGTGGAAATTGGCAGAACACGGTAAATCAACTCTAACAGAAAAAATAAAAATCATAAAAAAAGACACAAAGGAACAGTATACTTCACCCCCCCCCAAAGTAAATCTAGGAGTTTCCTGGTGGGTCAGTGGGTTAAGGATCCAGCATCGTCATTGCTGTGGCATGGATGTGATTCCTGGCCAGTGAACTACCACATGCCATGGGCACAGCGGGCCCCCCCCATCAAAAAAAGTATATGTAAATACATTCAAGTAAAATAAAATTAGAGAGGTCGTCCCTCCATCACACCAGTCACATTTCCAGTCCTCTTTGGCCACATGGCCAGTGGCTGCTGTAGGACGGCACAGGCAGAGAGCGTGTCCATCATGGCAAAGCTTTCTCTTGGAGAGCACCCGTCTGAAAGATGAACATGAGAAATACAGTTAACTCCCACACAAATGTAAATTAAAGCAAAGGTAAGAGACTAACAATTTAAATGATTTTAAATTCTAAAATGTTCAGACATTTCTATTAAGTTTCAAAGTCAAGATACAAATTAAGAGAAGTATAAAAGTTTAGAGTCAAAAAGCAAGTAGGGAGTTCCCGTCGTGGCGCAGTGGTTAACGAATCCAACTAGGAACCATGAGGTGGCGGGTTCGATCCCTGCCCTTGCTCAGTGGGTTAAGGATCCGGCGTTGCCGTGAGCTGTGGTGTAGGTTGCAGACGAGGCTTGGATCCCGCGTTGCTGTGGCTCTGGCGTAGGCCGGTGGCTACAGCTCCGATTCAACCCCTAGCCGGGGAACCTCCATATGCCGTGGGAGCGGCCCAAGAAATAGCAACAACAACAACAAAAGAGAAAAAGACAAAAAAAAAAAAAAAAGCAAGTAGGAGTTCCCGTCACAGCTCAGCGGTAACGAACCAGACTGTATCCATAACGATGCAGGTTCGGTCCCTGGTCTCACTCAGTGGGTTAAAGCTCCGGCATTGCCGTGAGCTGTGGGGTAGGTCACGGGCTCGGCTTGGATCCTACGTGGCTGTGGCTGTGGTGTAGATGGGCAGCTGCAGCTCCAATTTGACCCCTAGCCTGGGAACCTCCCTATGCAGCGGGTGTGGCCCTAAAAAGGACAAAAAAATAGTAAATAAATCTGAAATATTTCGATTTTTTTGAACATGTAGTTGAAACCTATTTTATGAAAATGAAGCCGCTCAGGTCTAGAGTTCAGTGTCCACCCAGTTGCCAATGTAAAGAATGGAAATTATGTCTTATGCGAGGTACATCTAGTCTTGTACAAACACAAATTCGCAAGTACACATACAAACTCATTAATATTGTCCATAGTCCTCCAATTCCAGGGCACCTCATGAGTGTCTTTGAAACCTGGAACGGAAATGGGCAGAGAAGCAGATTGATGCGGGAGACGGCTGGGCTGTGACTCTTTCCTGGGCTGGGAAGGGAAGGCTTTCACAGATGAGTTATAGTCATCTCTCGGGGGGATTACTTCCAGGAGTCCTTCGGATACTGAAATCTGGGGATGCTCGAGTCCCTTACAGGTGGTCCTCTGTATGTGTGGGTTCCCGGATGTCAGCCACCTGCGGGTTGTGTAGTAGTTTCCTTCTGTGGTTGGTTGAATCCCCGGGACATGGAACCTGAGAATACAGAGGACCAACTGTAGCTTGTCTTTTGCTTACCCAAGTGCCTCTGGGGCTCACCTCCTCCTTGTTTGCAGTGCCAAACGTGGCATCACCCACACACCTTCATGGCATTTGGATGTAATCAGTTTCATCAGAATGTGTGGTGGAATGTGCCCCATTTTAAGTGTGCACCTGGATGGCATGAAGTACCTTCCCCTGCTGTGCAGCCGCCACCACCCTCCACCTCCAGGACTTTTCATCTTCCGAAGCTGAGACTCTGTCCCCGTTAAATACCGACTTCCCATTTCCCCCTCCGCTGGCCTGGCACTGATCCTTCTGCTTTCTGTCTGTTTGGATCTGACGACTCTGGGGACCTCAACTGAGTAGAATCCTGCAGTGCTTGTCCCTTTCTGTCTGGTTCCTTTCACTCCGCATAATGTCCTCAAGTCTCATCCATGTGGGAGCAGGTGTCAGACTTTTCTTCCTGTTTGAAAAAAGTTCATTGAAGTATAATTGATTTGGGGTGTTGAGTTAATTTCTGCTGTACAGCAAAGTGAGTCAATTATACCTGTACATACATTTCTTGACATGTTTTTTCCCATTATAGCTGATCACTGGTGGTTGAATAGAGTTCCCTGTGCTATACAGTAGACCCTTGTTTATCTATTCTATATATAATATTTGCATCTGCTAATTCCCAGCTCCTGATCCATCCCTCCT
Source organism: Phacochoerus africanus (assembly GCF_016906955.1). Classification (NCBI taxonomy): domain Eukaryota; kingdom Metazoa; phylum Chordata; class Mammalia; order Artiodactyla; family Suidae; genus Phacochoerus; species Phacochoerus africanus. The sequence continues at coordinate 5,454,515 of NC_062548.1, read as the reverse complement.
CCCCCACCAGCCCTGCATCCACAAGTCTGTTTCTATGTCTGTGAGTCTGTTTCTGTTTTGTAGATAAGTTCACTTGTGCCATATTTTAGATTCCACATAGAAGTGATATCATATGGTACTTGTCTTTCTCTTTCTGATTTAATGCACTTGGTATGAGAATCTCTAGCATTATTTTTATTATTTCAGATTCATGGCATTATTTCATTCTTTTTTATGACGGATGTTCCATTATATATATGTGTGTGTGTGTGTGTGTATATATCACACATCTTCTTTGTCGGTTCATCTGTCAGTAGCCATTTAGGTTGTTTCCATGTCTTGGCTATTGTGAATAGTTCTGCGATGAACATATGGGTGGATGCATCTTATTGAATTATAGTTTTGTCTGGATCTATGCCCAGGAGTGGGATTTCTGGCTCATATGGCAGTTCTGTATTTAGTTTTTTAAGGAACCTCCAAACTGTTTTCCATAGTGGCTGCACCAGTTTACATTCCCACCAGCAGTACAAGAGGGGTCCCTTTGCTCCACACCCTCTCCAGCATTTGTTATTTATAGGCTGTTGAAGGATGACCATTGTCACCAGTGTGAGGTAGGACTTCGTTGTAGGAGCCTCCTTTTTAAGGCTGAATGACATTCCGTTGGATGGATATGCAGCCATCTTTTGTTCTGAGGACATAGGACAGGAGCTGTGGGGGAGTGCTTCCTGGGGCCTCCTGTGTTATTTATAGAGTGGATATCCAGGGTGACAGCTTACAGTGCCAGCAATGCGTGCTGGGTCCCTCGTGACCGAGGTACTCAAAGCTCCTTAACAAATTAATTTGTCTGTGTTTGTGAGAGAGGACCCTCTAAACCCTGATCCACAGCTTCTGCTACCGACTTCTAGCACTTGTTAGAAATGCAGTCTTGCGCTCCACCTCAGATCTATGGAATCAGAATCTTCATTTTCATAAAATGCTGGAATGATGCATGTGTGCATGAAACAACTGGTCTAAAGGACAGGCTTGGGGACAGAGTCCCTCTTATTTAGGGGTGGTACTGCCTGAATGTTGCTCTAATAGAATTATCAGATACATAGCACACCTGCTGCCTTTCTTCCCTTGTGCCCAGGGCAGACATCACTAGTCGATCATGAGCTTGGACATCGTTCTTCCCATTGAGCAGAGGGAGTCTCAGATTCTTCAACCTGGCACTCCTGGCCAAAAGAGAAGCAGATCAAGAACATGACCAGGGGAGTTCCCCCTGTGGGCACAGTGGGTTAAGGATTGTCTCTGTGGCAGCTCAGGTCACTGCTGAGGGTGGGTTTGATCCCAGGTCCAGGAACTTCCATATGCGGTGGAAGAAAAAAGAACATGACCAGCTAGGCGCAATAAGAAGTGTGGATTGAGATTTGGGGAGACTCATTCCTAGTGCCCCAGGCTGCCTCTTTGCCACTGTTTTTCGTATTAATTGCCATCACAGTATTGACATCTACCCCTTGCAGAGAGTTTTGTACATTCTAGGCTTTGTTCTAGGGACCGCGTGGATTGATTCGAATCCATTCTGGATGATGCCAGGTAAGAAGACAGGTACAGATGAAGCTGACAGGGATGCTGGTCTGAAAGATCTGTCTGACCTCAAGTCTGAGTTTTTGCCTTCCTGCAGGGATGCCAGCCCTTCCTTCAAGGGACCCCCTCCCTGCAGAGGACCCCAGGCTGCCAGAGCTCGCAGGCTGAAATCCAGAACCCTGCAGCCCCCTTCCTGGGGAGCCTGGCTACTAGATGAGCAGGAGGGCCACTGGAGGTGACCACAGAGGGCTGGCTTTGCTCCCAGGAAGTGCAAATGTGGACAGTATTCGCCTCCCCACCCCATGCCTAAGTGAAGAGCTTTTTTTTTTTTTTTTTTTTTTTTTTCTGCTGTTCAGTGCTGCATGTGCAGCACATGGGAGTTCCCAGGTTAGGGGTCTAATTGGAGCTACAGCTGCTGGCCCACACCACAGCCACAGCACCTCGGGATCTGAGCCACGTCTGCGACCTATACCACAGCTCATGGCAATGCTGGATCCTTAACCCACTGAGCGAGGCCAGGGATCGAACCTATATCCTCATGGATATGCGTTTGTGAAACAGGGAAAATGTTGCTTTCCCTGTAGGGTTGTTTGGAGGAAGTGCATGTAAACTGGCATAGATTGAGTACCGATTAAGCCATGGGCTGGTAGCGCAGGATGGGGCACTGGCTGCTATGCGGGTCGCCCAGGGGAGCTGTCCTTTCAGCACCAGCAGGTCTCCACTCACTGGTCTCTGTCTGGACTGGACACCTGAGCTGACAGATACGCAGGGAGACTTGGGAAGGGACATTCGTCCAGAAACCCTCCTATAGCAGCAGTGCAGAAATGCACCTTCCCGTTCCCTCCAGACACAGCCCACCCCTCCAGATTTGTCCCAAGCTCCAGTCTTGGGCAGGGGAGGCTATGGCAGGTCTCACATCTTTGCTCGCCGTTCCCTGTCCAGACAGCAAGCCGCTTGGGGCAGGGGTGGGCTGGGGGCTGTTCAACCCCGCTTTGTCCCTTGAGGAGCCAGCGTGGTCTGGGATGTGGTGGGCACATGCCAGGCTTGTCCACTGGTTGGGCACCCACAGTTGGTTAGTTGGTTCATTGATTCATTCACAAACCTTAGGGAGAGCCAGGGCTGTGGTGTGGGAATGAATCCTATGCAAAGCTTGACCCCTCCCCTCCAGAAGCTCAAAGTTTAGGGGAGGACTCGGCCTGCTAATAATGTGTGAACAAATGCATAATAGAGGTATCGATAAATATGCTGGAAATGTAGGTATGGTTTCCGCTTGAGTGCCTGGGTCAGGAAGGGTTTGAGGGTAACTTTGGAACTTTTGGTTGTAAATAACAGAAGCCTCAGTTTGAATTGGGTTAAAGCAAATGAGAGAGGGAGGAGGACAAAGAGGAGAGGGGTATTCGGGAGGAGAAAGAAAGAAAAAAATGTTGGTATTCAGAAATGAGAAGCCTATGGGTTCAGGTACAGCTGGATCCAGGGTCTCAAGGAGCCTGTCTCACTCCATCTCTGGTCTCTGTTTGCTTTGGTGACTGCATTCTCTGGATTGCTCACAGCTCTCGTGGATGGAGAATTTCTTGCTGGATCATTCAGGATCACCATAACCCTGCAACCCCCTTGTCTTGGCTTAGATTTCATGTCCATTCTTGGACCTGTTGCTGGAGTCAGAGAGAAGACCATGCCAGTTCAAGGTCACAGCCCTTCTTTTAGGGCTTGGAGATTGGGAGTTGGGCATGGCTTGGAATGGTGGAGTGCAGCTCCACCTGAACCCGATGGAGTGAGAGCAGGGAAGGGGTGGTCCCAAACAAAAGTGGGGCCATTGATTAAAGGGGGGATAGATGCTGGACAGGCAGAAACCACCAGTTCCTGTAGAGAGCTGTAGAGAGGTTGGGGCATTTCTGTGGGTCCTACGGGATGAATAGGAGTTTTGCAGGGAGGCTGGCAGGTGCAGAGGGAAAGATGTTCCTGGAAGAGGGTAGAGCATGGAGGGGGGATGTGTGGGGACACTCAGGGAAGTGCGGCTGGTGCTCAGACTGCAGTGGGGAGGATACCATCTCTGGTCCCCAAGGTCCCCTGGGCTGTGTCCAGCAGCTGACCTTTCCCCTGTGGGCTCTCTGGCACTGCTGAGGCTCTTGCGCTGGGAGTGGAATGATTCGGGTTCCAGAGGGAGAAGAACTCGAGGGAGAGAGGCTCCTTCAGAGACTATCGCAGTGATAAAAATGGGGGAGCCTCCTGGGATCCTGAGGGGGTGGAGCCTCACACAGGAACTCATTGGGAAGGGTTGCCCACTTCATTTCTTGGCTCTGGAGGTGGGGGTGTGGCTTCCCAGCCAATATGCCTCTTTACAGCAAAGTCTTCCGTGTCTGTTTCCCTAGTCCCAGGGTACCCACTTTCAGCATGAGATTTACAAAATGGAATGTAACCTTACAAAAGGAAGGGCGTTCTGATACAAGGTTCTGCTACTGAGCGTAATAAACAAAATGCTATTATTGCATCCTGCTCATAAGCTAACGAGCAAACGGACAAATCCTGTGTGATTCCACTTCCATGCATCTTGAGAGTCATCCCAGAGACAGCAAGTAGAAGGCTGGACACCAGGGGCTGGGGGAGGGGCAGGGGTGAGTGTGTCATGGATACAGAGTTTCAATTTGGGAAGACAGAGCGGTTCTGTGTGTGGAATGCAGTGATGGTTGTACAACCATGCAAGTGTGCTCAATGCCGCAAAATGACCTGTTTAAAAATAGTTACAATGGTAAATTTTATGAGTATTTTATTAGTTAGAAAATTTATGAAAAATAACACCTAGTAGAAAATGGTGACCTATGCAGGTCATTTATTAAATGTGAGAGGGACATTAGCGTTGATGCAGTATTTTTTTTTTTTTTGGCACGTGGAAGTTCCTGAGCCAGATATCAAACCTGAGCCACAGCTGTGACCTGAGCCACTACAGTGACAATGTCAGATGCTTAACCCGCTGAATCACAAGGGAGCTCCAATGCGCTATTTTCCTTTTTTTTTTTTTTTTTTTTTTTGCTTTTTAGGGCTGTGCCCGTGGCATATGGAAGTTCCCAGGCTAGGGTTCGAATCGGAGCTGCAGCTGCTAGCCTACACCACAGCCACAGCAATGCAGGATCCCTGACCCACTGAGCGAGGCCAGGGATCAAACCTGCATCCTTATGGAGACGAGTTGGATTTGTCTCCTCTGTGCCACCAGGGAGCTCCCTGATGCAGTATTCTTTAATAAGAGTCTTGCAGACTTTGCTAGTTGCCGTATTGCTCTTTCAGTGGCCGCTTGCCAGCTGCAGGATGATTGTGCTGTCACTGTGACATTAACCCTGACCATTGGTTCAGTTGGCATCCGTGGTTGCTCTCCTAAAGTTACCATTTGTTTGGGTACTAAAAAAGCATTGTGGGGGGGGGAGTATTTGGAGATTATGCAAACATTCATTCCCCTCCTCATATTATGAAAACTTGTGCTCAACAAGTAGAGAGAATGGGGGAGTTTCCCGCTGTGGCTCAGCGGGTTAAGAACCTGACGTAGTGTCCCTGAAGATGTGGGTTTGATCCCTGACCTTGCTCAGTGGGTTGTGGATCCAGCGTGGCTGTGGCTGTGGCTGTGGTATAGGTCACAGATGAGGCTCCTATACCGTGTTGCTGTGGCTGTGGTGTAGGCTGGCAGCTGTAGCTCTGATTTGACCTCTAGCCTGGGAACCTCCAGAGACCACGGGTGCGGCCCTAAAAAAAAAAAAAAAAAATGGACTGGTGTATCGGACCCCATAGCCGAACAGTAGCTTAACCACAACTAACAGTTACTAATGAACAGGTACTAATGTTTTGCCCCACGTGCGTTGTCTCTGTGCCTTTTCTCTGCTGAAGTCATTGGAGACAAACCCCAGATGGTGGTATTTCCGTCCGCATCTCTTAACGGGTGAGGATTACTTCCGCCACCCCAAGACCCCGTCACACCTGCTGGCACGGGCAGTACGTCCCAGCGCTGTTGAGCACTTGCTGCGTGGCTCGTGTGGAACGTTTCATTTTGTTTTCGTGAGTTTCCATGGATTTCGCCACAGCTGCCAGAGTAGCCTGCCCAGCCGTAGAGGCGTCTTACCTTCAGGACCAGCGTTCTTGGCAAGAAAAGCAGGAACCCTGACGTCGCTTCCCTCCAGGAGGCAGGAGACATCTGACTGTCCCAACCCTAGTGATGTTGAGGTTGATCGGGGCCAACAAGGTGATGCCGGCTTCCCTGAACTTGAACTTGACTGTACCGTTGCTCGGCAACCTCTCAGCAGCCGTCTCTGCGCCCGGTGGTTACCCTTGTCTGAATCCATGATTCTCTTCCAGTAGCAGTTTTGTGATTTTTCGGGAGCCTCTGAAGGGAGAAAACCCTCAGCTCCAAACACCTCTGCGCTTTGTGTATCAATGTGGTGGGTTCTTTGCTTTTATCTCAGGCAGAACCGAGGGTTCCTTTCTTTCAGAGAAAGTCCTCCGGGGGAGGCATGGATCAGTCCTGCTCGTGGTGGAGGGAGTCTCAGGCCCCGTGGATGGTGTTTCAGACTCTGTGACGCCCCTGGGGGTCGTGTGCACAATGTGTGTGTGTGTGTGTGTTGCTTGTGTGCGCCTGTGGGTGGATGGATGTGTCCCCGTGTGCATTTTGCTCTAGGAAAGTGTGGGTCTCTGGGGGATTCTTTGGCCCTGAAGGCACCTGCTTTGCTTGGGAGGTGATGCCTGAATCATAGGGGTTGGAGTTGGGCTGGAAACTGGCCTCAGGGGACCCCAGGGTCCACTGCCCTGGCAGGAGCCCCTGCCTTGAGATGGCACCCTGGACGCCTGGCCGTGGGCCGGACTGGACTGTGCCAGGGCCAGTGGCCCTGTATTAGTGGGGATGGGACATTCCAAGGCCTTTGCCATGTTCCATGGGCCCTGGAGGGGCCCCTCCTTTCCTGAGGACGAGCAGGAGCTTGGATAAATCGATTTCCTGGGAAAAGATTGGCCGCTCCGCGATGCCCCCGTGTTCCAATGGAAGGATGGGCTCTTGAAGGCGCCTTCTTGTCTGTGGAGTTAGAGCTGCTTTGCCTTGGGTGAGCCAAGGGCTAAAGGTCCCCTGGCGGGGGTGGGGGGAGGTATTTGCTGATCCCCCCACCCTTTATGGCTGCAGCCATGGCTGATGGAAGTTCCAAGGCCAGGGATCGAATCTGAGCCGCCGCTGGGACCTACACTGCAGCTACAGCAACGCCGGATCCTTAACCCACTGCACAGGGTGGAGGATGGAGGTGGCGCCACTGCAGAGACATGGTACATCCTTGACCCACTGCACTGCAGTGGGAACTCCAGTATTTTCGGACTCTCTCCAAGTTCCTCCCAGTGGACTCCAGCTTGGGACGTGGCCCCTGTGAGGAGGAGAACGGGTGTCCCACGAGCTCAAGGGAGAGCGTTCAGGACTGTGGTCCCATCCTGGCGTCGGGAGGGGAAAGCTGCAGAGAGGGGGATGTGGCCTCGAGGCCCTGGTGCCTGGGTTTAGGAGAGTGAGGGCAGACAGGGTAGTGGCGTGTCCCTTCCCAGGGCAGTGGAAGCAGGGGGTGTGGGAGCCTTGCAGACTGTGAAGTGCTCTGCAGGTAAGGCGCCTGGGGTCGGGAGCGCCCTCGGCTGCAACTGGAGTAATCTAGAAGCTTCTTGCTCGGCGTGGCTGTGGCCGGTATCCTTGGGGTTTACTCTCAGCTGCTGAGAATCTGCCTTCGTGTGGGTTTCCCCAGAAGGAGACCCAGCGACAAGGAAGCACGGGCAGAGGGCGTGTTTGGGAGGTGACCCCCAGTACAGCAACAGGAGAGTGGGGAGGCGAGAAGAGGAAGAGCACGTAGCCACTAAAGGGTTTGTAAAGAAACAGGTCGTGGAGTTCCCTGGTGGCATAGGGGCTAAGGACCTGGCATTGTCACTGCTGTGGCTTAGGTTGGATCCCTGGCCTGGGAACTTTTGCATGCCATGGGCACAGGCAATAAAAGGAGCAGCAGCAGCAGGTTGCCGCTCTAGGCGCCGGAGCTTCATTCTGTTTGGGAGACGGGAACACGGCTGGGAGGTCTCTCCACTGGCTGAGGGCAGAGGAGCTGGGGCATCCGTCAGCTCCCGTGAGTCACCGGTGGAGGCGGATTTCCTCTAAGCATTAACTTCTTGGCTCCTGCACGGGGTCTGGATGCTGAGCAGGGGCTGGACACCCACAGCACCCAGGCGGTGGGTCGACCCCTGGGGCCTGTATCCGCCCTTTATTACAGAGATCTTGCCGGTGGAGGCCCCACCCTGGAGGTTTCTGGTTCAGAAGGTCTGGGTTCCCGCAACCCCTCCCTCCTGTTATCTTCTGGAGCTTCCAGTGAGGCAGGAGGGGATGGGGTGGTCCTGCCGTGGCATGCCTCGTGGTCTCCTCCAGACCTGCCCGGGATCTGGCCCGCCCCCCGCTTCCTCGGGCTCCCCTCCTGTTCCTGCTCCCCTCCTCCCTGGGATTTGATCCTTGCAACAATTCTGAGCTGGCACCAGCCCATGGACTGTTTTTACCCCACTCTGTTTCCCAAAGGCTGAGCCAAGATGCTGTCTGCTGTCCAGGAGGGGCTGTGAATTCATGAATGGGCTCAAAGCAGCAGCCTGGGGCCGAGCTGGAGCAAAGAGAGGCTCCAAGGCCCGGGGCCAGCTCTGCCCTGGGCTGCCCTCGCCTCTGTGGGACAGACAGACAGACCCCCTTTGTTTTCTGGACAAATGTCTTTAGTCTTCTGTCCCGGGGACTTGGGGCTGCCACGGCCAGGCACTGGCGCAGCCCGGAAGGGGCGGCCACAGCAGTTTCCCTGAGCCTGGGCTCCTGGTTCTCTGGGGGGCTGCAGACCTCGGCCGGGAGACGAAGAAGAAATTGCAGAAGCTCTGAGCCTGGGCCTGGCCGCTCCGGTCCCCACGGATGTACTTATAAGCCTAGGCCTGCAGGGAGGCGCCAGGGGTGAGCACAGGGCAGGTGGGCAGCAGTTTAGGCCCCGCAGGGGGCCGCCCATCAAGACCCGAGGGTGGCGGTCTAGAAAGCACAGCTTTTGCGGCCCCTCCCAGACTTGGCCGATTTGAGGCTGGGGCCACTTGTCATCTTGTCATCTTTCCTCAAAGTACTCCTCCGGGAAAGTGTGTGCCTCTCCGTTATGGCTGGAAAACTGAACACACCCATGGGACCAGCACCCAGCTCAAGTGGCTCAAGGGTCCAGTTGCCAGGAAACCCCTTCATGCCCCCAGGTCACTGCCCCCCCGCTCCCAAGGCTGGCCACTGTCCTGGCTTTTATCCTCAAAAGACTCCTGTTGCTGGTTCTTGAAGTTGATATAAATAGCACCAGGAGTTCCCGTCGTGGCTCAGTGGTTAACGAATCCGACTAAGAACTGTGAGGTTGTGGGTTCGATCCCTGGCCTCGCTCAGTGGGTTAAGGACCCGGCGCTGCCATGAGCTGTGGTGGAGGTTGCAGATGAAGCTTGGATCCTGTGTGGCTATGGCTATGGCATAGGCCCGCAGCTACAGATCCGATTCGACCCTAGCCTGGAAACTTACATATGCTGCAAGTGCGACCCTAAAAAGATCAGATCTCAACCACAGTTACCACCTAAGCCGAAGCTGTGGCAACCCTGGATCCTTAACTCACTGTGCTGGGCTGGGGATCGAATCTGTGTCCCAGTGCTCCTGAAACACCACTGATCCTGTTGTGCCACAGCGGGAACTCCTGGGGAAGCGCTTCATACTTGTCCATTTTCTAAAGCTGTTAACTGGCCTCGCCCCTGAAATGGTCTGACTTTGGGCAGCCAAGATCCTGGCTGGATTAACCCATGTCTCTGGAGTCTGTCTAATCCCCAAATTTAAGGTTTTAAAAAGCAAGACTGTTCTTAACTTGTTACCTGGAGTCTGAACGACTTCATACATACTCGGAGATGATTGATTTTTCAGTTATTTGCCAAGCATCACGTGCGGCGTGCAGGCTCTGTGTTGGTACCAGGAAGGTGAAAAGGAATCAGGGCTGGTTCTCTGGTTGGCAGTCTCCAGACCAAGGCAGACCCAGAAGCACCCAAATAGATGTCATCTGTGCTATGATAGAGGTCACACAGGCTGCTGTGAGAGTCCAAAGGAAAGATCCACTGTGGGCCAAAAAATGCTTCCAGAAGAGGAAAGAAGGAAAGAGACTCTAAACAGGCAAATTGAGCAGGGCTTTGAGGTGAGAGAAGGCAGTTTACAATCCAGTCTGGATGGGTGCGAATGTAGGGATCAGGGATGGCTTTTCAGAGGAGGGGCCTTTTGACCTGGGCTCTAAGGGCTGAATAGGAGTTTGCTGGCTGAAGAAGAGGGAAAGGAACTTGTAAGCACAAGAAGGAACAATGTGTGGGAGGCCCACAGGCACAATGACTGTGGGCCAAGGGGAGAAATTCCCTGGGGTGAGGAAAACTGTAGGGAGTGAGTCAGGATAGGAAATACAGGAAGCAGAATCCCCCAGAACATAGGGTCTTCCAGCCGTGCGGAAGCTGCCTGGCATTTCTGCACTTGGCCTTGGCACAGGCGTTTATGCTCTGGGTCCTCCAGGGCTTTGCTTTGGCCAGTGGGACCCAGGAGTCTTGGTGTCCCATTGGACAGTGTGGGAAGGATGGACAAAGCCAGGGCTCAGAGGGGCTGGGGATCGCAGAAGACTTGAGGCCAGGGCTGCTCTGACCACTGGCTGGTGAGGTGGTGGTTTCTGGAGCTGGGAAAGCCTTCTGTCTCTTCCCTTCCTTTGCCTCCAGCTCCAAAACCCCTCCTCCATCCTGGAGAGGCTGATCAGATACATTATACTATAGTATGAAAGGCTGATGGCAGAGCCTTTTACATCAGAACCATGGACAGGGCTGAAGGGGACGCAAGTGGAATCTACAAACCCAGACAGGTCTGGTTGCTGTCTTAGCGGCACCACTTCCAACTTGGGCTTCACTTCTCCGAATCCCCGTATAAAATGACAAGCATAATCTCAGCCCTGCTCAGTTGACAGCATCCTTGTGAGGCTCAGATAGGAGGAGGGGTGAAAGCATTTGAGTAATTCTTACTCCAGGAATGGCTACCTCTCACCTGCCCGGTGCCCGCAGCAGACATCACTAATTCATCACCGCATTCATTTCCTGCCGCACCTGGATTCATCCTCAGACTCCTTTGCAGCGCTGCACCCAAGTGGTCTCTAATCAGTAGATCAGAATTGATGTGGCTTGAAGTCCATTTGCTGCCCGTGCTGAGCCTGGTGTTCATTTTGTGGTCCCAGGGTCCTGGGACGTCCCTGGTGAGTGGCAGCTGGCACCATCCATGTGGGACCCATGGCCCCCTCCCTGCTGGGCTCCTCCTTCAGCCCACTGCTTCTCAGCCTTGCCTGTACCCTGGGATCACCTGGGAAGTTTACGAAATACCAATTCCTGGGGAGTCCCTGTGCTGCGGCAGGTTAAGGATCTGGCATTGTCTCTGCAGTGGGGTGGGTTCGATCCCTGGCCTGGTATAGTGGGTTAACAATCCAGCGTGGTGTAGGTCTTGGCTGCATCTCGGATTCCGTCCCTGGCCTGGGAACTTCCATATGCTATGGGTGCAGTCCAAAAACAAAAACAAAAACAAAAACAAAAACACCAAAATAAAGACATTTTAAAAAAATACCAGTACCTGGATCCTCTCCTGCCCCCCCTTCTGTGTTTTAACATTGGGATTTTTTTTTTCATATCTCCCCATGATTCTTTTTTTTTTTTTTTGTCTTTTTGCCATTTCTTGGGCTGCTCCTGCGGCATATGGAGGTTCCCAGGCTAGGGGTCTAACCGGAGCTGTAGCTGCCAACCTACGCCAGAGCCACAGCAACGCAGGATCCGAGCCGTTTCTGCGACGTACACCACAGCTCATGGCAACTCTGGATCGTCAACCCACTGAGCAAGGGCAGGGATCGAACCCGCAACCTCACGGTTCCTAGTCGGATTCGTTAACCACTGTGCCACCACGGGAACTCCCCTGTGGTTCTTATATACAGCAATGTTGGTTCTGGTGCCTTTCTCCAATTTTTTTTGGGCGGGGGGGCGGCATACGCAAAGATGCAGAAGTTCTCAGGTCAGGGATGGGGCCCTCACCACAGCAGTGGCCCAAGCTGCTGCAGTGACAACCCTGGATCCTTAACCACGAGGCCACCACGGAACTCCCTCTTTCTCCAGCCTGCTGGGCGATGGTGTCACTGTGGCCCTGGGTGGCGCAGGACTCTGGGGAGGGATACTGATGGCACTGCTGAGACGCAGCCTGTGTCGCCTCCTGGCTGGCATGTTAACAGGCAGTCTTCATATGTACATAGCTTTGCCTGTGGCCTGATTTTTTTTCCCAATAAACTACATGTAACATAAACCCTAGGCTTTTAACTGTTTTAAGTGCACGAAACACTGGGATTGAGCACATTCACGTCGCCAACGTCATCCCCAGAACTTTGTCATTTCCCCAAAGTGAGCCTCTGTCCCCGTGAAACACTGACTCCCCATCCCCTTCTGTCCCTGCCCCTGGCAGCCACCCTCTGCTTTCTGTCTCTGTGCCTCTGATGCCCCCAGGGGCCTCTTGCAAGTGGAATCCTCCCGTATTTGTCCTTCGGTGTCTGGTTTGTTTCACTGAGTGAGCATCGTGGCCTCAAGGTTCATCCGCATAGTAGCGGGTGTTCGAATTGCCTTCCTTTTTTTTTTTTTTGTCTTTTTGCCTTTCCTAGGGTCTCTCCCATGGCATATGGAGATTCCCAGGCTAGGGGTCCAATCGGAGCTGTAGCCACCGGCCTACGCCAGAGCCACAGCAACGCGGAATCCGAGCCGCGTCTGCAACCTACACCACAGCTCACGGCAACGCCGGATCCTTAACCCCCGGAGCAAGGCCAGGGATCGAACCCGCAACCTCATGGTTCCTAGTCGGGTTCATTAACCACTGCGCCACCACGGGAACTCCCAAGTTGCCTTCCTTTTTAAGACTAAAAATAACATCCTGTTGTATGGATGTTCCACGTTGTGCTCAGCCGCTCAGCCGTCAGTGAACACGTGGGTTGCATCCCCGTCTTGGCTACTGTGAGTGAAGCTGCTCTAAACACGGGTGTGCGAGTGTCTCTTCAAGTCTCTGCTTTCGGTTCTTTGGGGCGTAGAGCCATGGGTAGCGTTGCTGGATCATAGGATCATTCTCTGAGTCGTGTTTTGAGGAGCCGCCGTATGGTCTGGCACAGCAGCTGCGCCGTTTTGCCTCCCCACCAGTGGTGCATAAGAGCTCCGGTTCCTCCACGTCCTCGCCGACACGTTTTCTGGTTTTTGTTTTGTTTTGTTTTGTTCTGATCATATCCACCCAATGGATATGAAGTGCTGAGGCCTGATGTGTCAGCAAAGTTTCCGGAGTTCTCTTGTTGTGCAGTGGAAATGAATCCGACTAGGAACCATGAGGTTGATGGGTTCGATCCCTGGCCTCGCTCTGTGGGTTAAGGATCCGGCGTTGTTGTGAGCTGTGGTGTAGGTCACAGCCACGGCTTGGATCTGGCATTACTGTGGCTATGGTGTAGGCTGGCAGCTATAGCTCTGATTAGACCCTTAGCCTGGGAACCTCCATATGCTATGGGTGTGGCCCTAAAAAGCAAAAAATAAAATAAAAGAAAGCTTCCTCTTTCCTTACTCAGACCCGTCCTTGCGCCTGTTCTGGGGTAACGGAGGAGACAGAGACGGATCATGTCCTGTGTGCCTACTGTGTGCAGGGTCCTGCACACATTGTGTCTCATCCTCTGTGAGGCAGCTCTCATTACCCTCCTAGAGCCCAGGTCTCAAGGTTGGACAGCCCTGGGCTGAAATCCTGGCTCCGTCCTTTCCTGGCTGTCTGGCATTCAGCAGGTGATTTGATTTTTCGCGACCTGTTTCTGAGCTGTAAAATGGGCCAGTAACAGGGCCGCTGTCATTGGTTGGAGGACTTATAGTGACAGAGTCATCAGTGTAGGGCATGTGCCATCAGGCGCTGAGAGCTGTGCACTCATCAACCCGTGTCATCCTTTTTGGGTCCTCTGGGATGGGTGCTGGTAACACGCCCATTGCCCAGATGAGAAAACTGAGGCCTGGAAAGCTTTGGTAACTTGTCCACAGACATGCGGCTGGTAAGGGGTGGAGCTGGTGTTGAAGGAGGTGAGAATGGAAGGGTTTTGAAGTTGGCACCAGGAAAGGCGGAGATTGCCGTGACGGGACTTCGAAAGGTGGTTCTGGTGTGGACTCAGTGTGGAGAGAGGAGAGCGGTAGAGAAAGCCTGCACCTGCTTGGAGAATCCGTAGCAGTCATGAACAGGATGTTGGCAGAAGTACAGACTACACATGCCACTGTGGTGCCACCTCTGATGGAAATAAAGAGTCTGCTGTAGGACAGTGATGAGGAGATCCTTGTTAGAAAGCAGCTGAGGAGTTCCCATAGTGGCTCAGTGGGTTAAGAACCTGACATAATGTCTCTGAGGATGTGGGTTCGATCCCTGGCCTCCTTCAGTGGGCTAAGGATCCGGCATTGCCGTGAGCGGTGGTGTAGGTCACAGATGTGGCTTGGTTCTGGTGTGGCTGTGGCTGTGGCATAGGCCAGCAGCTGCAGCTCTGATTCGACCTCTAGCCCATGGCATGCAGAAGGTCCCAAGCCAGGCAGCAACTTTCGCCACAGCAGCTACCTGAGCCGGCACAGTGATAATGCCAGATCCTTGACCCGCTGTGCCACCAGGGAGCTCCCTGGGTGATTCTCAGTATACAGCCAAGATTGAGAAACACTGGCCTGACCTCTTATAGTCTTAGGCTCTTATAGTTGGAATAACAATAAGTACTTTGGAGGGTGTCGTGGGCTTTAAGTGGGGCGCTCTATGGGAGGTACTCAGATGGGTCCAGTAAGAAAACCGTGCTTGGGCTCCTCGGGGGGAGCCCCCCAGGGAGCGGTAAAAGGATGTTTATTCTTTGAGCACCACTGTGTGTCATCTCATAGTACCCACAGCCTAGGTAATATTATATCCTTCTACACACAAGGGAGCTGCAGCCCAGAGACGTTGAGGTGTCTTCCCTGTGGCACACAGCAGCTAAGGTGACCATGCAGGGAGTTGTGGAGGCTTGGCTTCAAAGCCCTGCTCCCTCTGGTTCAGGGTGGGAGTCAACCTTCTGTCTCTGCCCCCCTGCCAGCTCAGGGTGGGAGCACCTCCATGTGGCATTGCCCTCCCCACCGCCATCACCATCTCAGCGGCAAGGGCTGGCACAGAAGGGGGATCCTGTTCCCCGGAGGGGAGGCAGAAAGAAGGTCCGTCTCCCTCCTTTAGCTGAACCAGCGGCAACTTGCTGGAAATGTCGACTCTTTGAAATTTCCCACAATCTTGAAGGCTGCTTAGCCGACTGCCGGCTCTCTTCCGGAACATTCTACGTTTTATCTCTGCATTTCAGCTGTTAAAAAAAAATGACTTCCTTGGGGATGAACAATAAGGTCCTGCCGTAGAGCACAGGGAACTGTATTCGCTGTCTTACGATAAACACAGGGTGAAGGGATATAAAAAAAAGAGGGTGTGTATATATATATATATACACACACACATTATATATACACACATATATATAATTGAATCACTTTGCTGTACAGCAGAAATCAGCATAACATTGTAAATCAATTATACTTTATTTATTTATTTTTTTTGCCTTTTTGTCTTTTTAGGGCTGCACCTGCAGATATGGAGGTTCCTAAGCTAAGGGTTGAATCGGAGCTGTAACCATCGGCCTACACCACAGCCACAGCAATGAGGGATCCGAGCCACATCTGCAGCCTACACCACAGCTCACGGCAACATTGGATCCTTAACCCACTGAGCGAGGCGAGGGGTCAAACCTGCGTCCTCATGGATGCTAGTCGGCTTCATCAACCGCTGAGCCAGGATGGAAACTCTGAAATCAATTACACTTTAATTAAAGAAAAAAGACTCCCAGAGTTCCCATTGTGGCTCAGTGGTTAATGAATCTGACTAGGAACCATGAGGTGGCAGGTTCGATCCCTGGCCTTGCTCAGTGGGTTAAGGATCCGGTGTTGCCATGAGCTGTGGTGTAGGTCCCAGGCCGTGGCTCTGGCGTAGGCTGGTGGCTACAGCTCCATTCGACCCCTAGCCTGGGAATCTCCATATGCTGCGGGAGCGGCCCTAGAAAAGACAAAAAAAAAAGACTCCCCTGTCTTTCTCCTGTGGAACGGATAAACAAGCCGTTATATATCCATAGGATGGACTAGTTCTCAGCCCTAGAAAGGAGGCAACCAGTGATCCGTGCAACAGCGTGGATGCCTCTCATGTGTGTTAAGTTGAGCGAGCAAAGCCACACTCAAAAGCCTGGGCAGGAAATGAAAAAGGCTAGAAGGGTTAAGACGATGGCCAGGCATGGCCATGTTTGGAGGGTCCATTTTCTTCGCAGGAAACAAGTTTGTCTTAGATGCATTTGAAATAGAAAATAAGTAAGCCCCTGTTTGGTATTCAAAGCACCATTTCTTTTCACTTAAGAATCCACTTGACTTGATGCAACCAATTCTCTTTCGACATTCAAAAAAAAAAGTCTACGGAGCTACTGGATGACCCCGTTTCTATGATGTTCTGGAAAAGGTGAAGCCGTGGAGGACAGAGGGCAGAGCAGCAGTTACTGGGCTGGGGGAGGGCTTGGGGACCCCAGGGGCAGGAGGGCATTTGTGGGGTGGGTGCTGGTTACGCAACCCTCTCATTTGCCAAAACGCATCAAAACCCGGAGCCAAAAAGGGAGATTTTGCTGAATGTGAATCGAAAGGAAAATTGAAACATCAACAGTGAAGCCATTGTCCTCCTCAGATGCCTGCGTCGAGCTTTGTGAAGAAGGAAATTAGGCCACAAGGAGTTAAAGAAAAAGCTCTCAGCTCTTGAGGGCCCTGGGAACTGGCTTTCTTGGGTGTTTGCCCCTGACCCTGGCCCCAGCCCGGCCCCTCTTCTTCTCTGCCTGCCTGCCTCCCTCCCTCTCTTTTTCCCATTTTCAAAAGCTGCAGCGCCAGTGAAGGAAAGTTTTGTGGGGCCCAGAAATAAATAGATGACTGCCCACCCCGGGTTGCCATGGCGACCGTGACATCACCCTTGGACCCAAGTGGCTGGCACCATGGGTGGCTCGTTGGTGTTTGTTAAAGAGGCAGGGCAGAGGGTGGCCCGTCACAGGTGGAGGGGACTTGGTTTCCTACCTGGTGAAGGGTGTCCGCTGTGACCTGTCACAGTTGGCTTCAGACCCGCAGCCCCAGCCCCGTTGGAGGGGGCGGAGGTCAGCCCAGCCTCTCTGGAGCAGAATCTGTCAGAGTTCACACCATGTGTACCTGTGTTAGGGTCGCCGGGGCTGTGCCAACAAAGGCACATACACGTGGCGGCTTCAACAAGCGACATTGAGCCTCTTCTGGTTCTGGAGCCTGGAAGTTCCAAGTCAGGCTGTCTGCAGGGTTCGTTCCTTCTGGAGGCTCGAGGGAGGACCTGCTCCAGGCACCCCACCACCCCCAGCTCCTGGTGGCTCCTGCATCCTTGGTGGGAAGCTGCCTTCCTCCAATTTCTGCCTCTGTCATCACTCTGTGGCTCCTCATCTTATGAGGGCCCCTGTCTTACTAGGCTGGGGCTCGACCCTGCCAGTGTGACCTCATCTTAACAAACCACGTCTGTAACAACCCTTCTAAGAAGATCCCACTCTGAGTACTGGAGGCCTAGGAATTTGGGGAGGATACAGTTCAACCCCGAACACTGCTTTCATTGGTATTATATTTGCTTTATTGGCATAGACCCAGCATACAGAGGGTACTCAATAAATGCTAAGTGGACAGCATGGCATACAGTAGGCGCTTTATAAATGCTCTGCACTGTCGTGCATTGTTCTGAACCATATACTCATGTCTCCTTTTCATGGGTGTTTATAGTGACACTTGGGTTCCTGGGTGGGGGCTGTTTTCGTGGAGTTGAACCACACCTGGTGGCTAAACTGTCCACTTACGGCACTGAGCCAGTGTGGTCCTGTCTCCTGCCCGAGGGCCGGGTGCTTGGAGAGCGTGCCCCCCGCCTTCCCCCACCGCTGGGCTCACCTTCCCAGCCTGACCTGCAGACCCCTGCAGAGAGCGCTGTCGGCCAGGCGTGGCCACATCCTGTGCTGGGTGATGTCACTTCCTGACTCTGCACTGGAGCAGCCCTTCTGTAAAGTGGGCGTGGTGAGGGCTCCGTGGGCCGGTAAGAGCCCCCGTGAGGATCAGAGGAGACGGTGGGGCTTGGAAGATGCCCCCAAGTTCCCAGAACATCAGGATCGTGTACCGTCAAGATGAAGTCAGCTGGCCATGCCATGTGCGGACCTATGCCCAGCGGAAATGAATGTGCTGAAGATGGTGCCCGCAAGCAGAGTTACGCTGACAGCCCCGAGCCGGAGCGTGCCCCTGCAGCAGACTGGCTGAATAAACGGTGGTTCAACGTGGAATACTCCACTGCGGTGAAAACAGCTATTGCCACGTCCAGCTGACGTCACGCTGAGCCCAGGGGGCCAGACCAGAGGGTGTGTGCTGTGTGATCCCCCTGATGGAAAGTTCAAGAAGGGGCAAAACTAACCCAACATGACAGTGTCGGGGGTGCGTCCTTGGGGGGTGGGGTGGCCGGGAAGGGGTGTACAGGCACTTTCTAGAGCGTGGGAGAGACGTTCTGGTTCCTCTGGGTGGTGGTCCTGTGGGCATGTGCCTGTGGAAAAATCCACCGGGACCTTCCCTGGGGAGCTGTACGTGTGTCCGTTATGCGTAAAGAAAGGTATACATAGAAAGTGAAGAGGATGCTGCCACCCTGCTTAGCAAATACCCCTTTGGGGATTGGGTGGCACAATGTTGGAGAGTCCAAAAGAAGTGTACTGGAAAGGGGGTGGGAGGGAGGGAGGGAGGGGAGAGGAGGGAGGGGGGGGAGGGGAGAGGAGGGAGGGGGGGGGAGGGGAGAGGGAGGGGAGGGGAGAGGAGGGAGGGAGGGAGGGGAGAGGAGGGAGGGGGGGGAGGGGCAGGGGAGAGGAGGGAGGGGAGGGCGGGAGGGGAGAGGAGGGAGGGGGGAGGGGGGGAGGGGAGAGGAGGGGGGGGGGAGGGGGGGAGGGGAGGGGGGAGGACCCTCCTCCTCCACCAGCAGCAGCCGTGGGAATTCTGTGATCCGAGCCGAGCTGCTCCTGGCTTCCCGGCCGAGCTTCCCGGAATTGTCTCTCTCCCTCCAGGTTCATGAACCACCGTGTCCCCGCCCACAAGAGGTACCAGCCCACGGAGTACGAACATGCTGCCAACTGTGCCACCCATGCTGTAAGTGGGCTTTGGGGGACTGAGAGCTGCGAGGGAGACATTTCCCGGTGGGGGTGGAGGGGAGGCGGCCCCCGTGCCCTGGGAGACGTGCAGTCTTTCCATCCCGTGGCGACGCCCCAGGTGGCCCGTTCCGCGTCTTCTGTGTTTCTAGGCGGAGCAAGTGGGATCTTGAGGGTGGGTCACCCGAGTAAGCTGGACCGTGGCACTGAGCGTGCCTCTCTTTTGCTTGAAGACCTGTCAGTGGCTCCCTAGTACCTGGTACAGCATCTGGACTCTGTAGCGAAAGCTCCCAGATGGGTCTTGGCCTCTGTGTTGACTCATCGCTCACCGCACCGTCTCGCCCCCAGGCTCCAGCGCCCTGCACCGCCTGCTATGCGCAGGCCATGACTCTGTGCCTTTGCACATGCTGTTCCCTCTGCCTGGAATACCTGCCGTTCCCTCCCCCACCCCACTTCCCGCTTGCCTAAGAAATCCTCCGGGCAGTGGTCCGTAACCTTTTGGTGTGTGGGCCCCTTTGAGGGTCGAATGCAGATCTAGACCTGTGCTGTCCAGCTGGGCAGCCCCTGGGCTCCTGCAGCTGTTGGAACTGAAATCAGTTCAAATGAAATAGAAGGAAACCTTCAGGTCCTCCACGGCATGAGTCACATTTCAAGTGCCAGTAGCTGCCCGTGCCTAGTGGCTCCCATGTTGGACAGGGCAGGTCTGGAGTGTTCCCTCCATTGTGGGGGGTTCTGATGGACGGGGCGAGGTGGAAAAAAGGCTCAGGGTTGCTCGGGGGCTCTGACCCCACTCCAAAGGCTGGCCCTGTGGTACCTCCCCCCACCCTGCTTCCAGCTCTGGATCATTCCCAGCATCCTCGGCAGCTCCAACCTCTACTTCCTGTCGGACGACCACTGGGAGACCATCTCCGCCTGGATCTATGGCCTCGGCCTCTGCGGGCTCTTCGTGGTGTCCACCGTGTTCCACACGATCTCCTGGAAGAAGAGCCACCTCAGGTACCTGCGGCCCAGCCGCGGGAGGGGGCGCGTGCATGGCTGGGTGGCCGCAGGGCGAGGCCGGACGCCTGGGCTGTGCTTGGCCGAGCCAGGAGGGGCCGGGATGGAATGCACTGTGCCTTCGTTGCCTCCGTGGCTGGCGGGGCTGGTGAGGGATGCTCCCCTCTAGTGCCGACGAGCAAGCCCCTCGCTCCCAGGGTCATCATGAAGGACCCCTGAATAACCATCACAGTAATTGTCTCCTTCTGGGTACCTCCTAGGTCCTGGCATTCTGCAGATACCACTCCTGAGCGTTCAATAATTCTGCAGTATAGGTCATAGAATTCAGGATTTTAATTTTGATTTCTTTGGGTGTCAATGTTTTAAAAGTTGTGCTGGGCGTTGCCTTCATGGCTCAGTGGTTAGCGAGCCCAGCCAGCATCCATGAAGACACAGATTTGATCCCTGGCCTCGCTCCGTGGGTTGAGGATCTGGCGTTGCCGTGAGCTGTGGTGTAGGTGGCAGACGCGGCTCGGATCCCTCGTGGCTGTGGCTCTAGCGTAGGCTGGCGGCTGCAGCTCTGATTCGACCCCTAGCCTGGGAACCTCCATATGCTGCAGGTGTGGTCCTAGAAAAGGCAAAAAGACAAAAAAAAAAGAAAGAAAGAAAAGAAAAAGAAATGAAAATTGTAGTAAATGCCCATGACATCCTTGCCAGTTTGAAGTGTGGTTTCGTGGCATGAAATGCATTCACATCACCCCCACCCATCCATCCACCGGATATTTCCATCGTCCCAAACCCAACCTCTGTCCTCAGGAAACACTAACTCCCCACCCCCTCCCAGAGCCCCCGGCACCCACCCTTCTACTTCCTGACTCTGTGAACCTGACGGCTCTGTGTACCCCACGGCCGTGGAATCCTGTGACATGTCTCCTGTGTGGGCACGTGACCTCAAAGCCTGTCCATGTTGTAGCAGGTGTCAGAATTTCCTTCTCTGTCAAGGTTGAGCGTCACGGTATGGAGCATGCTTTGCTTCTCCGCTCACCTGTTACAGCCCCTTGGGGGTCCCTCCGCCTTTGGTGACTGGCTTCTTTCTCCGGCCATAGAGAGAAACGCTGGTCAAACCTAATGCGGGCTGCACTTGTCAGACAGAATCACTATTTGTATGCGTTATCTACTGCTGTGTAACAAATTACCCCGAATCGGAGGCTTAAAATAACAGTAAACCTCAATTCTCCCTGAAAGCTTCAGAGAGGCACAAGTTGGGGAGCTTAGCTGTGAGGTTCTGGCTCAGGGTCTCTGGTGTAGTCAAGATGCTGGCTGGAGCTGGCATCCTCTGAAGGCTTGGCCAGGGCTGGAGAAGCCACTTCCGAGGTGGCTTCTTTGCGGGGCTGACATGTCGGCACTGGACGTTTAGGGGGCGCTCCGTCCTTCACCCATGGACCTCTCTGGCTTGTTCCTTCCATGGTTGGTGATCCATCAGCACAAGGTAGAGGCTGTCATATCTTTTATGATGTGGCCTCAGAAACTGCACAGTCATTTCTGCAACTTCTGGTTGGTTCCATATGTTTGCCTTATTCGCTGTGGGAGGGGGCTGCACATGGGTGCGAGGGCCAGAAGGTGGGGCGTCTTGGGTGCTCTTTTGGAGGCTGGCCACCACACTGGTCAGGGGTATTCAGGACTGTAATTTGCTCTGGAAGGTGAGTTTGTAACGGAAACAGCTAAGGTTTATGTGCCCTTCCTGTTCTATGCTGTGCGAAGACCTGACTCCCTTCGTCCTCACAGCAATCCCAGGATAGGGTGCCAGCATCTTCCCCATTTCTCAGATGAGGCAACTGAGACCAGGGAGGGTACATAGCTTGTTCAAGGTCATGGCCCTTCTGTGGTACGGTTGGGATTCGAACCCAGGTCCTCTGGCTCTAGAGCCTGGACCCGAAACCAAAAGGCCAGAACCCAGGAGGAGGTGCTCAAGGGGCACTGAGGTGTGTTGGTTTTGCATTTTTTTGTTAATGAAAGGAGAAGAGAATAGGATTAACATACATGAAAATGTCTGTCTTTTCTTCAATTTGCTATACTTCTGTTGGGTATGTGTTTTGTAGTTCTTTTTTTAAAATTTTTTCATTGATGTATCATTGAAGTACAGTTTTATACGTTATGCGTGTTCAATATAGTCACAATTTTTTAAAGGTTTTATTCCATTTATAGTTAGCATAAAATACCGAGTATATTCCCGCTGTTATACTTCTTGTAGCTTATTTATTTTATACCTCATACTTGTAGCTCCTTCTATTATGCTCTTTCCCCCTGTTATACTTCTTGTAGCTTATTTATTTTATACCTCATACTTGTAGCTCCTTTTTGCCTCCTTCTATTATGCTCTTTTCCTTTTCCCTCTCCCACTGGTTCGCATTACTTTGTTCTATATCTGTGAGTCTGTGTTTTGCACTTTTTTGGGGGGGGCTTCTTTTTAGGGCTGCACCTGCAGCATATGGAGGTTCCCAGGCTAGAGGTTGAATCGGAGCTGCAGCTGCCGGCCTACACCACAGCTACAGCCACAGCCACGTGGGATCTGAGCCGCATCTGAGACCTACACCCCAGCTCACGGCACCACCGGCTCCTTAACCCACTGAGCAAAGCCAGGGATCGAGCCCTCATCCTCATGGTTATTAGTCAGATTCTTAACCCACTGAGCCACACAGGAAGCTCCAGAAAGCCACCAAGTTCTTTATCATTGAACTCTTTGGAGAAGCCCCATGTAAACAGAATGCAGAATTGCTCTGATTCAAATAGGGGAGGAGGGTCCCCAGTGGGACCCCCGAGCTGTCTCCGTTCAGCCGCTAGGGAGCCTGGTTGGAGAGCCACTGCTCTGGTCACTCACGGATGGGGACACTGCAGTCCCGGGGGGGTCGTGGTTGGATGGAGGCGCATCAGCCCTGAGCCTAGGCATCCCCCAAGCACGTTTGCGTGGGGCAGGCCCGTGACCACCTTCTCTGTCGCAGGACGGTGGAGCATTGCCTGCACATGTCTGACCGCATGGTCATCTATTTCTTCATCGCGGCCTCCTACGCGCCCTGGTGAGTGTCTCTGCGGGTCCCCCGCCCCGGGAGGGCTTCCTCTCTTTCTTTCTTGAAATTTCTTTTTTCTGTGTGGCTGGGCGACATGTTGACTGGGTACCAAAGAGAGTAGATGAAAAGCCACCCCCCCTCCCGTGCTCCTTCCTAGAAGCACCTACTTTGTACCAGTTTCCTGGGTATCCTTTCAGAGTGCGTTTTATGCAGAAAAGAGCAAGTGTGTCTGTCTGTACATGCATATGTATAGACACATTTGCATATACATGCATATGCATTATGGAAATACATGCGATACGTATTTATACTTATACTTTCCTGCCATTAATACAAAAGGAAGCTGGCTGTGCAAACTGCAGGTTGCCTTTATCCTTTTAGTCGTGTGCCTGGGGGCATCTTTGAATATTAATACCTTGAAGATCTCCCCAACTCCAACTCTTTTTTCTTTTTTTTTTAGGGCCACACCCACAGCACATGGAGGTTCCCAGGCTAGGGGTCTAGGGGTCACATCGCAGCTACACCACAGCCACAGCAATGTGGGATCTGAGCCGTGTCTGTGACCTACACCACAGCTCTCACCCCAACGCCGGATCCTTAACCCACCGAGGGAGCCCAGGGATTGAACCCGCGTCCGCATGGATACCAGTCAGTTTCGTTTCCACTGAGCCATGCCGGGAGCTCCCCCTACTCCTTTTTAATAGCAGCATAGTGTTTTCTGGCCGCCCCTATTTATGGATATCTGTGACCTTGGGACTCCCCCTTCCTTTGCTATAACAAATGGGGCTGCCGTGAGTGTCCCTTGCAGGTGTATCACTTAGCGCGTGGGCTTGGCTCTGTGGGCTGGAATCAGGTAAAATTACTAAGAGGCAGCCTTTTTGATGTATAAAAACAGCAGGTTCCTGTGGCCCAGCCTGATTTTTGTGGGATGACCTTGAGTCTGGTGGGTGGCTGGGTGGCAAGAGCGGGCCTTGGTCATTTAACCATCTGTTGCCGAGTCACCATCCAGTGTGTACTAGTTTAAACTCCCCCAGTAGGTGCCTCAGGGCTTTCAAAAGTTCTGGATTAAAGAAACACTCAGGTCACGCACTGAAAGCGGCAGAGCCCCTGCGAGGAGAGAAGGGCTGTCCCTGTCATGTTTGTTGAACATGTTCTGGGGGGCTGGGTGGTGCCGGGGGTCAGGATGCTGAGGTTCCGGTCGGTGGAAGTCTCTGTGACAGGACAGTCACGGGACAGCGGGACAGGCCTCTGTGCACACAGCCGTGGACCTCAGGAGACACGCCCTGGTGGGAAGCCTCAGGAGGGCTTCCTGGAGGAGGTGTGCTGCTCTGAGAATCTGCATGTTGGCCTCGAGGAGTGGGAGCCACAGAAAGATTTGTCCCATTTCTGCTTGGGAATTGCTACTTTGGGCTCTTGGAAAGGGAGCATTCTTTTTTTTTTTTTTTTTAATTTTTTTGCCACCCTGCTGCACATAGAGTTCACAGGCTAGGGATCAGACCCGAGCTGCAGCTGAGACCTCCGCTGCAGCTGCGGAGATGCCAGATCTTTTAATCCGTGGGGCTGGGCTGGGGATTGAACCTGCATCCTGGTGCTGCAGAGATGCCGCCGATCCCGTTGCACCACAGCAGAACACTCCAGAGCGTTCTTGTTTAACGTCTCAACTAATCAGTGGGTTTCGTTGATGCAAAGGCAACTACTTTTGAAACCATTTTATTGCGGCGTATGTACTGTGCCTGGGGGATATGCCGTCATAAATGTGCCTCCCAGCAAGTTCCCACACTGCGGCGAGTGCCCAGGTGCAAAAACAGAGCGTGTCCAGCCCCTCTGCACTTGCCCCTGCCCCCCCAGGATAACCCCAGTGCTGCCACCTGCCACCATAGGGTCGTTTTGGCTGAATTTTTATTTCCGTTCTTTCGGATCCTGCTTCCTTCGTGCCTTGTAACGTGGTGATGGTCGTGGAGTCACAGTCGTAGGACACGTCATTGTCCAGTCCCCTTGCCGGACGGCGTTGTGGGCGGATAAACCACTGGTCCCCACCTCCTGTGATGGGTGTTTGCGAGGTTTCAGCTTTGGGGCGATGATGCCTCCGCGGTCCCTTGGGCTGTCTCGTGTAGGTGTGGACGCGAACCGGGTACAGAGGGAGCTGTGGGTCTACCTGGAGGAGTGGACGGAAGTTTGAAGCAGGATGTTGATGTGGTTTTAGTTTGGGTGATGCCTTGGGAGCAGGGAGGTAAGAGGAGGCTGGTGCAAGGACCGGGGAGAGAGCTGGTGCTGGCTGGTTCCCCGCGTAGTGGACGGATGGATGGAAGAGATATTTATGGAAACTGAATGAGGGGAGGTGGGGGAAGGGATGTGGAGGGGGGGATGCTCTCCCCAGGAAATCAGTGACTCGAGCGTTTTGGGATGTCAGCCCTGCTGCTGCCAGCTGTGGACATCGTCAGATGTAGCCCTGTGCCCAGCTGGGCTTTGCGGAAAGAGGGCGTGTGCTTCTGTCCTGCAAACTGAGACGCTGCTGGCTGCCAGATGCCAGGTGGGCAGGTGTCTGAAGACCCCAAGAGAAGTGTTGGTCCTGGGGGAGGGGTTGCCGCTTGCGTGGGTAGGTGGGAGCCGCTGGAGATGCTCCGTGCAGGAGAGAGAAGCCCGAAGCCAGCAGAGGGCGCTCTGTCCACGCAGCTGCCTCCCCACCGCCCCAGCGCCCCCCAGGCACCCCCAGGGGAACCTCGGGATTCTTTTCGGATGTTGTCAGTTAGGGTCAAGCTAGCTTTTGTGCTCAGCTGCAGAAACTCTCTGAAACTTAGGTTTCTGCAACGACCGTCTGACGGCCCCCGTCTGGGCTGATTCGGTGCCCAGGTTTCTGTTCTTTATCCCCGCCTGTGACTGCCTGGGCTCCGGCTCTGTGTGTCCCATGTGTGTCTAAGGACACAGCTATAAACAAAGACGAAGGTCCTCTCTCCTTACGGGTCCTGTGGCCTCATGGGGATTGCAGGCGGGTGCTGTCCTGGTCCTGACACAGGAAATGAACCACAGCTGCGGTCACTGCCATGAAGAAGGGGGACAGGTGCCAAGATGGGGGGATTGTGTCCCAGTTGGCAAGCTCTGGAGAAGGAAGATGCGGCAGAACTTGGGAGTGGCTTGGAGGTCGAGGTGGAGAGAGAGAGTCGGGGGCGGAGGGGCTTGGTGGTGGGTCTCCTGCCTAGATGCCTGGGCACAGGTGGGTGGTGAGAGGGGGCATGGGCTAAGGGGGTGGAGGATTATTCTGTGGGTATTTTTCTTTCATTGCTCTGGTTTTCAAGCTGTCTTCTGCAGAGCCCTGAGG
The DNA here is from genome assembly GCF_016906955.1 of Phacochoerus africanus. NCBI lineage: Eukaryota > Metazoa > Chordata > Mammalia > Artiodactyla > Suidae > Phacochoerus > Phacochoerus africanus. The sequence goes on along the minus strand of NC_062548.1, from coordinate 5,428,299 downwards.
TTCCCAGAGATCCTCTGAGGGAGTAGAGGCGTGAATGACTCTGGGGTCCCCCATCCCTGCCTCAATCAGAAAAAAAAAAAACAAACCTTTTTTGGTTTTTATTTTCGTTTTTGGTAAATTGAACGTACGTACAAGAGTCCAGTGTAAATCTTGACGTAAAGAAAGGGCGTAAAAGGGAGTTCCCGTCGTGGCTCAGTGGTTAACGAATCCGACTAGGAACCATGAGGTTGTGGGTTCGATCCCTGCCCTTGCTCCGTGGGTTGAGGATCCAGCATTGCCATGAGCTGTGGTGTAGGTCGCAGATATGGCTCGGATCCCGCGTTGCTGTGGCTGTGGCGTAGGCCGGCAGCTACAGCTCCGATTAGACCCCCAGCCTGGGAACCTCCATATGCTGCGGGCGTCGCCCTAAAAGACATACACAAAAAAAAGAAAGAAAAACACAATGGAGTTATACATACTGAGGAGGACAGACGAACCATCACTGTCCACTGCTGAGTAAGGAAGAAGACACAGCCCAGTGCCATGATTGGAGAGCCAGAAGGTTCTGGAGCAGTTACATGAGATGCTCCCCCCTGCCCCGTCAGAAGCCACCCTGGGAATGGAGATTCTGGTGGGTAACCCACGCCTGTGGCGGGCACCCTGCTCTCTACTGACTGGAGGAGGCTCCATGGGAAAAGTGCGAGACGAGACGAGCAGCGGGGCCAGCACCGGGTCACATCTGGCCGCAGCGCCTTGAACTGTGTTCATTAAACTGGACCCACGTGGTCTAGGGTTCTGTGCCCTGTGCAGTCCAGGCAGGAGGTGGAAGCGCAACAGCGCCCCCTGGTGGCAGGACGAGGAGCTGCGCCTCACACCCACTGTCCCTGATGGCCTGGGATCGCCTTCAGCTTCTTTGCATCTTGGGACAAGCGCACGTGCAGCTTCACGCTGCAGCCTCCCAGCTTCTTGTGCAGGTTGCCTGCGTCATCGAGGTTGGACTGAGGGGCTGATACAGCTCCTGTTGTCCTCGTGCTCCTCGAGTTTGTGTTCCAGCTTTTCTTCTGACCACCGGCCCTGCTGACCTGCCGTGACTTCCAGCCCACATAGCAGGAAAAGGAAGGTAGGAGTTCCCTGGTGGCCTAGCGGGTGAAGGACCTGTGGCTCGGGTCACTACTGTGGCACAGGGTCGATCCCTGGCCTGGGGATTTCTGCATGCTGCACGTGCCGCCAAAAAAAAAGGAAAGAAAGAGAGAGAGAGAGAAAGAGAAAGAAAATGAAGATAACTAAACAAGCGCACAAAGGCAGGATGATAAAACAACACACACAAGTGGACATGGGGACATATTGCACACTTTAGGGACCAACCACAGCCATGCTTTAGTTAATACACTCAGCAAGGAACAGTATAAAAATGACTGCAAATTGAATACTGACATGGGCAAAAGACAAGATAATCAGGGAGAAGTCCCTTTTTTTTTTTTTTTTTTTAAATGGCTGCACCCATGGCATGTGGAAGTTCCTGGACCAGGGATCAAATCCAAGCTGCAGCTATGGCAACACTTGATCCTTAACCCACTGCACTGGGCCGGGGATCCAACCTGTGCCTCTGCAGTGACCTGAACCGCTGCAGAGTCAACATCCAATGCTTAGCCTGCTGCATCACAGTGGGAACACCAACTTTTATTTTTAAAGTCCCAAATTAAAGCAATTAGAAGCAAATAGAAATGGAAGACAGATAAATTCTTCAGACATTGAGGCTGAAAAAAACAACTCTCTTACAAAGGGGGACGTTTGCGTGGGCTTCCAGATGTGGACACAGCACAGCAATGCCAGCACACCTGGAGATCTTCTACCGTTTTCCAAACGGGGACCTTGGAATCAGCTCTGGTGAGGTTACATGCGGACGTCAAGACAGGCAACCGTTCTCACATAGACAACAAGCAGAGACTCCTGTACCCATGAGAACCCGAGTAGCATCCATGAGGACGCAGGTTTGATCCCTGGCCCCGCTCCGTGGGTTAAGGATCCAGCGTTGCCGTGAGCTGTGGGGTAGGTCGCAGATGTGGCTCCGGTCCTTCATGGCTGTGGCTGTGGTGGAGGCTGGTGGCGATAGCTCTGATTGAACCCCTAGCCTGGGAACTTCCATATGGCACGGGTGCGGCCCTAAAAAGACAAAAAGACACAAAAAAAGAAAAGCCATTATTAAACTGTTGCGTGACTTATGGCTATGGAATAGAATGTGACTATGCCAGCCTTGAAGATGCAGAACTAAGAGTATCTCTGAGAAAAATAGGGCTGTTTGGGGGGGATGTGAGAGCGGGCCGGTGTTCTGTCTTTCAGAGCGAGGACGGAAGGGTAAGGAAGTTGATTTATGTGTTTATATAAATATATTTATGTTCCCATATGTATACGTGCACATATAGATAAATCAGCTTCCTTATCCTTTTCATCATTTACCTATAGAATCAAAAGTGAGTTTTGTGATGAAGAAGTATTTGAAGTTTAGCGAGAAGTTTTTGTTTGTTTGTTTTTTCTCTTTTTGCCATTTCTTGGGCCACACCCACGGCATATGGAGGTTCCCAGGCTAGGGGTCCAATAGGAGCTGTAGCCACCGGCCTACGCCAGAGCCACAGCAACGCGGGATCCGAGCTGCGTCTGCAACCTACACCACAGCTCACGGCAACGCTGGATCCTTAACCCACTGAGCAAGGCCAGGGATCGAACCCACAACCTCATGGTTCCTGGTCAGATTCATTAACCACTGTGCCACAACAGGAGCTCCAGCAAGAAGTTTTTTGGTTTCACTTTCTTCTGTTAAAGTCAAGTTAAAATGAAAGGTAATACTTTTCATAAAAAGTGCTGCATATAAGTTGACTCTCACCCTTTGTCCCTTTCTTTCATCCGTTCCCCTGCCATGTCCTCTGTCCCATCTTAAACTCGGGCGTATATCCATTGGCCCATTTTTTCCCTTCTTTCTTAGGGCCTCACCTGTGGCATCTGGAAGTTCCAGGGCTAGGGGTTGAATCGGAGCTGCAGCTGCCGGCCACAGCCCCAGCCCCAGCCCCAGCCACACCGGGTCCAAGCCACATCTGTGACCTGTGTCCCAGCTTGTGACAACGCGGGATCCTTAACCCAATGAGCAAGGCCAGGGATCAAACCCTCATCCTCATGGGTACTAGTCGGGTTCATAACCCACAGAACCATAAAGGAACTCCTGGTCAGGTTGTCTTTGTCTCAGTCCTGCCCTCCTCCCCCAGGAAATGTCTATTTTGGTCCAAATAGATTGTCCTCATATTTCCCAGACTTTTGTGAATATCCCATAGGATTAGTATTGGTTAGGGTTAGGGTTAGGGTTAGTATTAGGGTTAGGGTTAGGGTTAGTATCCCAAAGTATTAGTCAGGGTATAGTCTGGAGAAGGAAGCCATACAATGGCCAGAATGTGGAAATTTTAATATAAAGGGTTATTCATGGGGGATTGAATTTACAGAGAATTGACTAATGAGAGTTCAAGGCAATTCTAGGGCGTCCAGCAGGGGCAGATTTAAGGGGCAGCTACTGCCAGCTCCCTCTTCCATCCAAGGCTGTGAGTCCACCTTATCGGAATGGGCACGGCCTTGGTGTACTGGATGGTAACGAAGTTTCCACGTGTGCCTCGCTGGAAGTCAGCTGTCTGGGGGCCCCGGGGAGAGGTGCCAGGCTCGGTCTGTGCCAGGGAAGCTGCAGGTCGCTGGGTGCTGCTGGAACCACAGTCCCCCTCTGTGGGAATCTAGAGCATTTCTGTGCACTTTGGTTGTGCAAACAGCTGCACAGGCTGAAGGCTGTCAGCTTGCTGGACGGGAATGCATGTGTGGGGAGCTGAAGAGAGGATGCAGGAGCAGCCGCCCGGCCTAGGGAACAGACTTGCACTGTCCAGGGCCCCTGGCTGGGCTGCTGTTACCTAAGCCAACAGCTGGAGAAAACACGCAGAGGCCAAATGCTGGAAGAAGCTGGGTGCTGTAGGCACGTGGCCCTGGAGACACTGCCTTGGCTGAGCAGGGAGAGAAAACCCTACTTTCCAGGAACTTGGGGAAAGTCACGGGAACCTGCAAGGAAGAGCCTTGCCTTCTGCAGCGTCTCTCTGTCGCCCTCTACTGACAAACTTAATGCTGCACTAGCTGCAAAGGAAGAAATTCCCCGGGGGCTCAGCTCCATGACCGCCCAGCAGGCAAAAAGGGTGAATGTGGAGCCGAGAGGCAAGAGCGGCCTTAGGTTCTCTTCCCTTTTTGGTGAACAATTTGAGTGGTTTTTCAGGCTTGTCCTCCTGGCCCTGATGCTGGGAAGAATGTCCTTTTCTGTGCCTTGGTCCGTGTTCTCACACAACAGCGTGTCTGTGGCTTTAGCCCCTGGACCTGGAGTGCCCGGGCGGATCCTCCGAACAGGCTTTGCTCGTTTATATTCCTGCTGGTTTGGGAAGCCCTCTTCCTTCATGCTTTCACATGATCGGTTTTGCTAATTTTGCTCTGATAACAGCGTGTTGTTTCAGTTTTTCTGTCTTTCCACGTGTCCTCCTGTGGAGCCATAGGGCACAGGGCTTCTCTGGGGTCAGTGCTGCTGCACCGGGCTGGCCGTGGCGGGCTAGGTCCCTGTGCCTTCCTCAGGCGGTGCGCTTGGCTGTCCTCCCCAGGCTGAACCTCCGTGAGCTGGGCCCCTGGGCCTCCCACATGCGATGGCTGGTCTGGATCATGGCCTCTGTCGGCACCGTCTATGTCTTCTTCTTCCATGAGCGGTAAGCCAGGGTCCGGGGGGCAGGGGGGTCTCCAGTGGCCAGGTGAGACCCCTGGATGACTCCAGAAGCACGGGTCCCAGAGCTGCCTGGCATCCCAGGGTTCAGATCCACAGACAGCCACCAGGTCCGCAGTCTGAAGAATTTTAAAAAGACGTTATAGGGGTTCCTATAATGGAACGGATGCAACGTTGCTGTGGCGCAAGGGGATTGGTGTGTCTCTGGAGTGCTGGCATGCATGTTCGAGCCCCAGCCCAGCACCGTGGGTTAAGGATCCAGCATGGTGACAGCCGTGGCCTGGGTCGCAACTGTGTCTCGGATCTGATCCCTGGTCCAGGAACTCTGTAGGCCAAGGGGCAGCCCCCCCACCCCCAAATACGTTATAGGTTCCTGTGTCACGTGTTACCTGCCTTCCCTGAGCTGTGTTAGCAGATAAGGGAGAGACACACTGGGGGCTCCCTACCCACTTCCGTCCTGCTGATAGGATGTGAATAATGAAGTGGGGAAAGAAACTGAGCTAGAGGAGCCAAAGGGAGTAACAGACTCCTGGAATCACCCGGAGTAGCAAACAGATGTCAACTGGTACAGCCGCTCGGTGGATGGAGAGTGGCTGCTTAGGCCTTGTGGGAAAAGGTGCAGGGATTGAATAGTAATGTCTGCCCTGGGTTGGGCATGGGAACCACCTATAGGCAGGCTATACCCAGGGTTTGCAATACTCCATGTCATTTCATGGATGCGGAAACTGAGTCTCAGAGAGGGAAAGACACCGCCCACAGCCACCCAAGGTCGCCAGCACCTGCTGGGTGTAGCTGGATGAAATCTGAGCCCGGGTGTGCTGGGCAGAGGACGAAGTCCCTTTCTCTTACTCTTCCGTTCAGGGTGCCCCTTCCTACCCAGATTGGGGAGCTGATCCTCATGGTGGGGGGGGGGCAGGCAGTGGGGGAGGCCGTCCTGAGGCCAAGACGGCCCGTCTTCCCGGCAGGTACAAGCTTGTGGAGCTGCTCTGCTATGTCGTCATGGGCTTCTTCCCCGCCCTGGTCATCCTTTCCATGGTAAGTGCCCCCACCCGGCGTGGGGCTCCCATCTGGCTGGCGGGGACCCAGAGTGGCTCTAGAGATGGTCAGGTTGAGCCTTGTCCTCTGGAAGACGGGGGGCACTGAGACCTGGGGTCAGTGAGACCTGCCTACGGAGGCAGGAGAATGTGCAGGGAACCCCAGGGCTCGGCCCCCCAGTTCCACGACACCTGCTCTCCCTGCTTTGCCTCCGGGGAGTTCGTCAGTCCCCCCCTGGGCTCCAGGTTTCCTGACCGTTCAGGGATTAAATGATACACACCTGTGGACGTACCCGATCACAATTAAATCTGTGATGACAGTGGAGGCGGTGATGGAGGCAGAGCCGAGGCTGAGGTTTCTGGCACCCTCTCCGCGGCCTCCGCTGCTTCTTGGCACGTGAAGGTCGATCCTTTTACTGCACGTCCTGAGCCCTCCGATGTGCAGGAAGCCTCCTTGCTGGGCCTCACTCCCCCGTCCCAGGCATCCTTGGAGAGGGATGTGACCACCTCTGTTTCACGCACGAGGACACCCAGGCTCTGAGAGGGGAGGTCACCATGCCAAGGACACAGCCCCAGGGGGCTGAGCTGGGATCCCCGTAACCTCTGACTGGGAGGACTGGGTTTGTGTGTGTGTGTGTTTTCTGTATGTGGGTTTTTGGTTGTTTTGCTTTTTAAGGCTGCACCTGTGGCATATGGAGGTTCCCAGGCTAGGGCTCAATAGCAGCTACAGCTGCCGGCCTCCACCACAGCCACAGCAACGTGGGATCTACCTATGGCTGGATGGTGACCCACACCATAGCTCACAGCAATGCTGGATCCATAACCCACTGAGCGAGGTCAGGGATCGAACCTGCAACCTCATGGATACTAGTCAGATTTGCTTCCGCTGAGCCACAATGGGAACTCTGGGGACTGGGGTCTTTGGGCTGCGCTGCCTTGTCCTGCCAGGAGAAGCCCGAGGGCCCAGGAAGGGAAGCAACTGTGCGGCCACTCATGGACCCCTCTCGTCTCCGAGCCTCAGTTGTCCTGTCTGTCAAATGGGCACAGTCACCTCCGCCTATTGGTACCTCTCTTGGCCACATCACAGTGTTTTACTTTTAAGTGATTATTGTTGCCAGATGTTAAACATTTATGTAGTCAAGAAGCCACTGAGTCAGGAGTTCCTGTTGTGGCTCAGTGGTTAACTAACCCGATTAGTATACATGAGGACATGGGTTCGATTCCTGGCCTCGCTCAGTGGGTTAAGGATCTGGCGTTGCTGTGGCTGTGGTGTAGGCTGGCAGCTACAACTCCAATTTGACCCCTAACCTGGGAACCTCCCTATGCCACAGGTGCGGCCCTAAAAAGACAAAAAAAGGCCACTGAATTGTGAACTTGGAAAAGGGTGAATTTTATGATACGTCAATCACATCTAATACAATTATTATAAAAAGGACAGGCGTTCCCTGTGGTGCAGTGGGTTCAGGATCTGGCGTTGTCACTGCAGTGACTGGTTGCTACTGTGCCATGGGTTCAGTCCCTGGCAAGACGAGCTTCTATATGCTGTGGGCGTGGCTGAAAAAAACTATTTTTCCCCCAAATTAAAATTGACTGAAAAGATCAATAAATAACTTGTCCTTTAAAATTTAAATGACATTACAGTTAAATTATGTATATTTGAGGCATTGGTCTTGTCTAAATTAATTTCTTATCTATGAATCGCACTTTATTTTAAAGTTGAGAATATTTAATTTATTTATTTAGTCTTTTCAGGATGCAGGTTCGATCCCTGGCCTCGCTCAGTGGGTTAAGGATCTGGCGTTGTCGTGAGCTGTGGTGCTCGGATCCCGAGTTGCTTGGCTGTGGCTGTGGGGTGGGCTGGCAGCTGCAGCTCCAATTCCACCCCTAGACTGAGACCCTCCATATGCTGCGGGTGTGGCCCTAAAAAGCCAAAATAAATAAATACTCACTGCAAAAAAAAAAAAAGGTCCTATCTGAAAATGCATAAAAGGGCCGAAGTCTCCTTTTTACCCTCCCCCCACGGTGATTCCCCAGCTGCATCCACCCTTAGTGGTTCTTTGTGTATCTTTTCCATTTTTTAGTTACAGGCAAGTCTATGTGGCTGTGCAGACGTAGTGACTTGTTTGGGTTTTGTTTACAAAAATGGGCTCACACTGTACGTACTGTACCACCACTCGCTTTTTGCGTGTGGCACGACGTCCTGGGCGTGTGTCCACGTCTGTCCCGTGGGGCCCCACCTGCCCCATGAAGTCGCTGTGAAGATGGCTTTAGATGACTCACCTCACGCCCTTGGTGTGTGGCCTGGCACATCGTGAGGGCTGAGAAGCATCCCTATAAAATGTCCGTAATGTTCAGGTGTCACCTCTTGAGGACTGGCTTCAGGATGGTCTGGACGTACGATGCACGACTCCCCAGCCGTTCAAGAGCCCGAGGTGGAGCTTCCTGTGGGGGTGTCGAGCATCTCCATGAGACCCCCATTGTAGAGAGGGACGGGACGGGACGGCAGGGATGGTGTGACCCCCTTATCTAAAGGATTGAGGTCTTCTGCACACACACCCGAATATGAAGTACGTATTGTACACTGGGCAGGTATAGACACTTCGGGAAGCGTACTGTCACTGCTTGCCACCAACAACGGAACGCACGGAATATAATAAGCGTTTCATATTCATGTACATGTGCGGAGGAGCTAATTACTTGGTGAAGCCGCAGCTCATGGCAACACCGGATCTTTCATCCACTGAGCGAGGCCAGGGATCGAACCTGCAACCCCATGGTTTCTAGTTGGATTCGTTTCCACTGCGCCACGATGGGAATTTCCTGGCGGGGCTCTTCTTAATCCCTGGTCCCTCCCGTTCTGCCTGAGCCTCTGTGACTATAGTGGGGTTGTGACTACCAATTTCTTTTTGTTACTTTGTTTTTCTCTAAAAACTTTTCACCATGGATATGCATTCCTCTTTAAAAATTGTGATAACATGTACATACAATTTATGATTTTAACCGTTTTTAAGTGGATAATTCAGGGGCGTGCCGCACCTCCACCTCGTTGTGCAACCATCACCACCATCCATCCACAGATCTCCCTCATCTTCCCAAACTGAGCGACTGCGTTCATTAAACACTAACTTCCTAGCCCCTGGGAACCACCGTTCTGCTTTCTGACTATGAATTTGACTCCTCCAGTGACCTCATATAAGTGGAACCCTAGGGGATCTGTCCTTTTGTGTCTGGCTGATTTTGCTTCGTGTAATGTCCTTGAGGTTCATCCATTGTTGTAACACGTGTCAGAGGTGCCTTCCTTTTTCCGGGCTGCATAATATTCCATTGTATAAAATAACATGAATAACCTTTTGCTCCTCATCCTTCTGTTGATGGACACTTGGGTTGCTTCCCGCTTTGTGCTGTTGTGAATAAGGCTGCTGTGAACTTGGATGTAGAAGGATCTGTTGGAGTCACTGCTTTCACTCCTTTTGGGACATACCCAGATGTGTTGCTTCTCAGAAAAGATAAAAAGCTCTCAACTAGTCTTTGAGATTTTTGATAGAAAGGCATTCCATGTGAGAATGAATTCCGGGAGAATCGACGGCGTCCCTGTCTGGTAACACCCCCACCTGGGATTCTGGACTGCGTCCCTATCCGCTGGTTTTTTCGTCTTTGGTGCTGGGGATGTGGCTGGGTGATCTTGGTCTTGCTTGCTGCTCGTCTGACCTGTGCTCACCCTTGTCCTTGCCGACAGCCCAACACTGAGGGCATCTGGGAGCTGGTGACCGGAGGGGTCTTCTACTGCTTGGGCATGGTGTTCTTCAAGAGTGACGGGAGGATCCCTTTTGCCCACGCCATCTGGCATCTCTTTGTGGCATTTGGTGCCGGTACCCACTACTATGCCATCTGGAGGTACCTGTATCTGCCCAGCACCCTGCAGGCCAAGGTGTCCAAGTGAGGTGGCCCAGACTGCACGGGACATGTAGGCTTTTGGAGCAGAGCATCACGGGAAGTGTTTCTGCAATCCTGAGCCCAGAGCACAGCGCCCAGGCCCGTCTGCCCTCCCGCGGGTAGCATCTTTGCTGGGTCCAAGGTTATTTCTGGTGACAGCCAGACCATCCCTTGGGTCCTAGGTGAGAAAAAAAAAAAAAGCGTGTAGTCGTTTTTACAGAGGAGAAATTAACCCTGTAATGTGTTTCTGTTCTAGGCAAGTATTCCTAATACGACCAGCGTTAACATGTCAGAAAGGGGGCAGACGTTGTCCTCGCATAGTGAGGAGTGGTGGACCAAGATGTATTTCTTAAGGTCCTGAGAAACCTATCAGGGAGTCTGGTGGGTTTATTTATACCTGGGTGGCCGGGGCCTCCTTCTTTGCTACCAAAGTCCTGGCTGGGGCATTGTTCCCTGCTCAGGGAAAGTCACCTGGATTGTAGATCAGGGCTGGTGAATAGTCCGATCCCGGGCAGACATCACCAATCAACTGCCTTGTGCGACGGTATCAGACTTCCTCCCAAGGCTGCTCTGGGCAGCCACTACCCATCAAACTCGGCACTCGTGATGGCACCTCTTGGCCTTGCCTGCTGTGCCCTGCAGGGGGTCGTGGCCAGACCAGTGCAGTATCCCCACGTTGGGGAGCATGTGTGTCTCCTTGAGTGGGCACTTTGCGTCAGTGGGGTTGGTGCGCCCAGAGCAGCCCCGTTGTCCTGCTCCCCTGTGGATGGTTCTTGGTGCAGAGGAGTGAGCATGGGCATGGGAAAGGCTTTACGAGGCCCTTTCTTATGCCGAAGAATCCAGAGAAATTAAGAGCCACCCCTTGTGGGGAGGGGGCCGAGCAGATCCCAGGAGCTGGCTTGCCTGCTCCAGATGTAGGGTGTGTGATGCCAACATTCGGAGTCCTGCTGGACGCCAATCAGTGGCCCTTGGAGGGAGGGCCTTGGCTAATCTGATCTGCGCAGTCTCCGGGGTGCCCCAGTAGCCCAAACACGAGGCTTCCAGGGGCCTGTTCTCGGCCCCTTCCCGGGGCTGGGCCGGTGCCCTGAACCTGGCGCTTGGCCTTTCCTGGGGAGGGATCCAGGCCCAGCTCCAGGGTCTGAGCCGGAATCTCAGACTCTCTGGATCGGAATCTGTCTCAAGCGAGACAGGTTTCATTCTGTAACTCCCAACCAGAGTCAAGTGGGCAACGACAAGATGCCTTATGCTTACTTCCAGAACATTCCAGGGTATTTCGGGGCTCCGGTATCTGGAGCCCCATGTCCACGCCGGTATTGAATCATCTGACACATTCCTCAGACAGGTGGGTTCTGGGAGGTGCCTTGGGGATGTTGCATCCTCTTGCCTGTGTGTGTGTGTGTGTGTGTGTGTGTGTGTGTGTGTGTGTGTGTGTGTGTGTGTGTGTGTGTGTGTGTGTGTGTGTGTGTGTGTGTGTGTGTGTGTGTGTGTGTGTGTGTGTGTGTGTGTGTGTGTGTGTGTGTGTGTCCCTGTTGCTGTCTTCACTGGCACTCCCAGGCCCGGAAGCTGCCTCTGTTCTGCAGGCTCACCAAGTATTTCCCATCAGCTGGGGTCAGGGTTGGAGACGGGGGGGGGGGGGGGCGGAAGGGGAAGCTCGGCAGGAGAGGACAGGCTGCGGGTGGGCGGGGGTGGGGGGGGGGGGGAGGGGCTTGCCCCTGGTTGGGGGCAGCGGCTTTGTGACCCAGCCTGGGCCTGAGGCGGGGGTGGGGTTGCAGGGATTCTGGGATGCTGTTTAGGAAAACTCCCAAAGCATGGCACCACGGCAGGACGAGATGACAGTCGTGTCATCAAGGGGTTGGTGGGGACCAAAGCCAGGTGCTTGGGACTCTGATCTGGAACTTTCTTTACTGGTCCCCTAGCCCTGCCCAGCACTCCCTCTGATACCTGCGTCTCCGGTGCTCCTCCTTCGGGGTTTTTGGTCTTATATTTCCCCGTAGACAGCCCGCCCCTTCATCCCCTTCACCTTTTGAGGTGCCAGTTCCTCTGATGGGGACCTCATCCCCCATCCATCCAACTCCTACACATCCGTCAAAGCCCCACTCAGGCATTAGCACTGAGGAACTTCTGACCTTCCTCTGACATAGGGGCTCCCCACTCGGCTTCCCAACAAGCCCTGTGCTGGTCTGCGCGGTGCTCAGAGCCCTGTTCTTCTTCACCCTGGTACTTAGCCCTGCCGCCCAACCCGGGAGCTCCCAGAGGGAGGGACTGTGTCTTGATAGACTTGGGACCAATTCCAGCGCCCCCCATTGTGAGGGCTTGGGCCAGTTCCTTAACCTCTCTGTGCCTCAGTGTCCTCTGCTGTAAGCTGGGTATAGTAAGGCTACACCTTGCACAGTTGCTGGAAGATTCAGCAGGATAATGAATGGAAAACACCTGGCCTGGTGTCCTAATTAGCTCCCTTAGTTGGAAAGCAACCCCTGATAATGATAATGAGGGGTGTCCCAAAGCCTGTGCTGCCCAAAGGAATGAATCACTAATGGTGGAATTTCTGCCTGTGGACGGGCTGGTGAGGACATAAGAGGGTGTTCTGTGCAGCCTTGACCACACTCTCCCCTCGCTCCAGTTCAGGATCTGCTTCCCATGAGTTCTCTTCCCCAGCGTCATTCTGAAAGTAAATTTCCCGGGAATTCCATTTTACCCAAACCCAGACCCTGGACCACCTCCAGGTATGTCGCAAACATTGCAGGAAAGGAGATGCTCCGTAGGCCAGTCCCTTCGTAGTTAAGGCCCTGTCCCAAGAGCATCCTCGGCTGTGCACTGGGCATGTGGGGTGGGAGGGCATGGCACTGGCAATTCAGGTGCCAGCCAGCTTCCTCTTCTGTCCATCCTTGAGGCCACCATAGGCCAGAACAGTCTAGCAAGGTGGCTGTTAGGCCCCAAGGAGCCAGGGCAGCGGTTGGTAGCAGATTGGCCTGTTTGACATTCCAGGTGCTTCAGCGACTGGTGGGTGGGCACTGCCAGGGAAGGGTGGGGGGGTGGGAGCTGCTGCAAAGGTTGGAGATGAAGGCAGAGGGGGTGAGGTGGGGCTCACATTTCAGCAGCACAGCTCCCGCTGCACGGCCATGCTGGTGGCCAGGCCTGGGCCACCTGCTTAGTCCCTTGGCCACGGCCAGCACCAGCCACAGCAGGCGTGCTTGCGGGTGGAGGCCTCGCTGCTAGCTGGCAGCGTGTCCCTGAAAGTCTCAGCTCAGAGCTTGTCTGGGGCCGTGCGTAGGGCCAGCAGCTGATCATAGACCAGAGCTGCCTCTCCATCTCGAGGGGAAATGGCACACGGGGAGTTCCCACTGTGGCTCAGCAGTAATGAACCCAACGAGTACCCATGAGGACATGGGTTCGATCCCTGGCCTTGCTCAGTGAGTTAAGGATCCAGCATGGCCATGTGTGTGCCATGGGCGTGGCCCCCCCAAAATTAGGAATTTCTGCCTAATTCTTTGGTACATTCCTTGAGTACCAGGAAGAAGATCTCCAGCTGGATTAAATCAGGTAGCATCATTACAAAAACAGTTTGACCTTGTGAATCCCAGAAGGGTCTTGGGCGCCCTGGGGGCCCAGACCAGAGGTTGTTGAGAACCACGGCTGGCTCGGATGGTCCAGAATAGTTCCCTGTATTTTATAACTGGTGCTGCTCCGTCAGCGGTAGTTATGCTATTAGCCGAACCTGGAGACGTAGGCGGGACAGGGACACAGGAGGGGCGAGAGCTGGGCTCTGGGAGACCCTCCTGATGTTGAGAGCAGGCCCCTGGCCGGCGATCCTTGGCAGTGCCCGTGCCTGGCAGAGCACCCAGCACCTTGTAGGCGCTCAGGCAGATGTGTGGAAGGAACGGGGGTCGGTGAGCTTGGCCTCCGCCTCCTCCTTCCGAGGCTGCGAAGGTTTGGCGAGGGAGGGGAAGAGGCAGGTCGCACACAGGGCCCGTGGGGACACAGCCCTGGCCTTTGCTCTTGGTGTCTGCATGCAGGAAAGTCACGTTGGAGGCTCCCGGGCTACGTTTCCTACCTCAGGTTTGTAGTGAGATTTGCCTCTGCCCTGAAATCTCAGGAGGAAGGAGACCCGGACGCAGTGAAACACACACGGTCTGCACGTGTCAGGGCGGCCACCGGGGAGGGACCTGGGCATTGTCCGCAGGTGGGGCGGGGGCAGGTATCCAAGGGGCTGCAAGGGGCTGTTTCCTTAGAGGTGCTTTCATTACAGTAACACACATCTACTGTAAACATTTGGGGAGTTCCCACTGTGGCTCGGTGGGTTAAGGATCCAACTCTAGCGGTGCACGTCGCAGCTGTAACTTGGATTCAATCCCTGGCCCCGGGAACTTCCATATGCTGCAGATGTAGGCCCCCCCCCCCAATTTTTTTTCAGAAAATGCTAGAAAGGTAGAAAATATTTGGCAGAGTCTACCTCAGATAACCATTCCTAACCTTCCTCTTTCTGTTCTCCCAACTCAACATGCACTTTTTTGTTGTTTTTGTTGTTTTTTGTCTTTTCTTGGGCCACACCCACGGCATATGGAGGTTCCCAGGCTAGGGGTCAAATCGGAGCTACAGCTGCTGGCCAATGCCAGAGCCACAGCAACGCCAGAGCCCAGCCGAGTCTGAGACCTACACCACAGCTCATGGCAATGCCGGATCCTCAACCCACTGAGCGAGGCCAGGGATCGAACCCACAACCTCATGGTTCCTAGTCGGATTCGTTGCCACTGCGCCACGACGGGAACTCCCTCAACGTGCACTTTTAAACGTTGGTGTTTTCTTCTCTTGCGTGGACTTTTACATCTTCGTTTATTTTTTTAAACTTTCTGAGTATTTTTCCTTATAGTTTCAAATGCTTTGTGAACATTAATTAGTAAATAATTTGTGTAATTTTTTGGCCGCACCTGCCAAGGGATCGAACTTGAGCCATAGCAGTGACAATGCCACATCCTTAACTGTTTGGCCGCCGGGGAATAGGAACATTATTTTATTTTAATTGATTTATTTGCGTTCATGCCCATGGCATGCAGAAGTTCCTAGGCCAGGGATTGAACCTGCGCCGTGGCTGTGACCCGATCCCTAACCCCCTGAGCCACCGAGGAACTCCCCAAGATTATTTTAAAAGTCTACATTGAGTGGCTGTATCACCATGTATTTAATCACTCTTTTAACTCAGGAGAGAAACGTAGGTCTCTTGGTGGTGGGGCCCTTCCGCCATCAAGGTTTTATTCGTGTTTCTCGAGTTTCCTTTAGGCCACACGGAGAGGTTAGTGCAACTTGCTTCGTGCTGGGCTGCCCAGCCCGGCCACCATCTTCCTGCTGTCCCTGGGCTCATCGTTCCCTGCAACGGGCCGCTGTCCCTGTCCGTGTGGGAGTCTGGGCATCCAGGGACCTGCTGCCTGGGCACTGCCAGACAGCTGGATCCGCTGGAAGATGTGGAACCCAGCACGAGGCGTGAGCTGTTGAGGGGAGCGTGTGTCTGATTGGGATTGGCAGCCCAAGAGGGAGGCAGGTTGTGGAGGGGGAGCTGGGGGGGAGGGCGCAGACCCCCGCCCGGCTGAGGTGCCAACCGCTGGTGGAAGGCGGGGAGTCAGGGAGGGTACCAGTGTGTTTGACGTGCATCTGATGCCCCGGAGACCGGTCGTTAAGTATTCAGGCAGTTGGAAGTCCGTAAGCCATGGCCAGTGTGAGATTCTCCAGTAGGAATATCCACCCCCACCACGGAAATGGGCCAAGGCTGCCAATCAGAGCTTAACATGTTCTGGAAGCTGGGTTATCCGTGGGCTGCAGCCTCCCCCCGCCCCCGCCATGGACGGTTTTGTGTCCCGCCCCGTCTTCCTAATGAGCAGGTGAAATGCACACAGTCACGCACACGTGCTCATGGTCCCCCACGTCCTTAAAACACGTCGTCTCTCTGCAAAACCTGGCGAGGGCACATCACGATTTGCATGTGGCCAGGGGGAGACTGAAGCTGCTCAGAGAGGTTAAGTGGCTTGCCCAAGGCAGTCCAGCAGGGCAGGGCCCGCCGTCCAGGCTGTGGTTCTTCCTCTTCTGGGAGCAGCAGATGAAGGCTGTTCTGCAACAGCTTTCCGGGGCCTGGTTGCTCCTGAGCTGGCGGTCAGTTCCCGAACCCCGCCAGTGTTGCCTGAACCTGGAGAGGTCAAAGGAGGGAGGCGCGGGCGTGCCCATCTCCTTCGGCGCCTGCCTCCACGCAGACAGTACCCACCATAGAAAGGCAATTATATATATTTTCGAGGATGATGGGTCCATGCAGAGAGAAGCAACTGCTCTCATGGGCTTTCTCACCCATGCTTACCCTTGTCGTGGCGTTAGGAGGGGAGGTGCCCCATTCCACCTGCTTATTGGGAGGGTGACTTCTTCCCAGGATCTGCCGGTTCCATCGTGTGGGGTCAGGCTGCAGGTGGCACAGGTCAGCTGTCCTCCTTCTTTTTTTGTCCTCTGTTTATTTCCATCTGTCTTCCAGACCTTCTGGAATGCCCTTCATGAGAAATCCATTTTACCCCGTGATTCCTGTGTATAACGCCATCCCTGAGACAGAACTTTGTGTGGGGCCCTGGTGTTTCCTCCCTGTCTCCCTCCGTCCCATCTTACCCTCTTCTGTCCTGTGTCATTTTTCAAGCTGCTGTTTTCCACCCCTAATCTGATGTCATGACCCACAGGTGGGTCTGAAGCCTTGGTTCTGGGAACTGCTCCTGGTGGCTTTCCGGGAGAGCCAGGGGTGTCGCTACCAGGTGCTTAGCATCTGTTGGCCACATCTGGCGGGGGTCTGTAGGGTGCCATACTTTGGGAGCCTAGGTGCCCCGGGGCCATATGGGGACAGTTAAGGGGGAAAGAAATTAGGAGCTTCTGAGGATCTGGTTACTCAGAACCCTGACCCCACTGAGAGGAATCCAAGGCCAGGGTTTGGGGTCCCTCGTCCTGGTCATAGTCTCATGTGCTGGCGGTGGGGGGGCGGGGGGGGGGCCTTGGAGCTGGATGCTTGTAGAGCCGTGGGGTGGGCTACCTGCCCGGACATGTCAGCATTAGTTCAGGCAGGGCTGGGAAGGCAGGAGGGAGAGAGCGAATCCACTCCAGCACGGAGCAGACCCAGTTTGGGAAGAGTAAACAATTTGAATTTTAAGCTCTGACTCTGTAGAACAAACCCCCTCTGCCAAGCCTGTTTATGCCGCCAGGTGTCCCGAGGCATCTGTCCACACCTGCGCAGATACAGCTCCTGCTGCTTGTTAAGGCCTTGCGGGGCGGGGCGGGAGAACAGGAGCTCTGATGATCTGTCCTACCCACTTTTTTAGACCTGAGGTTGTCTACACTGTTTGAGGTTGGCTTTTGTGGCATGCCTTTTAAAAACTGTCCTGCTGGTATTGGACCCTTTCTGTGTGAAATTGCCATTTTGTATTAACACAGTATTTGATACACATTTGACTTCAGAAGAAGCATCCTGCTGGTGAATATCATTGTCTCTGGTGGAACAGAAACCGTAAATAAAGCAAAAATTCAAGATGCCTCACGCCTGCCCAGTGTTTTCTTTTTCAAAATAACCTTGGTCCCATCTTTTTATAAAAGCCGTCACTGTTCATTGTGGGAAACTTGGAATATTTAGACACGTAACGTTAAAACCCTGTTATTAGCTGTGTATTGCTGTGTAATAAATTATCCTAAAATACGGAGTCTTAAAACAACGGTAACCACCCGTGTCTCTCATGGCTTCCGTCGGTCAGGAATTTAGAATCGGGGCCTCAGCTGGAGGGGAGAGCCACCTGAAGCGTGTTCATGCGCGTGTCTGGTGGGTGATGCTGGCAGCTGGCTGTGGCCTTCCCTGGGGAGGCTGGCCAGACGCCCTGCTTTAAATTGTGGATGTGATTAACATCTGGGTCTTGTGAGGCCGGCAGACCCCGAGAGGAGGGGCCTGATGCCAGGCAGGGGCACCCGGGGAAGCACCAGGGTGGGTCAGGAGGCAGAGGAGGGGGCAGAATATGGGTCAGAGCCCTTATTGTGGTTCCCCTGAGAAGGAATGGAGGGGGCAGGATAAGCAGTCTTGCTGTTGGCCAGTTTGAATCATTTCAGTGGGCTCTGGAGGAGGGGCTGTCCCTTGCTGTGTGCTCCTTGTCCCTGGGGTGATGAGGACAGGAAATATCGGCCTGGGGTCTAAGAGCCCGAGAGAGGAGGGCAGGAGGGGTGGTCTCCAGGTGGCTTGGTTTGCATAGGAAAGGCGTGCTCACAGGTCAGTGGTTTACTGCCTCTGGGAACTGCTTACCGTCTCTCCTGTGGTGGGAGGGGCGGTCTCCCCAGAGTCAAGATGGTCCCAGATGTCAGAACATCCGAAGGAAAGACACGCGTCACACCCACCCATGAGCGACGTCCTCATGTGGTCGGGGCTTCCTTGCAACGTGACAGCCGGGTCCCGAGACCAGGAAAGAGGCTGGAGACGGGATGTCTTTTATGACCCAGCTTTGGAAATGCGCATCATTGCTTCTGCCATGTTCTGTTATGGCACAAACCCTAGAGGTCCTCCCAAGACCAAGGGCAGGGGGTGGAAACCTCCTCCTTACCCCCCTGCTTGAGGAGAGTCCGTGCGGGACCGAACGGACACTGATGGCCGTCTGTGGACGTGGCCGTCTTTGCAAGTCGCCGGCTGCCGCAGATTCCGGCTCCCAGAAATTATCCTGTGAATGGTCCCTGCCGGTCCTGTGTGCACATCTTTTTTTTTTTTTTTGTCTTTTGTCTTTTTGTTGTTGTTGTTGTTGTTGTTGCTATTTCTTGGGCCGCTCCCGCGGCATATGGAGGTTCCCAGGCTGGGGGTCGAATCGGAGCTGTAGCCACCGGCCTACGCCAGAGCCACAGCAACGCGGGATCCGAGCCGCGTCTGCAACCTACACCACAGCTCACGGCAACGCCGGATCGTTCACCCACTGAGCAAGGGCAGGAACCGAACCTGCAACCTCATGGTTCCTAGTCAGATTCGTTAACCACTGCGCCACGACGGGAACTCCTGCACATCTTTTTGAATGTGATTTTACGAGGGAGAAATAATCCGACGTTAATGACATTCTGTGATCTTGGACAAAGCCCTTAGCCTCTCTTGGCTTCTGTTCCACCTCAGCGCAGACGGGGGATTAAATTAGGGGCTCCCACACGTTCCTTTCCTTGGGTCTAGGAAACAAGTCCTCCAGCTGGACCAAGCTCTTTCACCCCATACTGGAAAAATGGCCACTTGTTCTCAGTGATCTGTTTTGTTTGTTTGTCTTTTTGCCTTTTCTTGAGCGGCTCCTGCGGCACGTGGAGGTTCCCAGGCTAGGGGTCTAATCGGAGTTGTAGCCACCGGCCTACGCCAGAGCCACAGCCACGCGGGATCCGAGCCGCGTCTGCGACCCACACCTCAGCTCACGGCAACACCAGATCCTTAACCCACGGAGCAAGGCCAGGGATCGAACCTGCAACCTCACGGTTCCTAGTCGGATTCATTAACCACTGCACCACGATGGGAATGATCAGGTTTTTAAAAAGTTAACATAGGGTGTTTTTCTCGGTCTTAATGATTTTTCACCCATACATCATAAACCAAAGGGCACCTTCTTAAAACATGCTTGCAGATAACAAGCCAAATGAACAATTAAAAAATTAATAGAAATGTCAGACCCAGCCAAGCATATTTGGTTCTTCAGCAGTGTGTTTTCTTGAGGCCCCAAGGGCTCACGTGTGTGATTTTGTGTTTATCCAGTGAATCCTCATTCCTACATGAATGGAAAGATAACATTTCAGCGTATTCCGGGTCCCAAGAACACGAGAATTTCCAGAGGCTTCGCTCACGAATGGTTTAGGTCACTGGGGTAGATGATTTCTGGAGTCCCAGCCAGCCTGAAATCTTTGACAGCTGAGTAAATGGGATTCAAGGCTCTTTACAGCAGACGCAGCACTCACAGGTCCAGTGACTTGACACGAGCTAGTTTAATGGTATTTATTTGTTTTACGTCCTTGCCTTCATTGCCTGGCTACGTGTTAATGACTTTATTTATTTTGCTTTTTAGGGCCACACCCACCGCATATGGAACTTCCCAGGTGAAGGGTCAAATGGGAGCTGTAGCTGCCAGCCTCCACCCCAGCCACAGCAACGCGGGATCAGAACTGCGTCTGTGACCTACACCCCAGCTCACGGCAACGCCAGATCCTTAACCCACTGATCGAGGCCAGGGCTCGAACCCGCAACCTCATGGATGCTAGTCGGCTTCACTAACTGCTGAGCCACGATGGGAACTCCCATGTTAATGACTTTGTATTTCCCAATTAAATAGCGCACCTGAGCTACAGATACCCAGCCTCAAATGCCTCTGGGATACCTACGTCGGAGACCACTGAATATACTCTTCAGACTGAGTAATAGCAAATGGCACATCTCTGTGGTCCTGGCATCCTGTATATTACTCTGTAGCTCTGGTACCCCTTATAGCAGCTGATAGTTCTGTTACTCCATACATTACTCTGTGGTACCCCAGATGTTACTCTAGTCCTGGTAGTCCGTATGTTACTCTATAGTCCTGGCACCTGGTACTGAGCTAGGCTGGGACCTGGGACCCTTTGCTGTGGTGCCTGTACCTCCTTGAGCCTGAAAATACAAAGAAACTATAAGGGACTAAATATAACTTGAGGCATGTGCAGTTGGGGGCAATTATGTGCCATAAGATACAAAAAGGCCCCAAGCCAACTGTCACTTCTGAGGGGCTGGGTGCAAACGCAAGGTCCTGCACATGCTCACTGCACACCACCATAAGGGGTGGGCAGACCCCCTAAGCCACCCCTCTGGCCCGACCCACTGATCCAGCCCCATCCTCACCCTCTTTAGGGAACCAGCTCACCGCTGGGCTCAGGGAGCAAGCAGGGGCACCTGTTGCTTGTTTTCCTTCTCTCCTGCTTGCAGCAGGAGCCCCAATAAAGCTTTGCCCGAATTCCTCAACTCTGAAGTCCTGGCACCCTCTGTATTATCAGGGCCAGGAGGTGCTAATTGTCCGCTGATAGTTGCTCATCATACAAGGTGGGAAGAGATATAACAATGCAGAATTTGGGGCTGAGACTACAGGGGGGGGGGACTAGACCAGAAGCACTGCTATTATGGGTTGTGCTGAGCTCGTCAGGAATGGAATCTGAGCATTAAACCATTTCTTTGCACCTGGCACCACCCCCTTTCTAGGGATGGGGCTGTAACCCTCTCTGAAGGAAAGACTAGGATCCGACGTCCTCCCTGTGCCTGCTGCCACCTTCCCTTCCCTCTAGACCCGCCATCCGGTGGGAACTTCCCTTTGACCTTAACCAGATGCTTTTTCTTTGGGATGGTGGGTCACCCACGGCCCCCCTCCACACTGAGTCTCAGGTCTCTGCTGCCCTCTGCTGGCCACAGCGGGGCATATCAACATTTGTTTTTGTCCCATAGTTTTACAAACAGATTTAACCTCACAGTTGAAAAAGTTGTTTTGCGACCACCGGCTAGGTTCAGGAATAAAAGATAAATAAGATGCAGTACATGCCCTTGAGAAGCTTCCAGTTGAGGCAGGGAGTGAGAGGTTGAGATGGGTGGAAATCCATTCATGCTTTTGTGTATTCGTATAACAAATATTTATGGAGCCCCTATTCTGTGCCAAGTAAGCAGTAAAGAAGACAGATGAGGCACCTGCCTTCACAGAACTCAAATCCTAGTGTGTGTTAAATACACAAATACATAGTGATAAAGGCCACACTGGGCACTCCAAATTATGAATTAAATAAGACAGGTTATGAGACGGAGAAGGACCCCTGGGTCAGGAGAATGGTCAGGAGATGATAGCGGGGTTGGGTTTTAATGAGAGGAAGGTGGCAGCCTTCTGAGATGCTGGGGGCCAGAGCTTCAGCTGGGTTCCCTTCAAAGCCATGTGGTGACGCTCTCGCCCCCAGCATCTCAGAATGGGACGGTATTTGGAGATGGCGCCTGTAAGGAAGAGATTAAATGAAAATGAGGTCATTACCGTGGACCCTAATCCGGTCTGACTGGTGTCCTTATAAGAGGAGATGAGGACACAGACACACACACAGCAAAGGGTGTGTGAGGACACAGGGAGAAGCCGGCCGTCTACACGCCAAGATGAGAAGCCTCAGAGGAAATCAGCTCTCCTGGCTCCTTGATCTCGGACTTTCAGCCTCCAGAACTGTGAGAAAATAAATTTCCATTGTTTAGGCCCCCAGTCGGTGTTACTCTGTTAGGGCAGCCTGAGCAGACGCATGCAGTTGGGAAAAGGGGACCGAAGGCAGAGCGAGGGGCCTGAGCAAAGACGGAGAAGGGTGAAACCCGGGAGGAATGGCAGTAGCTGGCATCACAACATCTAGAAGAGCAGGGGCCTGCACGTGGTTCTGTAACTGCCCAGAGAGTAAATAGTTTAGGCTTTGGGGCTGTAAAATCTGTTGCATGAAAGCAGTTTTAGACAATATGTAACCAAATGGATGGGGTTGTGTTCCAAGAAAACTTTATTTACGAAAACAACAGCTCCGCTTTGGCCCGCAGGTGGTAGTTGGCCAACCCCTGCTGAAGGATTTGGGACAGGATCGTGGTGTGGGAGGAAAACAGGTTGAAATCCAGGCTCTCCTTCCAGCTCCACCTTTGCCTCTTGGTGGGGGTGGGGAATGAGGAGTGGGGGATGTGGAGAGTCTTGAAAAGGATACCATGTAATCAAAGAGCCCGGAGTTCCCGTCGTGGTGCAGTGGTTAATGAATCCGACTAGGAACCATGAGGTTGCGGGTTCGATCCCAGCCCTTGCTCAGCGGGTTAACGATCCGGCGTTGCCGTGAGCTGTGGTGTAGGTCGCAGACGTGGCTCGGATCCCGCGTTGCTGTGGCTCTGGCGTAGGCCGGTGGCTACAGCACCGATTAGACCCCTAGCCTGGGAACCTCCATATGCCCTGGGAGCGGCCCGAGAAATGGCAAAAAGACAAAAAGAAAAAAAAAATCACAGAGTCCCAGGCTCAATTCTTGGCTCTACCTCTAGCAGTTTGACCTCTCTCAGGCTCTATTTTCCCCTCTGAAAAATGGGTGTAATGACATCTGCCTCACAGGAGCTGATGTGAGCTTTATTTTATTTATTTATTTTTGCTTTTTAGGGCCACACCTGCCGCATATGGAGGTTCCCAGGCTACAGCTGCCAGCCTACGCCATAAGGGGAACTCCCTGACGTGAGCTTTAGATAAGATGATGAAGCCCCCAGCAGAGGGTCTGGTATACATTATGTGGTCTACGAATGTCTGTTCCCTCCTCCCCACTTTCTCCACTGCACATTCGGGGGTCAGCGCCATAAAACTTGTTACCCCAATAGCTGTCAACAAGCAGGTGCACTCCCGAGATCCGAATTTATATCCGAGGCCACGTGAATCCCCCAGGTCTAGCCCATGAGCAGCGCGGTACAAAGGGAGCTGTGAACAGCCCTTCTCCAAGATGAAACTCCAGCCCGAGGACTGGGGCCAAAGCGAGCTCGAAGGACACGAGCTTCTTTTCAAACAAGTTACCCGAGAAGGGCGGTTGGGCCAGAGCCCTGGAGCTGGCCTGGCCCCGTTTTGCATCCTTTTAAGCAGAAGAGTGCCACGATCTGATTTGTCATTTAAGACGCTGGTGGGTGGGGGACAGAATGTAGGGAAACGGAAGCTGCCACCCTTGTCCTCTTTCCATGTTTCGAACGTTCATATATCGGAGTCACAGCTCTGTACCGCCCCCTAACGATGAGCGCTTGCCTTACCCAGCTTCCTCTTTTTCCTGGCCTTCAAAGCCAAGGGAATGGGAGGTGGGACAGAAACTGCTTGCCCGAGGCCAGCACTTGGCCCAGGAGCTTGGGGAGCCCCGCCCCTCCTGCACAGGCCCCTTCCTTCCTTGCCTTGGAGGGCAAGTCCACACCCATTAATTGCTTGGCAGGTGGTGCCGCGCTCCGCCCTATCCCCTGGCTCCGCCCCTCCCCTAGGCCACGCCCCTTCCAGGCTTCCTTTCGGTCCATTGGATGGCGGCCGGATCACCCTGGGCCCAGACTGTCTCTTCTCGTCCCGCCTTGTTGCTCAGATGCTCCATTCCCTCGAGGGCTCATCCGAGGTGTCATCTCATTGGGCCTGCAGCACGTCCCTCGGAGGCCCCGCGCCCCAAAGGCCCCGCCCTACCTGTTGGGGGGGCGCAGGAGGAGCCCGCGCGCCTCTCGCCGCGGGCCACGCCCTCCCACTGGCCCCGCCCACACGGGCCCGCCCCAAGAGGGCCCGCCCCGGCCGTTGGTCTGCCGGCAGGAGGCGCGCCACGCGCGAGTCCCGAGCTAACGGCGGGTGTGGGAGCCGTGCCGGAACGCGGCGGCGGCGGCGGCGGCGGGCTGTGCTGGAGGTGAGTGCGGGGTGCGCGAGGAGCGGCGGCGGCGGGGGTCGCTCCGTGGCGGCCGGGGTCCCGGGGCGCGGAGGCTGGCCGGGCCGGGAGGCCGCGGGGCGCGCGCTGGGGCAGCTGGCCCCGCACGGGGCATCTTTCTTGCCACCCAGCCCAGGCTTGTTCGGTTGTCATGGAAACAGGCGGCTCTCGGGGCCCGGGCGAGGCCTCGGGGGGCGGAACCCGCAGACCGGCTACATGGGGGTTCCAGGGGGTCAGCTCCGGCCACTACCCACTTTGGCCCCCGGAGCCTGGGCCCCCCAACGGCGGGGTTCCCCCAGGCCTCAGTTTCTCTGGCGGCTCTCTTGGAGGGGGGTCTGCAAGGCGGGCACAGGGCGCAGGAGTCCGTACCCTCTCTCCGGGGTCCGCGTGACATCCCCCCCGCCCACAGCCTGTCTTGGTTTCCCTATTCACACGGCAGCGCTGTTCCCCACTCGCGTGCCAGCTGAAAGCATTGTCTCCCAGCTATTTCTGTACCATTTCCAGCCCCTTGGCAAACAGTGCATCCTAGGGGGCCCACGCAGAAAACTCCCTTATTTCCCATTAGAGAGTGGGTACGTGGGACCCAGGCTGCTCTGCACACCCAGCCCTGGCAACTCCCAGCACCTGGTCGAGTGTTTGGTTAATCTGAATTGCTGAAAAGAATTTCCCAAGTCCTCCGCCCGCTGGTGATTACAGGTGCCTCTGGTTAGTTACAGGTGTCTCCCATTGGCACAGGCCGCCTGGTCCGCATTCCAGAGAGGAGCCAGTCCTTAATCCCACTGGCAGAAAAAGCCCCCTGTCAAGAGGCTAGCATGGCAGAATTAAGTCTGATTAAATAACATCTGTGTTTAAAAGCACGGCTCTGGCTGGAGCTGTCGAGTGCGCGTTTTGGCCGGTGGGGGTAAGGCCCAGCCTGCGTGACTCTACTCTCGTCCCCTCCTGCCCTGGTGGAAATTCTAATGGATCCCACGTTGCAGTGTTGGAACGGCCATGTCCCTCCACCCATTAGCTCAGCCCCACACTGACCTCACTCACTGCCCTGGCTGCTGTGACTCGAGCTTGTTTTCATCAGAAATTGGACTCTTCCTTGCAAACAAGAGGAAAACATTCTCCAGGGGAAGCAGCAGCTTGCAGCCCACCGCCTCGAGCCCGTGTTTCCCCGGTATTTGTGCGAAAGAGGAGAGAACTGAGCAGAAGAGGAAAAGGCAGGTCATGTGTCCAGAAAAACAGATCTGGTTTTGCAGAGCCTGCCCCGCTCAGCAGGCTACTCTCGCTCTCCTCTCGCCCTCTGCAAGGACGCATCTGTCCCATTTGGACAAACAGGCCGTACTCTGCTTTCTGTGACGGTGGCGGAAGGGCCCGCCCAAGCCGCTGGCCACTGTCCGTGGTTGCTCTCTGAAAATGGCCACAGAATGACCAGGAGGGGAAGAGAGCTTCCTGATAAAATCGATCAAACAGATCAGGGTCTGCGTTTCCTGGGCCTTCTTGGGGCTTAAGGAGCAGTTACTGGAAGGGAATGAGTCGGTCTCTCCTACACGCTCTGGCCCCTTTTCCCGACGTTGCCCTGGGATCCAGCACAGGAGGCTGCAGGAAAGGAGGGAGGGGGCTCCCTTCCACGGCCCCGGGAGGGGACCGAGCAGCGGTGTGTGGTCATTCTCTATTTCTCTTTTAATTAAAGCAGAATCGTCTAAGCTTTCAGACCTTACGGAACCTGTAAGAATTCACCCCTAGGCGCGGAACGGCACGTCACGTCTCCCTTACACCTGCGGGCCTTTTAAACCCCCGTGTGTACTTGGTAACTTTTCTGCGAAGGGGGCTACTGCAGAGACCCAGTTTCTGCCATTTTCAGCTTGTGTTTGAATTCACGTTGGAGCATCGTCTCCAATGGTGGAGGTTTCTGAGCCAGATGCCGCCTGGCTGCCACAGCCAGATGCTGGGGGGGGGGGGGCTGTGCTGGACGTGAGCCAAGTGTCTGTGGAGGGGGTCACGTCCACTGGGAATGTGTGGTGGCCAGAGGCACATGCTGGAAGTTTCGGAGGCGAGTCGTGTAACTTTCAGAAGTCTCGGGGGGTTTGAAGCTGCTGATGTGTGCGACCCAAAGCCTTGTCGTGTGAAGGCTGTCCCAGGTGGTGGTGTCATAAGTTCATTCGGGGCCCTCGACAGGCCCTAGGGCAGCCAGAGCCAGCCCTGGGCTCCTTAGCCTCTGACAGGGCGACTCGCGCACTCAGAGGAGAAACAGCCTTCCAAGGAGGGTCTCCCCACAGCCAGACTCGCCACAGCCGGAGCCCCTCGTGTGGTCCTTGTGTTCAGGACACGTGGCTGCTGGACGCAAGCTGACTCTTCAGAAAGTACAAGGCCCCGCGCGGTGGTGAACGAGGGGCTAGGCCGCGGGCACAGGAAGTGGCCCTCCGCCCCACCACCCTCCGGGCAGAAGACAGTGCCCTGAGCCCAGTCTTTGGTGGTGAAGCTGTTGGGCACATTCTGAAGGTTCAGGGTCCTCCCGGGAGGCCCGGTGGCTGATACTGGAAGAGAGGAAGGGCGGGTCTGCTGCCCGGCCTCGTCCACCGCAGCCCTGGCGGGGGTGGGAGGCTTCAGGGGGCCACCAAGGCCCGGGTGGCCAGAGGGAAGGAGCCCAGCTCAGTGCCAGTGTCAGAGGCTGGGACGCTGCCCTGTTTGGGTCCTGGGGTCAGTGTGGGTCCTGGTCTCTGGGGGGCGCCCTGGTCACCTCTCCTGCCCTGGGTGGTCCCTGTCATTGCCCCCAGCCCCTCTCAGGGCCCCTGACCATGAGTGGGTCAGAGTGGAAGATAGGACCGCAACTGAAATTAGTGCTGACTGTTGCCACATGGCAGGTGCCCAGTGCTGGTCCCACCAGGACCTGGGCCACTGTCTCCAGAACCTTCTAGAAAGTGGACCTTGCTTCCTTGGTCTCTGCCTGGAGGTGGGGTGCAGAGTCGGGAGAAGGGCGGTTTTCAGGCTCCACCCGCTTGGCTGAGAAGCCTTATGTCTTGTGCAGCGGAGACATCTTCCTTTGACTCTGCCCTCCTGCTCCCACAGGGCCTCGGGGCGTCTGAGGAACCCTCGCTTTGGAACTCCCGGCCGTCGGAGCACTGCGGGCCCTAGAATCATGAATCGACGCACCGCGGTGTCCCAGAGCTGGTTTCTGATTCCCCCAGCAAGACTGCCTCTCCGGCCTGGCCAGGGCCCACGTGCCAGGCTGGACATGGTGGGTGGAACGCATGCATTCCGGCCATGCCTCCCCTGCTTCTGGAAGAGCCCTTTTGTGTCCCCTGTGGTCATGTGTCCATTCCAGTGCTGCCATCTCAGGGCAGTGGCTCCTCCTGGGCAGGCCCGGTCAGCAAGGAGCAGCATTTTGGGGGGGTTTGTGTTTTAAATGCCTGGTGACCTCCTTCTCTGTTCTGTGGCTGCTGCTTTGCGGGATTCCTTAGTTCCTTAGCGCGGTTGTGAGGAATTTTCTGTGGCGCAGGCTGTGGCGTGGGAGGGAATGGAGTTTGGGGAGATGGGGCCTTTCGTACTCAGAATCCTTTCTGACTTTTCTCCGGGTGTGGCGGGACAGAGGGCGGGCTGCCTCCGAGGAGGCTGGGCCGACCCCGCCGGGATTCGGGCCTGCAAGCGCGCCCCATGCCCTCCCTGGCCGGCGCCCGCCTCGTGCCTCGTGCCCCGTGCTTTGCAGAAGCAGGATCCCTGCCACCGAGCGTGTCTTACTTTTCGGGGGGCCTCTCCGTGCTTCTGAGTATGGGCGTTTCAGCCCTTTCCAACCTGCTATGTCCTCTGAAGGGCTCGGCCCATGTGCTATGGCTGTGGCTTCTGTCGGGGCACTGGCCCCTCGACGGCCTGTCAAGTCTGTTCACGCCTCGCTTGCTCTGCTGCTCTGATGATGCCGCTGACCCGCCTCTGGTTTTTTTCCCCAGGACGCCGTCTTCTCCCTACTGCTGGCCAGAGCCGTCGGTCCCCGTCCCTGAAGACGGGCCCACCATGTTTTATGGGACCCACTTCATCATGTCCCCACCTGCCAAGAGCAAGCTGAAGCGCCAGAGCCAGCTGCTGTCCAGCGTGCTGTCCCGGACGCTGAGCTACAAGTACCGCGACCTGGACGCCACCTTTTCCAGCCTGGGCGCCAGTGATGACCCTGCCGAGCTCTCGACCCAGCTCTCGGCCCCCGGGGTTCTGAAGGTGTTTGGAGACAGCGTGTGCTCGGGCACCCACTACAAGAGCGTCCTGGCCACCGGCACGTCCAGCGCGCAGGAGCTGGTGAAGGAGGCCCTGGAGCGCTACGCCCTGAGCCCCGAGCGCGCGGGACAGTACGTGCTGTGCGACGTGGTGGGCCAGGCCGGCGACGCCGGGCGGCCGTGGCAGGCCGCGTGCGTTCGCGTGTTCGGGGACAACGAGAAGCCCCTCCTGATCCAGGAGTTGTGGAAGCCCCGGGAAGGCTTGTCCCGGAGGTTTGAGCTGAGGAAGCGGTCGGACGTGGAGGCGCTGGCGGCCAAGGACGTGGACACCGTGACGGCAGGTGAGGCGGGGGCGCCGTGGAGGCGGGGGCGCGGGGTCCGTCCTGGGAAGCCGCGGGAAGGCGTGTTTGGTCTGGGGGACGGTCGGCTGCTGACTCGGTGTTTGAGGACCTGCACTTCAGCTCCCCGTGCCGCGGGGCGGTCTCAGCACTGCGGCGCGTCTACACTGCAGGGCGCCTGCTGGGTTGTTCCCGGCTCCTGATGTCGTCCTGCAGCGTCAGCATAGGGCGAGTCCTCCTCTGGTGGAGGATCACTGTCCGGGTGTCTGGCAAGCGTGTCGCTGGCTGCGGAGAGCACCTGGTCCCGAGCAGGCGGCAGGTGCCTCGTGGGAAGTCCCTTGGTGCCCACGGCACGGGGCCGTCTCGGGGGCCAGCAGAGAAATGCTGATGGGGGAGCGGGTGCCTTTGGGGTGTCCCGGCATGTGGGGGCCGGGGCACGGGAGGCTGTGTGTTGGAGGGAGGCCTGGCCTAGAAGCGGCAGGTTATCGTCCGGGGCTTGTCGGGAGCAGTGGGCAGCTCTGAGTCCCTGCCCCGGGCCGGGGGACGGTGGGCCACTGCTTTATGTCGGGCTTTTATTCAGTTGGTGGAAAGAAGTGGATGATCTTAATAGGTGAGCGCCACAGGACATATTTTTTTTAAACGCCAGAAGACACTTCCAAGTATCTCAGATCGTATGTGACCTTTTCTTAGTGTCCTGCAGGAAGTGGTGGCTTTTCTTGTCTCCTGTGGCCCAGCGTAGAGGACGTTGCGGGGCCTGAGGGGACTGGGCCCTCTTTTTCTGGTTGCCACAGGGTTGGGGGGCCTTGAGCCCTTGCTGGCGGTTTGCGTGTGGCCCCAGGTGTCGCAAGCGCTTGTGGCCTTTAGTTCTCCTCTGGTGTGAAGCCCGCCTCGCGAGGCCTTTGGTGTGTGTAGACGAGGCTGTGCCACGTGGACGGGCTCCCAGGGGCTGGGGGCCTGGGGCCTGACTGGGCGGTGGCGCCCGCTCCAGCACCGCCGCGGTTGGCAGTGGGCTCCCTCTTCGGGCCCCGGTCTTGCGGCCTAGAGGCCCGGGGTGTGTGTGCAGGGCTCCCGCCCGCCTGGCACAGGAGGGCATGGCTGTGGGTCCTGAGCACGAATGTCTCCTGCGTGGGGTGTGCTCTGCGCACTCCCGGGCAGGGGTGGACCAAGGCGGGCGGGGTCGGGTCCCTCCAGCAGGGAGGTGGGTTATCATGCAGTGTGCAGCGTCGTAACCGTGTCGGGGGGTTAATGAAAAGCTGGCCAACAGGGAGCTGATGTTACTGTTTGTTTGTTGGTCTGTTTTTAAAGTTGAACAGGGGACGGCTGACTTACAGGGTTGTTTGTGTTGGTTTCGGGGGTGTGTGGGTGTGTTCTTTTTCAGATTCTGTTCCCATATAGGCCCCGCAGAGTCCTGAGCAGACGTTCCTGTGCTGCTCGGTAGGACTGCGCCCTCGCTGCTTTCCCATGGGGCAGTGCCCAGGCGCCCGTTCCCGCCTCCGTGCCCAGCCCTGCCCTCCCTGCGTCCCCTTTGGTCACCATAAGTTTGAGTGTGCGGCCTTTGAGTCTGTGTCTGCTTTGAGAATAAGTTCTGCGGTATCGCCTTTGATTGGATCCCGCCTGCCGGCGGCCTCCCTCGTGTGAGGTTCGTCTGTGATTCGCTTACTGGGACGATCTCCAGGTCCACCCGTGCTGCTGCCCAGGGCACGGTTTCGTTCTTTTTTATGACGGATTTGCCATCGTATCTGTGGACCGTATCCTGCCTGCTCCCCTGTTGATGGACACGCAGGTTGCTTCCAGGTCTTGGCTGGTGTGCGTAGCGCTGCTGTGAGCATGGCGGGGGGTGGGGGGGCATGGGTCTCTTTGAATTAAGCTTTTCTCGGGATCGATGCCCCGGAGTGGGACTGCTGGGTCACACGGCGGTTCTGTATTTAGTTTTTAAAGGAACCTCCATACCGTTCTCCCTAGTGGTTGGCCCAACATACATTCGCTAACGTTGCAGGAGGGCTCCCTTTTTTCAACACCATTTATTGGTGAACTCTCTGATGGTGGCCCTTCTGGCTGGTGTAAGGTGGTAGCTCATGGTGGTTTTAATTTGCATTTCTCTAATAACGAGTGATGCTGGGCGTCTTGTCATGTTTTTTGGCCATCTGACGTTACTGTTTTTAATTCTCCTCGAACGAGCGCCTAGAATGCCTTCACCCACAGGCCCGGCTGCAGGGGTTTGGACTTTGTCCCAGTCCTGTCTTGCTGTGCTGTCCTCCTTCTAAAAGACCTGTAAGGCCCTCGAGACGTGGGTGAAGGGGAGCGTGTCCAGCTTCTGGTTACTGTCCTGCCTTGTTTTCTCTGCCCAACAGACAGCAAAGAACACGTGGTCGGGGCCAGCCCCGCGGGTCCTGTGGGCCCCTGTGTCCCGGGCCCGGGTGGGGCTCTGGACGGCCTGCTCTGTGTCGCACAGGTGATTGCTGGGGCAAGGCGGGGTGACCACAGGCTGGACACCATCGGCGGGAGCAGGGCGTTGTCTTCTGTGCCCCGACCCCTTTTAGATCTGTCCCCTTCACGTTCGTTCAGGCAGGAGAAGGCCCACAGTCTACTCCCCTTGCTGGTGGTTTTGCAAAACCTTTCAAAGAGTCTATTGAACCAGGCAGGTCTCACTGACACACTTCTCCTGGCTGGAAGTGGGTTGGGTTACCTACCTTGAGATCACATCCCGGGCCCCAGGGAGTCGGTCTTCCTTGCCCACCTGAGACTCGGGGTGTGGCCTGGGCATCCTGTGCCTCCTGGCTGAGCCATCCTTCCCCAGCCACGGAGCCACAGAGCCTGCGGGCTGTGGGGGCGGACGCACCCAGCCCAGCACTGAGAGTGTCGGGCCCGCCTGCCCAGCCCTGCCCCACAGGTCACGGGCAACAGAGCTTGACCTGCTCCCAGGACCCAAGTGCTCGGGTCTGTCTGGGGCTCCTGATGATACACAGAGGCACACATGCTCACACATGTGCCAGCCCACACCTGCACCCGTATGCAACACATGCACGTGGTCACAGGCGTGCGCCCTCACACACGCATCCTTCCCCCTCTGGATGTGCGGGGGCCCCTCCCCACTCAGCGCACAGACGGTGGCCGGAGGAGCAGAGGGCGGTGGGCAGTGGGGGTGGCCGCGTCACCCTTGATGATGGGAGGGAACCTCCAGCCCCGCCAGCTTCTGCCCCCGCTCCTGACACCTGCAGTCGTGGCTCCAGGGAAGGAGCTGCGCACCGCTTGGGCGGCCTGTCTGCGATGAGCCCCAGATGCTGTTGGCGTCCCAAGCAGCCTGAGTGTCCATGCAAGGAGGTCGGTGCCCATGAGGCGGGGCATTTAGTGTTGAGGGCGCCTCGATCCCCTTCGTCCTTCTGGCGATCAGGCGAGGTTGGCCCTGTCCCTCTGGGAGCCAGCAGTCCACCTGTGCATGGGTGTGCGTGCGAGTGTGTACATGTGAGTCCACGCCAGCCCCCCGGGCTTCCGGCTCCCGAACGGTCACAGTGATTTTCATTATTCCTGTGTTGCTCCCACAGTAGAAGATCCACCAGGGTTGGCGAGTTGGGGCTCCCTGGTTGTACTGGTTTCAGGTGGAGCATTTGGCCAAAGCCCACCACGCATCCTCTAGGCCCTCTGGAGCCGGGAGCCGCTGCAGGCCTCTCCCGCGGGGTCACTGGGACGCCCCAGCAGGCTGGGGGTGGCTGTTCTCCTGAACCCTTTGGGCTGTTGACATGCGCTCATAGTCCTGTGCTCAGGCACTTTGGGGTTTGCTTTCCATAAATATTGTCTTTTCACAGCTGCCAGCTTCCCCGCGATTTCCAGAGCATCAAAACATTGTGTGTCAGTTCTGGGCACGGTGGCTGGCGTGGGTGGGGCTGCAGAGCCGCCAGAAGGCTGGTATTTGGGGCCCGTGCCCCGTGGAGAGG
The DNA here is from genome assembly GCF_016906955.1 of Phacochoerus africanus. NCBI lineage: Eukaryota > Metazoa > Chordata > Mammalia > Artiodactyla > Suidae > Phacochoerus > Phacochoerus africanus. Next base: position 5,395,695 of record NC_062548.1, on the reverse strand, counting down.
GCTCTGGGCCCCACGCCTGAGATAAAGGCAGTGATCACCTCTCACTCTGGGGAGGGGTGACGGGCCATGTGGTTTTTGTCAACAGCTGGGGAAGGCTGAGAGCAGGGTAGATTTGTGTCCCAGCTTGGAAGGGGTTCTCAGCCTCAGTCTTGTGGACACTGCGGGACAGCAGTTCTTTGCTGTGGGGGATGCCCTGTGCACTGCAGCATGTTCTGCTGCATCCCGGCCCTGCCCGCTGGGTGCCTGTGGTGCCCCTGCCAGTGACGACAACCACTGATGTCTCCAGTGTCCTGGGACAGGCTCGCCCTGGGGTGGGAGCGACCGATGGGGACTCAGGAAGTCAGTCTGCTGGCCACGCCCCATGCCTCCCCTTGGGGCCGGGGGGGCCGTGTGTCCCGGTGACCGTCAGCCCAGGTGGGCTCTCTGGCCGTCCGAGGATTTGAGTGCCCTGCGGACAGGACGTGTGGAGCGCCTTCCGGTGCCCGTGCCCACCCTCCTGTGCGGCCTGCCTGGCCCTGTGCGGGTGCGGGGGGCAGGGCCTCCTGGGCTCTAGGGCCCCTTCCTGGGAAGGCAAAGCCTCGCAGGCTTCTAAAGCCGCTGTGACTTGAGGTTTTCTCTGTCTCGCCATGGGGCTTGTCACAAACTGTCCAGGGTCTCTCTGGTCTGGCATGCAGTAGGTGCTCGTTCAATGCCAGCCGAAGGGCTGACGCAAATTCGAAGCGCAAGCTCCTCTGCCTGCACTCACGTCGGGCAAGACTTACTCCAGAGTCGGGATCCGTTTTCCTCCCAGGTGGGAGGGAGGGGAGCAGACGCCGGGCTGCCAGCTCTTGCAGGGGTGGCCCGGGGAAGGAGGTGAGCTGCCAGCCTCCCTCTTCGCCAAGGCCAGCAGGAGTGGCTGGTGGTGGCAGGTGTGTCGTCGGGGCGCCTGACTTTGGGTGTGTGTCTGCCGTCCCACCTGGTCATCCAGGGACAGGCAGATGGGCCTGAACCCCGTCTACACGGGGTGTCCTGGCTGCCCGGGCACCTTTGCTGCCTCACTGGCTCCTGCTCCGTGTGAACTTGGTCCTCCTGTCCCCGCTGCTCTGTGGTCTTTCAACGTTTTTTCCTCTTGCTGTTCACACGTACCTCAGGATGAAGGAGGTGATCTAGATTCTTCTCCCCTTTTCTTTTTCTTTTTGTCTTTTTATGGTCGCACCTGTGGCACATGGAGGTTCCCAGCGTACACGACTGCTCATGGCAACAACGCCAGATTCCTAACCCACTGAGCGAGGTCAGGGATCGAACCTGCGTCCTCACGGATGCTGGCTGGGTTTGTTAACTGCTGAGCCTCGACGGGAGCGCCCTCTCCTTTAAGAGTAGCTGCCTGTTGAGTCCTGAGCGAGACTTCCTCTGTGCGGGGGTCATTGCCAGAAACGTGTATTTTAGGTGGTTTGGTGAAAGCAAAGCAGTCGTCTGGGTGGCATCACACTGAATCCATTCACCCTCAGCCTGAATCCTGTCCTTTCAGGAGCTCGGAGACAAGCGCTGGCTGTGCCAGCATGGCCTGGAGCGTTGTAATTACGGCGCCTCGGGCTCCCAGGGTTCCTCCTCAGGGAGACGCTGCTGGGAAGCAGCTGTGCCCAGGCAGGGTGCCCGGGTCCTGGGTCACATCGCGTTGGTCTGAGGTCAGGTCTGCCGTTAGACGAGGCGCAAGTCGTCAGAATGTTCCTCCTCACACGGACCTCAAACGGCTACTGGGTTACGGGGTTACAGACTGAACTTAAGTGTAAAGCCTTCGAGGACTCTTCCAAAACAAAACCAAAAACAAAACCCCAACTTTTCCCAGCAGCCTAAAATTAGAAAACTAATGGTACTTAAAAGATATCTTTGAGGATTTTTTTTTTTTTAATTTTATGGAGGCACCCATGGCATATGGCAGTTTCTGTGCTAGGGATTGAATCCAAGCTGCAGCTGCGGCAACACTGGATCCCTTAACCCACTGCGCTGGGCTGGGGAACGAACCCACACCTCTGCAGTGACTCAAGCTGCTGCCATTGGATTCTTAACCCACTGCGCCACAGCAGGAACTCCCCTTTTAATTCAAAGGAATATCAAGTTGAATGCTTAGCAGCTCACAGCCTGTTTAATTCTTCAATTTACTGCTTAGATTAAAAAAAAGGAAAATTCACAGCCCCAGTGTCACAGAGAAGCACCAGGAGGAGGGTGAGCTGCCCTGTTCTTCGGAGCAGGTGGTGCCCACTGGGGCCTGGCTGGCATTAGCCCCTTCTCCCTGGGGACACTCCTGGCCATGTTACATAAGGAGACTCCGAAGGCTCAGTGAAAACACAGAAAACACGGGGAGATCAGAACTGGCACAAAATATTTGACAGTCATAAAGCATACGAGTAATTGGTTAAAATACAGCCAGGCTGGACATTACAGGGAAGGAAAAGTGAAGTTGGATCCTTACTGCAAATGCATTAAAACCCATGTCAGAGGTAAAATGATAGAGCCCAAAGACAGATTTTATAAATGAGGCTTAAAAGATGCATATACTGCAGGGGAGAAGGTAAGTGGATTTAATAAACTTTCTTTTCAACTAAGGACGTGATGTCGGTAAGATCGGGGTCCGCCCGTGGCGAGTGGCTCTGCTTTGGCCTGCGGCGTAGTTGCCCATCTCTTTGCATCCCCCCCACCCCGTTGCCCCACCCTCTAGTCACCGGCACTCAGGTTGCATCCAGCGTCTTCCTTCTGCGAACAATGGCACAGTGGAGCTCCCGTGCTGGCTCAGTGGTAATGAACCCGACTAGGATCCATGAGGGCGCAGATTCGATCCCTGACCTCGCTCAGTGGGTTAAAGATCTGGGGTTGCTGTGAGCTGTGCTGTAGGTCACAGACGTGGTTGGGATCCCGCATGGCTGGTGGCTGTGGTGTAGGCCGGCAGCTGCAGCTCTGATTCGACCCCTGCTGCGAGTGTGGCCCTAAAAAAAAGATGCCCTGCCCCCCAAAAAAGCAATGGCACAGGGACCCTGTTGAGGGCCTGTGCAGGGTTCCCTGGGGGTCTTCTCTCAGGACTGGAACTTCTGGGTTATTGGTACATTGGCTTCATTTCCTAGGAAGCACTGCAGGGCAGTAGCTTCTCCAGAAAGGCTGCCACGACACCCGCGTGCTTTTGTACGTGAGCCTTCCCCGTCCTTAAGCACTGAGTGTGAGTCCCCCACCCACAAACGTCTCTGCTGGAAATAGTTTCAAACCAAAAGGGACAGCAGTGTAGCGGGGAGCTGGGGTCACGCAGACAGAGAGTCTCTGCAGCCGACCAGTGTGAGCGGCTGTGACCTAAGTCCTGAAATGGCTTCCCCAGAGTCACAGTGTGTGGCTTAGACTGTCCCTCCACTAAGCAGAACTCAAGGAAATGGGTCCTCTGGATATTGACTAGCCAGTGATTTGAAGGAAAAAGGGTTTTATTTTTTTTGTGCCCATTCATTTGTCAACAGATATTTGTCGAGTGCTACTCCGTTAGGTACTCGACTGGGTGCTGAGATCCAGGCAGTTGACAAACCAAATAGATCCTGTTCCCGTGGAGCTAAGAGTCTGCAGTGGCAGGAAAGACGGAGTCATTCTAAAAACAGTTGCAAATGGTGATATGTGCTGCGAAAGAAAAGTACCGGTGCAAGTTTAACCTGAAAGCTGGGGATGCGCTCTCTGCGGAGATGAAATTTAAGCCAAATCTCCAAGTTGAAAACACTCACCAGGTGAAGGGCAGCAGAGATGAGTGGGGCAGGAAGAGCTTTCTGGGCATAGGGAGTAGCATCGTGTAGAGACCCAGGGAGGAGACACAAACGCAAGGCACCCAAAGGCGGTGTGGCTGGAGGGCGGGGGAAGTCAGGGAGGTGGAGCTGGAGAGATGGTCGGGGCTTGTTCGGTGTGTTGGATTTTAGATGAAGTTGGATGGGGGGCTGCTGAAGGGATTAAAAGCCCACTCTGGCTATTAGGTAGGAAAGACTTTGAAAAGATGAGTAATAGGGGAGTTCCCCTGTGGCTCAGTGGTCACGAACCTGACTGGTATCCATGAGGATGCAGGTTCAATCCCTGGCCTTGTTCAGTGGGTTAAGGATCTGGTGATGCCATGAGCTGTGGTGTAGGTTGCAGACTCGGCTTGGATCCTGGATGGCTGTGGTGTAGGCCAGCAGCTGCGGCTCCAATGCGACCCCTAGTCTGGGAACATCCACATGCCTTGGGTGTGGCCCTAAAAAGACCAAAAAAAAAAAAAAATGACTCCCAGGTTTCTGGAATGAGCAGCTGGGTAGATGGAGATGCCAGCTACAAAATGGGGACAACCACGAAAGAAAGAAACTATGGAGGGAAGAGTAAGAGTTCTCTTGAAGCTACGTTAGGTTTAAGACATCCAAATGGAGGTGGCAGGAAGTCAGACAACAGGCATCTGGAGCTCCGAAGAGAGTCCACTATAAAGACTTAAGCTAAGCTGTAAATAGATGATATTTAAAGCTGTGAAAATTGGTCTGTTACCCAGGGAGTAAATATATATACAGCGAGGAGCGTTGTGGGATTAATGTGGGAGCTGGAAGAGCTCCAACTTTAGAGGCCAAGCAAAGGCGGAGCAAGTCAGACGGAGGGAGGCCAGGGGTGTGAGAGGCAGCACAGAGCGTGGTGCCACGGAGGCCAGAGGAGGCCACTGCAGGTCACAAAAGGTGGAGACCACCGGACCCGCCAGATGGAGCAACGTGGAAGTCACCAAAGACCCTCCTGGTAGCCCTGTTGCTGGAACGTTAAGCATGCAGACCCTACTGAAATGGGTTGAGAAGCTGGCAGGGTACTTATATTTCTGGCAATATGTGGCACTAATTGTCCTGGAAAAGCTTTCTATGTAAAGTACCTGCAAGAGCTGGCTGAAATATAGCAGTTCTCCTGTTAGATGCAGAGCTGAATACGCGCCCCCCCCCCAAGGTAATCCCCAGGGGTGAAAGAAAAACCAAAGTGAGATACTCGGAGGCCTTAGAATCTTAGGTGATTATGAAGCTATAATTGCCCTGTAGGCATTTACTAGTCTTTGTAACCCAGGAACTCAAGTTTAATAGCTGTCCTAGAAAGTGACATAGAGCCTTGGGACCTTAAGAAGTAGGGAGTTGGAACCGAGACACTCACCCGTATTTGGAAACTGTAAAGGGCGACAAGATTGAATGAAAAGGTAGAACAGGAAGACTCTGCTCCCTGGCACAAGGAGATGAGGAGGAGTTAGCTTTCTTGAGCTGGGCTCTGGGCAAAGAAAACTGAATAGTCTCCCCTAGCATTGAAAATCACTCTTTCTCTCTGTCTTTGGGGTTCAAAATTGCACTACTGAAGTGATTGGGAGAAGTGCAAGAGAAGAAACTCCAGTGTACATAGTTGGACAGCTTAGAAGGACACTGGGTGGAAACAGTCAGTCCTTTTTGGAAGGACAACCACACAGCTATCCAGGCCTGGTGAGAGAAGAGCTCCCAGTTCAAAATTACGAGACACCTGAAGTGATGCTGCTTACAGGAAACAAACGATAGAATCCGATTCTCAAGAATTTAGGAATCGGAACCATTTGTTACAGAATATTAAGTGAGGATGTTGAAAATGGTAATGAAATAAAAGGTAGAAAGAAAACGGGAAAGAACAGAATGTCATTCCAAAAGGCTGGGGCGATTTGGAAAAGAACAAGATAACGGTTTTAGTAATAAAAACGCAAGTTTGTCCATGGATACTTCAGTGATGACGTAGCAGCCTAAATACATCTGAAGAGAGAATTAGAGAATGAGGGAGAGCTGGCATCTCGCAGAAAGAAACAAGGGTTTACAGACACGGGGGTCAGAATGAGAAGGTCTGTCCCAGGTCTCCAAGAGGAGAATCAAGAGAATGGAGAGAGAACATATTCCAGGGATGCGCCCGAGGATCTTCTGATCCAGGAACCACGGTGTTTCCTGGCTAAGACAGACCAAAAGTTTACCCCCGGCTGCCTAGTGGCAATGCCGCAGGACACTTAGGGCAGATTCTTACAGCTGCCAAAAAGCAAGACAGGCGAGCAGCAAGCTAGTCCGACTGCAGACTTCCCAGTGGGAACTGCAGACACCACAGGGAAGCAGGCAGGTCATGCCAAGCTGGAGAGGACAGGACTGAGCGCCCGGAGCTGCCCTGGCGCTGGCCGCGGAGCATGCAACGGAGCTGCCTTCCCGCAGCAGACCCTGCCCTGGAAGGATTCTAAGGGATGGGCGTGTGGCGCAGGCCACCTGCAGATGCCACTGGTGAAGAAAGCGACCTGAGGTGTAGGAAACGCGAGCAAGGAGGTGGACGGTAGGTCTTGGCAAAAATACAATGCAGTTGGAGTTCCCGTCGTGGCGCAGTGCTTAACGAATCCGACTAGGAACCATGAGGTTGCGGGTTCGGTCCTTGCCCTTGCTCAGTGGGTTAACGATCCGGCGTTGCCGTGAGCTGTGGTGTAGGTTGCAGACTCCGCTCGGATCCTGCGTTGCTGTGGCTCTGGCGTAGGCTGGTGGCTACAGCTCCGATTGGACCCCTAGCCTGGGAACCTCCATATGCCGCGGGAGCGGCCCTAGAAATGGCAAAAAGACAAAACAAACAAAAAAAACAACACAGTTACCACGTGCCCGAAACCCGGGGCGCCCCTCTGAGGCCACCCCTTGGCGGGACGCCAGGGCGGAACCACGGTGGCGTCCCGGAACTACAGCCCCCATGAGGCTCTGCGCGCGCATGCTCTGTGGGGCCGCGGGGGGCGGGGCGGGCGTGGGCGTTCTAGAAGGCAGCGGCGAGGCCGCGGGCGCCATGTTGGGGCCGAGGGGACCGCGGAGAGGCGCTTGAAGCGGCGGGAGCGGGTCGGACCTGGGCTGGTAGGAGCCCCGCCCCTCCCGCCTCAGCGGATCATGACCCGGGCGGCGGCCACGGAGGTCACGGTGGCGGGGGACGTAGCGTGGCGGGGCCAGCGCTAGAGATGATGCCGTTTCCGGTGACCACCCCGGGATCCCAGCAGACCCCGCCGCCGCCGCCCAAGCGCTATGGCATCTCCTCCCCCATCAGCCTAGCGCCCCCCCGGGAGACTGACTGCGTTCTTACCCAGAAGTTAATTGAAACCCTGAAGCCCTTCGGGGTGTTTGAAGAGGAAGAGGAACTGCAGCGCAGGATTTTAATTTTGGAGAAATTAAATTATCTGGTCAAGGAGTGGATACGAGAACTCAGTGAAAGCAAGAGTCTTCCACAAGCTGTCATTGAAAATGTTGGAGGGAAAATCTTCACATTCGGTTCTTACAGATTAGGGGTGCATACGAAAGGCGCCGATATCGATGCGTTATGTGTTGCCCCAAGACATGTTGATCGAAGCGACTTTTTTACCTCCTTCTATGATAAATTGAAACTCCATGAAGAAGTAAAAGATTTAAGGGCTGTTGAGGAGGCCTTTGTACCAGTTATCAAACTGTGTTTTGATGGGATAGAGATTGATATTTTGTTTGCAAGGTTAGCACTGCAGACTATTCCTGAAGATTTGGACCTGAGAGATGACAGTCTTCTTAAAAATTTAGATATTAGATGCATAAGAAGTCTTAACGGTTGCCGGGTAACTGATGAGATTTTACATCTAGTGCCAAACATTGACAACTTCAGATTAACTCTGAGGGCCGTCAAGTTGTGGGCCAAATGCCACAACATCTATTCCAATATATTGGGTTTCCTGGGAGGTGTCTCCTGGGCGATGCTAGTAGCGAGAACTTGCCAGCTCTATCCAAATGCAATGGCATCAACTCTTGTGCGTAAGTTCTTCTTGGTGTTTTCCGAATGGGAATGGCCAAATCCAGTGCTGCTGAAAGAGCCGGAAGAACGGAATCTTAATTTGCCCGTGTGGGACCCGAGAGTAAATCCCAGTGATAGGTATCATCTCATGCCTATAATTACCCCCGCGTACCCACAGCAGAACTCCACATACAATGTGTCTGTTTCAACGAGGATGGTCATGATTGAGGAGTTTAAACAAGGGCTCGCTATCACACACGAGATTTTGCTGAGTAAGGCGGAGTGGTCCAAACTTTTTGAAGCACCAAGCTTCTTTCAAAAGTACAAGCATTATATTGCACTTCTAGCAAGTGCACCAACAGAAAAACAGCATCTAGAATGGGTGGGCTTGGTGGAATCAAAAATCCGAATCCTGGTCGGAAGCCTGGAGAAGAATGAATTTATTACACTGGCGCACGTGAATCCTCAGTCCTTTCCAGCCCCCAAGGAAAGTCCTGACAAGGAAGAATTTCGTACCATGTGGGTGATTGGGTTAGTGTTAAAAAAACCCGAGAACTCTGACATTCTCAGTATCGATCTCACCTATGACATCCAGTCCTTCACCGATACAGTTTATAGACAGGCAGTTAACAGTAAGATGTTTGAGATGGACATGAAAATTGCGGCGATGCACTTAAGAAGAAAGGAACTTCATCAGCTACTACCGAATCATGTGCTTCCGCAAAAGAAGACACCCTCGCCAGAAGGTGTCAGATTGACAGCTTTGGGTGACGGCAGCCTCAGCTTGACTGCCGACAGTGAAAACAGCGTGACTGTGTCTTCATTTCCCGGCGCTGTGAAGACTGGCCCAGTGACTGGCAGCTCTCCAGGCAGAAGCAGTCCTGCCCTCCCTGTGATGGCGGCACCTGTGACCAGCGCTCAGGTTACTGATGTTTCCTTGCAGCAGGCAAATCCCAGTGAAAGCCCAGGGAGTGCGTCCAACGAAAGCATCCCTCACACTGGCTCACTACCAGCCATTCTACCACCGAAGCCTGTGGTCACCAGAGTCATTTCCTCAACCCTTCTGGTGAATCACCCCCCCAGGCCTTCCGGGAGCGCAGCAGCAAACATAGCCAATCCTATAGTAGGGGTCTAGAGGAGCGGGTCGTGTCATCCAGGAGAGAGGTCGGAGGGAAACATTCTCACGAGGACATACGTGGGACTCAGGAACCACTCAGACAGTGGCTTCTCTGTGGGCCTCTCCGGAAACACGAGTGCAGACCTCCAGTGTCCCTGTTCTTCCTGCAGAGGCTGTTCCTGTTACCAAGAATCCAATAAAACAGACTAAACTGATGAGACAACCTCAGGGTCCATAAGTGACACCTGCCAACTCAGCCTGTTGTCTTCAGATGCTAAAGGAAGAGAACGAAGGGGGCCAAACTGGATATGATTCAAACTAGGTTGATGAGGCTTGTTGGGTAGCTGCCTTTGTTGGGCTAATCCCGATCAGAAGTCCAGGTTAGTGTGTAGAGCTTCTGGAAGTCCTGTTACGAACGTGTCACATTACTTATGTGTCAGCCGGTTACACTAACCATCTCAAAGGACTTCTGCCCTTCAAAGAGGAGGAAAGGGAGAAAAAGCCCCTCTAGCTCTCTTGGTGCCCTGCAGACTGGATTTATGTTGGATGCATTGTTGGGAAAAATTTGCAATACAGACTGGTACCGAGATTCCTTACACTGATGATGCACTTTAGGCATATTTTTATTAGGCAGTAGAGCTAATTTCGGATTTTTCAGCTTGATGAGTTGTAGTTTTTTCCGCAAGGGTTTTATTCCTTGTTCATCTTCAGACTGGTTACCGTTGTGCGGTAGTGTACCATACTTCAGGAAAAGCATAAAGTATGTCTCGCTCAGTCCCTGTGAGGTACCCCTTTAAAATGAAATGTCAACTCTTAGGGTATATCATTGGCATTGAGGCAGTAATTAGTGTTCAGTTTTGATGGGAACTGATCAAGAAATGATACACTGGTTTTATCTCCAGGATTGTTGCCGAGTGCAAACAGTCAGCGATCAAACAGCAGACAGTGTCTTGAGTCAACATAGCTCCATCTTCTCTCGTCCTTAATCACTTGTCCTAAAGCAAAAAAAGCTTTTTGTCTCCCTCCCCCTCCTGCCCCCGTGTCCCCGCTGCCTTCTCTTTGCTTGTGCCCAGGGTATGCTTGGCTTGGGTATCGTTTCATAAAGCACTCAGAATGCTGGTGTTTTCTTAACCATGATGCGACACCAACAGTCCTGTGGCCACGTGGCACAGAGCCTACATTTTGGTTCCATGGCTAATATTTTAGTGAAGTTTTACTAGAAGTGATTCCTGTGAAGCATGTTATCCATCTTGGATGGCTTTTCAATCTCCGCATAAAAGATTTGCATATGCCACAGAGTATCTGCTTATAGTAAAGCTACTTTCTAGTTTAAATGTGTAAGCAAAAATGCATTTTCTCTAGAATTTTAAACCAGGTTTTATTTTTCAGTGACTTACTGAAGTTCATCCAGTAAAATTTACATGTAGAAACATATAAAAAATAATTTCTAGCAAGCACTTGACATCTAGCCAGCTTTCTACTCTTGTTTTATCCTGAAAAAGATTAGGAAAACCTTCCTTTAAATTTAAAAAAAAAAAAAAGACCTCTCGTAATTAAGCAGCAGAACATGGATGCTGAGAAACAAGAATGACAGCAGTTGCAGAGGAATGAAAGGTCCTTCTTAACGCAGACACAGCAGACCTAAGAGGTTTTCCAGCCGTCCGGGTTCTCGTTCCTCCGGTTCCCCAGCCATGTTCCTCTCCACCACGTGTGCCTTTTCAGTGTGTAGCTGCACCTTAAACCCTTTCCCCGTCCTTTTAAATACTTTCCCGAGGTTGGCGTACAGTCTTTTCCCTTGTGGGCTGTTCAGGAACTTCGACTTTCTGTTCACCACTCCTTTCTGCCACCTGATGCCCAGTGTCCCCGTAGCTGACGTCTTCGCCCTGTGCGGTCCCCTTCCACGCCAGTACAATCGGGGGACGTGTACACAGTGCCTGTGTATCTCGAGTAGCTCTCGTGCCATTGAGATTGCCAGGCACACATGGAGTCTTGTCGTCTTGTTCATACTTTGGGGAACAGTTCGTTTATTAAATGTTTCTTGTAACGGTACCTGGTTCACCAAGCTGGAAAGTTGGAGCTTTTTAATTCTAGTTTTCTTTACCTGGATAGCAGACTATTTTTTCATACAACGTATGCAGTAGCTCACGACTGGAGTTAGTTTCGTTTTATAGCATCTGTACTCCTTGTATTTTTCAAGCGCTCTTTTGCAAACAGATGATGTATTTCTCCATTAAAAACACAATAAAAATAAACCAGAAGCAAGCAGAGGGCTTTAAATCTGACAGTTACAGTTCAGATGTTCTTACATTGTCTCGGGGACCAAGACACTGATGCACCTTTCAACTTGAGCCTAGAATTCATGTTATAATGTGAGGGAAAAACATGAAGTGGCTAGAAACTTCATATCAATAATAGTAAAAAGTGGAGTTAAAAATCTCAGTCCCAAAGAAGGCAGGAAAGGGGTTCCCATCGTGGCTCAGTGGAAACGAATCCGACTAGTTTCCATGAGGATGCAGGTTCGATCCCTGGCCTGCCTCAGGGGATTAAGGATCCGGTGTTGCCGTGAGCTGTGGTGTAGTTCGCAGACACGGCTCAGATCCAGTGTTGCTGTGGTGTAGGCCGGCGGCTACAGCTCCGATTAGACCCTTAGCCTGGGAACCTCCATGTGCTGTGGGTGTGGCCCTAAAAAAAAAAAAAGGGCAGGAAAGAGGTGTGTTTTTGGGGTGGGGTGTTGACAGCGTGGGAAAGCATAGAAAGAAAATACAATCTAATGAGATGGTGGAAATGAAACCAAATATTTCTTTCTCCATAATAAATGAACCAGACTTCCTGACTCAAGGACAAATTGTCAGATTCCATGGAAAAACTAAGTCCAGCTGCATGTGCTTTTATTTGTGAGAGACACACCCCAAAATGTAAGCTCTAAAAGAAGGGAAAAAAGGCCAGTGAAAAGCTGTTATAGTAATGCTGTCATCCAAACATTTCAGATCAAAACAAATTACCAGGCACAAAAGAGACCACTGCATTAACGAGAGAAGAAATAACGCACCAGGAAAAGTGACCAATTTAAAACTTTTGCACCTAGTAAAATAGCATAAAATATTTTGCTCCTCATGGCGTCACCATAAAGCAAAGATTGGCAGGAATTCCCCAAAGTGTCACTGTCATAGCTTTTTTTTTTTTTTTTGGCTTTTTGCCATTTCTTGGGCCGCTCCCGCGGCATATGGAGGTTCCCAGGCTAGGGGTTGAATTGGAGCTGTAGCCACCGGCCTACACCGCAGCCACAGCAACACAGCATCCGAGCCGCGTCTGTGACCTACACCACAGCTCACAGCAACGCCGGATCGTTAACCCACTGAGCAAGGGCAGGGACTGAACCCGCAACCTCATGGTTCCTAGTCGGATTCGTTAACCACTGCGCCACGACGGGAACTCCCTCACTGTCATAGCTTTTTAAGCAACTCTTTTTATTAATTGGTAGCAAGCAGACAAAAAAGGAGTAGAAGGGAAACAGCTCTGAACAGAACAGCGGCTGGCAGATTTTTTTCTGTTGGGGTCAGAGAGGGAATAGCTGGAGCTTTGCGAGGCTACACAGTCTCTGTCTCGGCCACTTAGCTGTGCCTGCGTAGAGTGAAAGACGCCTTAGACGCTGTGTAAACAGATGGCCGGGACTGGATTTGTCACCCATCTCCCCAGCCGGTGTTGGTCACCCCTGATCTATTGGACACTTGTTACAGAACCTTGTACTCAACGATTAGAAAGCACTTATTCTCAGATAAGCACAGGGCATGTACCAGAATTAACCTCATGCTATATCCGAAGGTGAGAGTCAGTGTAAACTTCGGAGTATCAGATTCATAGAACATGTTTCCTGATACAGACCAGTAAGAAATCAGTAACAGTTAGCATAGAGAAGAAATTGCTAAAGAAGACCAAGAAAGCTTAAACCGTGAAAAGACTGATGATCAGAGTCTTTGAATTGTAGCAAGAAATGAACAGTGAGACGTGGAAAACAGGCTGTAAGCGGGGACATTTCATAATACATATGGCAGGATTACTATTCCGGATAAATAGGAAGGATGAAAAAATCTATGTGAAAAGGTGAAGCCGCCCAATAAACGAGCAAAAGAGATGCTCAGGTATTTCACAGAAGAGGAGGCAGGAGCAGAAGGGAGCAATTCACCCGAAAAGATGGCTCAGTCTCGTTAGTAGTGAGAAAAAGTAGGGATCTCATTGTAAGATGACAACTGTTTGTGGTGCAGAAAGCCTAACAATATGGTGGTTGGGTGAGGAGGAGGAGCTGGGGTGGCAGGAAGGCTGGAGGGACTGGGTGCTGGTTCTCTCCCTCCAGGGGGTGGTGGGTCTCATCTGGGGCTGCCGTGCCCACGCTCTGTGCTCCATTCGTTCCGCCCCCAAGCTGTGGGCCACTGCTGTGCCTGGGATCAGAGCCTTGCACACCCTGTAGCCGCCCTCCATGTGGGTGGCATCATTTCCCACGTGTGCCCTGGCATCAGAAGCATCAGGAGGCACTTTCCTAGAGACTCTGTCCCGTGAGTCCGGAGACGGTACTGGAGTGTTGGCAGCAGCATCTTGTAATAGCCCGAAGCTCGAAATAACCCACATATCCATAAATGGGGAGCGGATAGACAGTGTGTATTCAAGCAGTAAGTGATGCAGCGCTGTGAGAGGAAATGAACCAAAGCTGCGTGCATCGGTGTAGATGTGTCTCATCATGCTGAGGGGAAGAGGACATTGCTGAAAAACTCACAGCATGGCACCATCTATATAAGGTTTTAAACAAAGCAAAATAGGGCAGGATAATATAGCGTTACAAAAAGGCGTGGTAAAACTATACGTGAAAAACAAGGGCAAGAGAAACTGAATCCAGAAGAGCAGTTCCCTTTGGTGGGGGGAGGAGGAAGGGGAGGGGGAGGTGCGGCTGCGGGAAGCGGACGGGACACCTGGCACCTTCTGCAGGTCGGGGGGTGGAGGACACGGTGTTCGTTTTATTTTCAGTCTGGGTGGTAAATGCCTTCATGGGTGTGAAATATTTTGCAATCAAGAAACCAACACTAAAGGGATAGCTTACAAATCTCTTTACGGGTTTGGAATTGCGTTTGGCCAGATGACGACTACAGAACCCACTGCGGGTGCATTTTCTTTCACAGCCCGGCAGTGGTCAGTGGTAAGTTCAGGGCTCGGGGGGGAGCGTTCCGGGGACCCAGGCTTCTAGCACACGCAGTCCCACCGGTGCAGTTCATGCCTTTCTTCCTCAAGGTCATCTCCAGGTGCAGGATGGTGGCGGGGCCACTGCCATCACTTCCTCCTTTAAAACAGGAGGAAGGAAGGCAGAGGGGGAAGGGCCAAGGAGTCTCTGCAAGCCGTGCCCTCCGACGGCGCTTTCCTGGATGTCCCTACAGGTCCTGGAAGATGACATTCCCTCACCTTTCACTGACTGGAGCTTGGTCACAAGGCGCTGCCTGCTCGCGAGGGAGACGGGAACCTGTAGTTGGAGTTAGCTGGGTACCCCCATTGTGCAGCAGGAAGAAAGGGGAGACCAGGTGTCCAAAGTCTGGAGCGTCGGTGATGGAGCATCTGACACAGGGCTCAGACGTTCAGATACTCAGATGCCTCCAAATGAGCCTTGAACGTGACCTGGAGCCGCACAGCAATGACAGTGCAGCTCGCGGGATGCAGCTGAGATGGGGTTCGGAAGAGGAGGGTCATAGCTTTAACCGCCCACGCCAGGAAGGAATAAAGACCGGAAATGGAGGGGCGGGTGAGGTGACTACAGAACTGGGTGAAAAGGCCTTTAATAAATGCAGTGAGAGCAGAAAGGAAAAAAAAATAGGGCAGAAGAGAAGAAATAAATAGGATCAACAAAGCGAAGAGGAGGTGTTTGCACTGTGGGCGTAGTAACAGTAATAATAACAAGAACCCGTCAAAACCGGGGCGACGGCGGAGGAAGGCGGAAGGTGGGACCGAGCGCGACCTCGGGAAGTCGGAGGGGGGACAGCCGCAAATCCAGGAGAGGTCTTGGGAAGGATCTTAGAGACAGCTTTACGCCAGTAAATCGGAAAACCTAGATGAAAGGACAGTCTCCTGCGAAAAGAGAACCTACCCCAAGGCAGGCAAGAGTGGAAAACTGGAATGGACTTGCCATCCCTGCAGTCCTTGTAAGAAATGGCAGGAGCAGGTTGAAAGGTGCTCCTCAGGATCCAGCTAAAATCACGAGATCCTAAGACGCGACGGTGGTCGCGCCAGCGCTTCGCATCCTCAGCGACAAGACATCGCGGTTCACGTCGGCCTGTTCTAGAGAACGGAAAAAGAAGACACGGCGTATGCAGCAGGTACATCCTCCATATCAAAATCAGGGAAGGGAGCGCGATAAGGAAAAATTGTCAGCCACCTTCACTTACACGGAGATGAAATAGAGATCAGAAAACCAAACCCAAACCGGAAATGTGTACAGCAACCACCAGGACCAAGTTCAATGAGGCTCCGGAATGCTAGGATGATCGAACATTTGAAATGCTGGCTGCATGGGGAGTTCCCGGCATGGCTCAGTGGTTAACGAATCTGACTAGGAACCATGAGGTTGCAAGTTCGATCCCTGGCCTCGCTCAGTGGGGTAGTGATCCGGCCTTGGCGTGAGCTGTGGTGTAGGTCGCAGACGCGGCTGGGATCCCTGGTTGCTGTGGCTGTGGCGTAGGCCAGTGGCTACATCTCCGATTAGACCACTAGCCTGGGAACCTCCATATGCCGTGGGTGTGGCCCTAGAAAAGCCAAAAAAAAAAAAAAAAAAAGAAAAGAAATTCCGGCTGCAAATTGGTGCTGGCTGTTGGCAGGAGGCCTCAGCTGCTCCTCTTAGGGTTGGTTGAGGGGCCTCCCAACAAGGCAGCCGACGGAACCGCAGCACTGAATCTGAAAGGGCAAGGCACAGCCACAAGGCCTTTCACAACCAAACCATGGAAGTTAGATGGCACCGCTTCCACCACATCCTTGTGTTTAAACAGGCTCTACTCATGGTGGGAGGAGACTGCACAAGGGCATGAAAAGCCGGAGATCACTGGGGCTGTCTTGGAGGCTGACTTCCTCATTGATCAACAGGAAGAATGGGTCCGCGGCAGTAGATCATGGTGGAATACCATACAGCAGTGAAAAGGAATGAACGGGAGGTCCATCTACCAAGTGGATGATTTACTATCACGCTGCTGAGTAAAGGAGGCCGGCTGGATAAGGATACGTCACATACAATACCATTCATCAAGTTTTTAGAGATCACAAAATGAAATCTATTTTTCAGAGGCACTTACTATGTAGGTGTGTAATAGCCACACTCACATGATATTTTTGTCATACATGACAAACATATACACATGGGAATTGTGCCCCCATATCGGCACAGCTGTTGCTTCTGTAGGAGAGCTAAGGCTCACCCCTTTCTTCTGGCTGGAGGGGTGCTGGATTTTGTTCAAGTCCTCTTGAAGGTTTCCTGGTTTTACAGAAGGGAGCGTGGGAGAACGGAGCGTAGGAGGCGTGTGTACCCTCGGCTCCCCACAGAGTCTGGCAGGCGGGGCTTGGGGGCGGGGCCTCGGCTCCTGGACGGGGCGGGGCCGGGCGGAGGGTCCCCACCCACAGGGTGTGATGCTTATGGTCCCTTCCCCTCCTGGTCTTGTGATAATGTTGATCCTAAAGTGTTTGAGCCACACTGGCGACCGAGCCGCCTCCCCTTTTGCAGAAGGGGGCAAAACCTGCCTGAGCCGTTTAACAAACAGGAAGAGAGCAAAACCCTGCCTGCCCCCCGCGGAGTCGAGGCAGCGCGCCCGCCAGCAGCGCCGCGTGTCCCCCTCGAGAGAGGCCCGCATCCTGCCGCGGGGCTGGCCGCGCTGTGCTTCTCCCGCCTGCTCTGACTCCGCCTGCGTTGGAACTTTGTGCGCCCTGGGTCAGATGGTGTATGTGCCGGGCGCCTCCTGTCACTCCGCGTGCATGCGGTCGCTGTCTTCGCTTGTGTCGCTGCATCGGGTCACCCTGCGTGCACGTGCCTTGAGTCCCTTCTGCTGTTGACCCGTATTCTGGCTGTTTCGAGTCTTGGGCTCTTAAAAGCCACGCTGCCGGGATCATCCTCGTTGCATGTTGCGGAGGCTGTGTCGTTGCCACCGGGCAATGTCTGGTCCCCCCCTGCCCCCCAGGGGAGGCTCTGCCTGTCTGACCCTGGGTGCCTGCTCTCCGCGGCGGGCACCGGAAATAGACGCTTTCTCCCTCATATCCGTCTCCATTACGGTTTATCCCGGAGCGTGGCGTCTAGTTCACTGTGCTCTGCAGGTAGTAGGGCCTTGTTGTGTATCCCTTCTGTGTGTATAATAGTTTGCATCTTCTAATCCCCAGACTCCCCCACCCCACCTCCCCTTGGCAGCCTCAAGTCTGTTCTTTATGTTTGTGAGTCCGTTTCTGTTCTGTTCTGTTGAGTTCTTTTGTCTCATATTTTAGATTCCACATATAAGTGATATCATATGATGTTTCTCTTTCTCTTTCTGACTCGTTTCACTTATATGATGATCTTTAGGGCCATCCATGTGTTGGGGACGTGGCTCGGATGGTCCGTGTCAAAAAATGAGACACGTGAACACAGGAGGCCTCGACAAGGCCTTTCCTTCTGCAGAAGGGCGCGGGTGCTCAGAAAACGCGCAAAGAAGAAGAGACCCTCCCTGCTCATCCCTAAGGCAGGGAATGGACCTGTCCCCTTCCCATGGGGCAGGTCAGGGCGCACATTCTTCTCCGCTGGCTCATTTGAAACCAGTTGTTGCTGGGAGAAGAGGGAAAGGGGAGGGCTGGGGGTCGCAGGAAGGCGAAACCGGAGCAGAGTGGAGTCACCAAGGTTTCCTTTGATAGAAAAGACATCATGCTACTTTCTGCAATTCCCCCCTTTCATTTTTTTATGGAATATTCTTTTTTCAACCTCTTTGAGCAGGAGTTGGCTCGCATGCTCTATTGTGTCCATCAGGAGGATATTGGCTTGGTGGGGAGCGGGTCCCAGTTGCTTTGCCAGGGCAGGTTCTGTTAATTTTTGAATAAGTCCCAGGGCACAAGGAATTATGCAACATGCAACTAAGACACGGATACTGACTACAGCAATTTGAGGGGTAAAGATTTAGTCCATTTCTTTTTTTTTTTTTAACCAATTTTCTAAAAGGTCTGTAAAGGGGTCATTAATACCAGAATTCTCTGAGAGCTCATCTGCCAGGGTCGTTAATCCGCGTAGGGCCTTGGCGAAGGTGCTGAATATCTGGGGCGGGGTTGTTGGGAGGGAATGTGCAGCCCTGGGTCTCAATCACCACACAGACTCCTCCACCCTTTTCTGCCAGCGTCATGTCCAAAGTCTGTCTTCCCGTGCCAGCTGACTAGCTGGCCCTCGCTGTTCAGGCATTTCTTTAATGGCATCTCTAGTGTAATTAATGAATCTCTGCTGATTGTAAAAGATGTCCTTTATCCAATCAACATGTTTGTTGATGGTTGACCACCCAAAGAGAGCAGATTCAAACCCACAGCTACCTGATTTCTTGTCTTAAATTTGTTTGGAACACCTATTGCGTCAATATAGACCTGGGGGTCAAAGGACCCCCCCCCCCCCGCCCCCGTGGGGGTGATGTCTCATTTTCTCAGGATTGGCTGGGTTGAGATTGGGGCCTAAATGCCAGGGTGAAAGGGATGGCCAATTGCACCAAAGCACGGGTGTCACTTTGACATTCCGGAAGGATGCCCATTAGTGGACTCCCACACGACCACCAGACATCTGCCTGGGGCACTTGGAACTGGGATTTATTGTGGGGGTGATGTAGGACCGGCTTTCACTGCACCCGGTCAGGTTGCCTAAGAAAGTCGCCTTTGCCTCTTGTCATTTTAGACACGAGGAGACGTTGACGTTTTCATTTGGCTGCTGAACAGTCCTTGGGGGCTGACCCGCAGAACCTTTGGCCTCAGGGAAGAGCGGTGGCAAAGTCCGACTGGACTCATTATTTCAAGCCGTTTTGTCCTGGAAGAGGGTCACCACACATTCAAGACCCTGTGGGTCCGATGACCATCCCAGAGGAAAGGGAACCAGTGGGCCTCCGGTCTCCCTGTGGCACAAGCGTAACAGCTGCCTCTGTCTAGTGTGTCCACAGAATATTTCATCCATTTTACTGGGCCTTTGTGTCCCCATATCCTGTTTTTATGCTCGCAGTCAGCCTTCCTCCAAAGGTGAGTCTTCTGTTTCCTCCAGTTCATAGGGCAGTGGCGGCTACGGACGGGATGTACTCAGCCATCCTTTGGCGACAGGGTCCAGGAGGCAGAAAAGGAAGGCCCCAGCTGGTGGCTTTCCCCATGTTGCTGTGTGAGGACCCCTAGAGCTGTCCCCCGGCCCATGCTTACCTCCCAGCCCATGCTTATAAATAAAGGAAAGGTTTTTCAAAAGGATGGTAGAGCCAGAAGAGGGGCACCTGTCAGTGCCTCTCTTGAATCCCGGCTCCACAGTGAGGGGTAGGGTCTTCCGATACAAGCTTGGAAATAGTCTTTTTATGTTATGTCCTCCTTAGTATACATGTCCCCTTGTTGCAGGTTTTGGGGCGTCTGATTTTTATCCAAAAATAGATTCCTGAGATAAACTTTAGAAACAAGCTTAGAGTGTTCTTTTAGAAGCTCGGTTAAACTTTGCAGCAATATAACATAATAGCAAAGAACTATCTAGGAAGTAACTCTTAGTGATACTGACCACAATTAAAAGAATGAAATGAACAGATTTAGTAAGTTTTCGTGGAAACATCTCTTTCTCTCTAAAATTACGCTCATTTTTATCAAATATTAGCCAAACCAAGACTAATTTATTTGCCAATTACGTCTGGTGTCCACAACCTCGGCCTGATGATTTACATGAATAAAATTGGTCATACAGATTTTGTTTTTAATTGGCTTTGTTAGAACTTGATGAGGAATCTTAGACTAAGCTTTCAAAGGGCACCTCAGGGCTAGGAAAGTCATGCCAAGGGTTGTCTTAAAGATTTTTATCTTAAAGAGCTCGGTTAAAACCCCAGCTACCTTGAGGCTTTTACGGCTGCACACAAGGTGGCCTTCCTAATTATCTGATAAAGCGCCTGAAAGCCTGAGCGTTTCCGTTCTCTGAGGAAATCAGGTAGAGAAGAAAGAAATGTTTCCGTTTTGCTTACAGAAGTGTAATTTACCAAATTGCTTGCTGGGAAGAATTTCTTTATACCTGAAAAACACAGATTAAAAGCCAGTATTATTTTAAATAGAAACCCTAAAAGTATAACCATATTCACCCATTCACACAGTCCAATGTAACCAGTCCTTTTTGTTTAACTGTTTATGAAATCATCAATTTCCCTTTTAGAATTTTTTTTTTTAAATTTCTTACTCAGCTCATCATTAAGATCTGGAAGTCAGAAACTTTTATTTCTTTAAAAAAAAGTTTTTTCTGTAGATCTTCTAGAAAAGGAAACATTTTTGCAAAGGTATCAGAGTAATGCCGTTAACTAACAGTGACAAAAGACTTAACGCTCCTTTTAAATCTGATTGCAATGCAAATTAACAATGAAACTTGGTAACTGTTGTGACATAACAATTTGAGATAACTAGAAAAAAAAGAGTTATAACATAGTACCAGTATATGTCCAAATTTCAGAAACTAAACGTTCTAGAATATCTATATTAAAAACATCTATTTGTCTATATAACCTGAGGTTTATCACTTATTTGATAACACTCTCTGTGTATTTTAGCATTCTAAATAATTTCAGTAAATTTAACTTCTTTTTTTTTGAATGCCTCAAGGGTCCCATGAAGCATTTTAAAGTTAGCTGAGTTAAAAGCACTTTAATTAGAATTTAAAAAAAAAAAAAAAGAGTTCCCGTCGTGGCGCAGTGGTTAACAAATACGACTGGGAACCATGAGGTTGCGGGTTCGATCCCTGGCCTCGCTCAGTGGGTTAAGGATCCGGTGTGGCCGTGAGCTGTGGTGTAGGTCCCAGGCATGGCTCGGATCCCGCATTGCTGTGGCTCTGGCGTAGGCTGGTGGCTGCAGCTCCAATTCAACCCCTAGCCTGGGAACCTCCATATGCCTCGGGAGCGGCCCAGGAAATGGCAAGAAGACAGAAAAAAAAATTTAATAGTGTTCATAAATAAATCAATTTTTTTTTATTTGGTTATATGGAATTATAGGTTGCTGTGGAGGGTACTTTTTTCTTTCTTTTTTTTTTTTTTTATCTTTTCTAGGGCCGCACCCAGGGCATATGGAGGTTCCCAGGCTAGGGGTCTAATTGGAGCTGTAGCTGCTGGCCTACACCACAGCCACAGCAACGCCAGATCCAAGCCATGTCTGCAACCTACACGGCAACACCAGATCCTGAACCCACTGAGCAAGGGCAGGGATCGAACCCACAACCTCATGGTTCCTAGTTGGATTCGTTAACCACTGCGCCACCACAGGAACTCCTGACATTGTTCTCCCTGCCACCTCCTGAGTTACCTCTGCGAGCAGCAGCAGTGCGCTTGCCCCCGGGTGGTGGGCTCTGCCCCCTCCCCCTCCCGCACTCCCCGGCAGTGACAGCAGTGGCGGCTGTGGCTGGAGGGAGGCCCGCTCCATTTTGGGGTTTGTAAGGTGGCCGCAACGAGCCAAGGGGGTCCTGTGGAGGGGAGGAGGTCCCAGAATGTTCTTGAGTTTCCTTCTCATTTCTCTTTTGGTCCCGTGCTCTGAGGGGAAATAAGACCCCCAGTCCCCGCCGCCAACAGAGAGCATAGTAAGTTTCCTCCTGAGACCCCAGAGACTTGTCCTGGACCAACTGAATGAGCAGCGGACAGACCCCGTCCTCATCAGATCCGAACTTTGGCCAGAAGACGGATGGGGCGAGAATAGGTGCCTGTGTCCAGATAAGACAACAACATTTAATCATTCTTCCCTTCTTTTTGTCCTTCTTCTGTGGATTGTACCCCAATACTTGAATATCAGTCCCCGAGGACGGTCTGGAGGAATTTGGTCCTTCCCCATTCGATCCTCCGAGTGGAGGTACACGTCGGGAAGACTTCCTTCCCGTTTCCCAGGATCGTGTTCTGATCCCCCGATTTCACCCGAGGCCTTTTGAGGGGAGGGTCGTGCTCTGATTTTACGATTTCGCCTGGAATCGCCAGTTTCACCCAAGACCCTTTGGGGCTTACTGACCCCCATCCCCGACCACCAAAGATCTTTCCTACCTTGGTCCGTTAACGGAAGTCGCCTGGTCGGTTGAGCAGTTTCCCACGTTGTCGAGAACCCTCCACGGGTTTGAAGCTCACAGGCGCAGACTTCTCAGTTTAGGGCCATTGCAACAGGCCATGGGACACATCTCCCCTCCTTGAGAACCCGTGCTCCAGCGGACCCCAAGTCCCGGACGAGCCCCCACATCTGTTGGGGACGTGACTCGGATCGTCAGTGTTGACAAGTGAGACACATGAACACATGGAGGCCCCGACAAAGCTCTTTCCTTCTGCAGAAGGGCGCGGGTGCTCAAAAAGCTTGCAAAGAAGAAAAGCCCCTCCCTATGCATCCCTAACACAGGTGATGGGCCTGTCCCCTTCCCATGGGTCAGGTCAGGGCGCACATTCTTCCCAGCTGGCTAATTTGAAACAAATTCTTAGTGGGAGAAGAGGGAAAGAGGAGGGGGGGTTGCAGGAGCAAAATGGAGTCACCAAGGTTTCCTTTGATAGAAAAGACATTATGTTACTTTCCGCACATGTTGCTGCAAATGACATTATTTCATTCTTTTTTATGGCTGAGTAATATTCCATTGTATATATGTACCACATCTCCTTTATCCACTCCTCTGTTGATGGACGTTTAGGTTTCTTTCTCTGTTGCCTATGCCCCACCCCCACCAGTTTTAGTTGTTTTCAGGGGTGATATTGTCCTGTCCCAAGTCACCTGATTGTTCTTGATTTGACCATTGTATTCTAGGGAACAAACGCCTCTCTTAATGCTAACAAGCATGCTTAGATTTAATTTTATGCAAATGAGTTCATATGATAGAATATTTTTTGGCCAAGGAAGTTCCTGAGTCAGGGATCAAACCCGAGCCACAGCAGTGATGATGCCAGGTTCTTAACCCATTGAGCCACCAGGGAACTCCCTACTTTTCTTTTATCATGGAATTCCTCACTCTTCCGCATCAGTCCCTCCCTGTTCTGATTCCTCCTGCTGTCAGGTTAACAACCTAACGCCTGCCTGAGTTAGTTTTTCTCTTGCTCTATAACAAGTCACCATGCACTTGGCAGCTTAGGTAGCATCCATTTATGTGTCAGAAGGCTCGTGTGGTGTGGCTGGAAGCTCCCCAGGTTAAACCACGGTGCCAGCCAGGTGGCTGTGGGGAAGAGCCCAGCTCCACGTCCGTTCTCACTGTGGGTAGAACCTGGTCCCTGGGGGTTGTGGGGCTTCGGCTCCTGCCTCTTGTCTCCGGTGGCTTTCCCTCCTTCCTGTGTGGTCCCTGCACCTTCGGCCGGCGGTGGCTCATCAGCCCTCCCTTGCCCTGCGGATCCCTGACTTCCTCCTGCTTTTTGCAAGGCTTGTGCGATTAGATCAGGCTTGCCTGGATGACCTCCCTCTGACTGATGACATCTGCAAAACCTCTTTTGTAGCAGAGCAGTCGCAGGAGTGGTAGCTCCCACCATCACTGGGCCCACGTGGACTCAGGGGGGGGCGACTATGCCGGGGCAAGGTCAGCGGGGTCACCTGAGAATTGGGGCTGCCACGGTCGGCCCTCCGGTGAGCCTCATCCGCATGCAGAATGCACTTGCCCGTCTCCCCTCCCCCAGAGCCTCGTCCGCCCCAAATCTCCTCATCTCAGTCACCTAGAGCGGGTGTGGGGACACCAGTCTGGAGGCGGAGGGCCACGCGTCCTCCCTGCGGGCCCTCCCCGGCCCCCACGTGCGGTGGCGGGCGGATGCGGGCCATCGCAGGCGTCTGGGTCCACTGTGGGAGGTGTGACGAGAAGGAGTCCCAGGTTCGAGGCAGTTTTCAAGCTCAAGGGCGGGTGGCAGAATTCAGTTCCTTGAGGCTGTAGGACAGAAAGCTCCAGGTTTTGTTTCCTTTTCTTTCTTTTTCTTCCTGGCTGTAGGCCAGGGGCTGCGCTCGGCTCCTGTTCCTGTAGCCCCCCCCCCCCATCTGAGCAGTGGGGAGCCCCCTTGTTCAGACCTTCTCTCCTGTGACCAGGAAACTGCTCTCAAGTCACTCTGTGATTAGGTTGGTCCCCCCGGATAATCCCCGCGCCTTAAGCGCAGCTCATCCGTGACCTTCGTTACACCCGCCTGCAAAATCTCTCCTGCCCGTGAACTGAACCGGGGAATAATCCCAGGGGCAGAGGTCATGGGGTCGCTTGGGCCTCCTGCTCCGGCGGTGGCCTTCGGGAGGACCTCTGTGCTGGGACACTCCTGTGCAGACCTAGGAAGTGTGCACACCTGCCGGCTCGTGGTCCAAGTTTATTTTTATTTTTTTACATGGAATCGCGTAGTCTTCTGGATCTTTTCTTAGCAAATTCCTTTTGAAAATCTCCCCACATCATCTGTTACCGTTCTCATTCTCTCCTGTTGGGGATTAGGGACCAGTCCCTGGTGTGGACAGAGCGTGCACATATCTAGGGATCACTGAGCACCGTTTTGCAATACGCGTTCCTGCATCTGCTGTCCTTCGCCACGTGAAAGCTGTGACGGATTGTAAGGTCACCAATGCCTACTTACCGCTAAAATAAAAACACTCCATGTTAGGGAGTCCCCCGGCGGTGCAGTGGTTAGGCCTCGGCGCGTTCACCGCCGTGGCCCATGGTTCAGTCCCGGGTCTGGGAGCCGAGATCCCACGTCAAGCCGCCACCCGCCACAGCCGAAGCAACGCACAACAACAGAAAACCTGAACTCGGACACGGTGCTTTATCGTTGTTACTTGAGATCTTTCGTCTTGTCCTTCCCCGCAGAGCTCTCATAAACCCCGAGATTTATTTAAACATGGCCTTTAGGAGTTCCCGTCGTGGCGCAGTGGTTAACGAATCCGACTAGGAACCATGAGGTTGCGGGTTCAGTCCCTGCCCTTGCTCAGTGGGTTAAGGATCCGGCGTTGCCGTGAGCTGTGGTGTAGGTTGCAGACGCGGCTCGGATCCCGCGTTGCTGTGGCTCTGGCGTAGGCCAGTGGCTACAGCTCCGATTGGACCCCTAGCCTGGGAACCTCCATATGCCGCGGGAGCGGCCCAAGAAATAGCAACAACAACAACAAAAAAGACAAAAGACAAAAAAAACCCCAAAAAACAAAAAACAAAAAAAAAAACATGGCCTTTAATCTGCACTGGTTCTCTGCACACGTAAGAAGATCCGAGTGAGGTAAGCCCAGAGTGGAATTCTCCCTTGCACGCGGGCTGTCGCTGTGCGCGTGTCCGCACGGCCCCCTCTCCTGTGCCCTCGAGATGACCCCCGGGGCTCGGAGGCCCGCTCCCCCACCATCCCTGGGGTGTTCTCTCGAGCTGTTGGCGCGGGGTTCTGGAAGCCGGCACACGACAGCTGGGCCTCACCCCGTCTTCAGTGGTCCTCAGATGACAGACCTGGGTGCAGCGTCTTCCCCCGACCCCAGGAGCAAGGACCTAGTTCTCAGGAGACGTGCCCAGGAATGCAGGACGCCTGCCATTTTTTAACATGCAAGTGTTACACGCACAAAGACGAGCGTGTCTAGAACTGACGACGTGTATGCCGTAAGCGTGCGCACTTGTTGGTTCGTCGGTTTAGCAGCTTGAGGAGGATGTACCTTTAAAAAGGTATTTTCCCCAGCGAGTGGTACGTGCGCCCAGGTGAAGTGATCCTTGTCTTCGCTAATTAAGAAACACGCTAAGGCGCGGTGCCCGACCCAGGCTTCCCTCCGCCCAGTTTCGCCCTCCAGGGGGAGCCACTTTCAACTGTCAACTATTCTTCTTTTGGCGTCGAATTTCACAGCTTAACGAATTTATCCCACTACTGCCTGATTTTCACATTTCAAGCATTAAACAGTGGCTTCCTTCCGTGAAGAGGAGAACTCGGCTCTGTTCACCCTCCTTTAAAACATCAGCTCCCGGAGCTCCCGTCATGGCTCGGTGGTTAACCAAAGAACCCAGCTAGGATCACCTGAGGTTGCGGGTTTGATCCCTGGCCTCGCCAGTGGGTTGAGGATCCGGCGTTGCCATGAGCTGGGGTGTAGGTTGCAGATGTGGTTCGGATCTGGCGTTGCTGCGGCTCTGGTGTCGGCCGGCAGCTGTGGCTCTGATTTCGCCCCCTAGCCTGAGAACTTCCATATGCCGACAGCACGGCCGTAAGAAGACAAACAAAGAAAAATAATCACTGTCCCTAGGATTTGTTCTCCCTTTTGGTACTTCTTGCAAATTCAGGGTTCCCCAATTCTCCGCCAGTTGTCTTCTCTTTTCAAGATGCTCAGACGGATGGCGTGTCTTCAGTCCCAGCGTTTTGCGCCTTCTGCCTGCTTGGGTAGAGCTGGCTGCACGCCAGTCTGCCCTCAGCTGTCACCCCCTTGGTGTCTCTCATCACCTTCTTCCTTGTCCTGGGTTTACGGCTGGTTCTGGTGGACCAGCTCCTCCGGTGGCTTCCTGAGAAAGTGTCCACTTTCTCAAGTTGCTTAAAAGATCTTGGTTCCACTTTAGTGCTTGATTAACCGTTTAACTGGGCATAGAGAATTTTCCATTTTTTTGGTTTTGGCTGTACCCGAAGCGTGCCAAAATTCCTGGGCCAGGGATTGAACCCGAGCCATAGCAGTGCCAATGCCAGATCCTTACTTGGAGGCCACCAGGGAACTCCTTTTGGGGGGTGGGTGTAGAGTTTTAGATGAAAATACTTTTCTTTCCTAGAATTTTGGAGGCCTTGGTCCATTTCTTTTAGCTTCCGGTGCCTCCGGGAGAAGCCACGACACATGGCGATTCTCGCTCTTTTGTACTTTCTCTCGTTTTTCTCCTTCTGGAAACGTGGCTGAGTTCTGCCCCCTCCCCCAGCCTCATTCTGCAGACGCTCGGGCTGCGGCCCAGGAGGGACTTTTTGTGTTAGGCTTTTCCTTTTAGGGCTGCACCCATGGCATGTGGAGGTTCCCAGGCTGGGGGTCGAATCAGAGCTGTAGTCACCAGCTACCGACACCACAGCTTATGGCAGCACCTAATCCTTAACCCACTGAGCGAGGCCAGGGATCGAACCTGCATCCTCATGTATACTGGTCAGATTCGTTTCTGCTGAGCCACGACAGGAACTCCGTGTGTCAGACTTTTTTTAATGTAAAGAATTATGGTTGTATTCGCTGCCATATTTATTTATAACTTCTATATTCTCGTATTTCATTAAGATCATTAAAATGTGCTGTTGGAGCGCCTGCTGTGGCACCATGGGATTGGTGGCATCTGGGGAGCACTGGGACGCAGGTTCGATTCCAGCCAAGTACCGCGGGTTAAGGATCTGGTGTTTCCACAGCTGCAGCTTGGGTCGCACCTGTGGCTCGGATCTGATCCCTGGCCTGGGAACTCCATGTGCCACAGGGCAGCCAAAGAAGAATTTTTAAAAGGGTGTTATTTGCATATTTTGACCTTTTATGCATTATTAACCTCTCGTGAGTTAGACTTTTTTTTTTCTTCTTTGGTCCCCACTTGGCGTATTGAGTTCCCAGGCCAGTGGTCAGATCGGAGCCACAGTTGTGACCTGTGCTGCTGCTGCGGCAACGCCGGATCCCTTAACCCGCTGTGCCAGGCTGGGGATGAACCTGTGTCCTGGGGCTCCAGGGACACTGCCCATCCCTTTGCGCCACAGCAGGGAGGCCTGCGTTAGACCTTGAATGGGTGGTTGAAGTCGAGAAGCGCAGGATCTTCGGTTCCGCTACGTCTCGTCATCGCTTTGGTCACGCCTCCTGTTCTGCTGTCCAGGTTGTGCGGCTCCTGCACCGCCCCGTCTTCCGGTCGTTTCTCTCCTCGTTTCCCCGCTGTGTCTCCTTGCTCTGCGTTCTAGGCGGCTTCCTCCGCTCGCTCCCAGCCTGGCACGGGGTGGGGAGCTCGCTTCAGGCTCCGGGACGCGGCAGGGGGCCCCTCGCCCTGGAAGAGAGAAGGCGGTGCTGAGCTCTGGGGCACAGCGGCTTTTCCAGGCTTTTCCACGGACGCCTTAGAGAGCACGCGGCCCCTCCCGGGGGCGGGGGTGCAGGCTGGTGCGGGAGCCGGGTGGGCTGTGTCGCTGAGTCCACCCTGAGCCTCCCCCAGGGAGGCTGGGCTGCAGGTGTCTCTGGGGACCCAGAGGGGCTCTGGGTTTCCTGCCCGTGCCACACCGCTCCCTCTTTGGCACGCTTCGGGAAGGCTCTGTGTCCATCTGCGACTGACTGACCAGTGGCTTAAGTGCTTCATCTCCCCACTGCCCCCTTATCTCACGTGGGCATCCGTTCCTTCAAGAGAAGGATGCTCTTTCCGCCCCGAGGCCCTGGTCAGAGGGAGGGGCTCCGGCCAGGGAAGCTTTGCTCCTCAGTGCTTTCAGAGGTGACTTCTCCTTGCCTGCAAAGGTAAGACACACTCATTGATAACAGTTTGGAAAATAAGGGAAAATATAAAGAGGAGTAAAAATCACCCAAGGAGCCGTCTCCTGGAGAGAACTGCTTTTCACATTCCGGTGCTTTTCGTTCTTGTTTTCACGCTTGCCTTTCCTTTCTCACATCCCTTAAATCAACCTCTGTACACAGTTCTGTGTCCTTTTTTACCTTGATAGACGTATTTACTCTTATGCGAACATTGTATTTGGGGGCAGTGAATGGCTGGTGTGTCCTGATCGGCATTTTAGAATGTTTCCCATTTTTCTCTATTTATAGGTGATGCTTCTATAAACATCTTTGTACAGAAACATGTGATTCCTTCTGATCACTTCTGTGCGATAGCATCGTTTGTGGAAAGACGAGACGTTTTTAAATACAGGTCTGTCCATGTCTGTCCACGTCTTTGGCGACATCCCGACAGCTGTTTTTTTTTTGTTTTTGTTTTTGTCTTTTTGCCTCTTCTGGGGCCGCTCCCGCGGCACATGGAGGTTCCCAGGCCGGGGGTCTAATTGGAACTGTAGCCACCGGCCTACGCCACAGCCACAGCAACGCGGGATCCGAGTCGCGTCTGCAACCCACACCACAGCTCACGGCAACGCCGGATCCTTAACCCACTGAGCAAGGCCAGGGATCAAACCCACAGCCTCACGGTTCGTAGTCAGATTTGTTAACCACTGCCCCACGACGGGAACTCCAGCGACAGCTGCCTTTAAACTGGGGCTGGATCGGGGCCTGTTTACAACCCCACCTGCGCTTTCTGAGAATGTCCGTCTGGCCTCATCCTCGCTGCCATGGGATCCCATCCTTTAAAACTCTGCTGATGTGACAGGGAAAACGTGCCTTGTTATTTCGGTTGGCGTTTCCTTTCGTATTTGTGGGAGGGGCGGATTTCAGAATGTTGGGGACCCAGCAGTGTTTCTCACCCGGTACCCGCTCTCGGTACCTGCTCTCGCCGCTTTCCTCGGCTTTGTTTTGAAGCAGCTCAAGCACAGGACAGATTCAGGATAACACGGTGCGCGTAGCCGGGACCCCGCTTGGGATGCCGGGTGTTGCAGGAGGAGTGGGTGAGGAGGGGCTGTGGTCCTGGAGGCCGTCGGGATCCCCTCCGGGCCCGGGGGGCGGGGGGGAACTCGTGAGAGGCTGAGGACATCCGCCTTTGCCGGGGACTTGAGCCCCGGGGCCATTAGCAGGAAGGCGGTCGTTTGGCAGCCCCTTGGGTGGTGGACGAGGTGTCATGGGGACAAGGCCCGGGTGGCAACCGAGCTGCAGGGCTGGCAGTGACCACTGGACACTTGGGACAGCCCGTGACCAGGGGGGAGTGAGACCCACCTCATCGGAACTCAGGGCCTCAGCAGCCTCTGGCCACTTCCAGGGGGCAGAGCCCTCCCTTGTCGGGATGGCGCCTGGCATGTCCTCAGTGTGCCCCAGGCCAGCGTGTCGTGGAGCTGTGGTCACCGTGTGCCTGGAGGGACCATGGCAGGGAAGGGCGGGGGACCCACCTGCCTGGGTCAGGAGGCCATCGCCTGCTGAGCCGCTGACCCGAACGAAGCACTGTAGGCACATGGGTGCCCTGAGCTCGGCTTTCCCACCCAGGAGGGAACCTGGCTTTGCAATGACAGTTGTGCCAGTTTTCTCTGTAGTGGTGTCTCCTGGGTACTTGGGCCCTCGATAGTTTCACGTGGCCGGTGTTGAGTTACATGAATGGATTTAGGTCCCCTCTGTGTCGTGTTTGAGGCCACCCTGTGTGCCTCGGAGCTGTGCCCACTGTGCAGGTGGGCTCGTGGGTGCTGGGCTTGGAGCACCTGGGTCCCTCTGGGCTGCACCCTGTAGGGGGCTGCTGGGCAGCTGGGGTGCATATTTCTGCTTTACCCTAGGGTAAGTGTTTAAAGTTGCATTGACTACTGTTGACATACAGTGTTGTCCGTTGCCGCCCAGCAGAGTGACTCCTACACACGTGTAGGACCTTGTCGTGTATCCATCCCACGGACCACAGCTGGCCTCTGCTAATCCCTACCTCCCAACCCCTGCCCCCGCCCCTGCCCCTGGCAACCACAGGCCTGTTCCGTTATGTCTGAGTCTGTTTTTGTTTTGCAGATTGGTTGATGTGTGTTGTATTTATTTATTTATCTGCTTTTTAGGGCCTCACCCATGGTATATGGACGTTCCCAGGCTAGGGGTCCATTCGGAGCTGCAGCTGCAGGCCTACACCACAGCCACGGCCACAAGGGATCCAAGCCACATCTGCAGCCTACACCATAGCTTATGGCAACGCCAGATCCTGAACCCACTGATTGAGGCCAGGCATTGAACCTGCGTCCTCGTGGATACTAGTTGGGTTCATTACCACAATGGGAACTCCTTTTGTCGTATTTAAATTCCGCATATAAGTGATATCATACGGTATTTGTCTTTCTCTTTCTGACTTAGTTCACTTAGTATGAGAGTCTCATGGTCCATCCATGTTGCTGCAAATGGCATTACTTCATTCTTTTTCCAGGCTGAGTAATATTCAAGTGCATATATATATGCCACATGTTCTTTATCCATTCCTCTGTTGCTGGACATCAAGTTGTTTCCACATCTTGGCCACTGTAAACAGTGCTTCTGTGAACATAGGGGTGCATGAATCTTTCTGCTCAAATTACAGTTTTGTCCAGGTGTACGCCCACCGGGATGGCTGGATCCTACGGCAGCGCTCTCTCCAGTTTCTGAGGACCCGCCACGCCGGTTTCCATAGTGGCTGCACCAGTTTCCATTCCCGCCGGCGTCGGAGGGGCCCCTTTTCCCCACACCCTGTCCAGCATTTGTTGGGGTGGGCTTTGCGGGGACGGCCGTTGTGACTGTGGCGTGAGGTGGTGCCCGCTGCAGCTCGTGGCTGCGTTTCCCTCATGACCAGTGGTGCTGAACATCTTCTCATGTGTCTTTTCGGCCGTCTGCGTGTCTTCTTTGGAGAAAGGTCTGGTCAGTTCTTCTGCCCATTTTTCGACTGGGTTGTTTGTTTTTCTGTTATTGAGTTGTGTGAGCTGTTTGTATATTTTGGGGGTTTTTGTTTCTTTTCAGGGCCGCACCTGCAACATATGGAGGTTTCCAGACAAGGGGCCAAGCCGGAGCTACAGTTGCCGGCCTACACCACAGCCACAGCAACGTGGGATCTGAGCCCCGTCTGCGACCGACACCATAGCTCACGGCAACGCTGGATCCTTAAGCCACGGAGCAAGGCCAGGGTTCAAACCCGTCTCCTCATGGATGCTAGTCAGATTCGTTTCCGCTGAGCCACAGCGGAACTCCTGCTGGTGTGTTTTGGAAATTAAGCCCTTATCCGTTGCATGTTTCCAAATGTTTCCTCCTGGTCCATGGCTTGTCTTTTGCATTGTGTTTATGGTATCCTTTGCTGTGCATAAGCTTAGAAATTTGATTCTCCCACTTGTTTATTTTTGCTTTTATTTCTGTTGCCTCGGAAGACAGGAAAAGATTGGTAGTTTCTGTCAGAGAATGTCCTGCCTGTGTTCTCTCCTAGGCGCTTCATGGTGTCTTAGGTTTTGTGAGCCTTCGTGAGCCGACTGGTGTGTGTGGTGCGCGGGCGTCTTCTGACTTCGCTGATGCACACGCAGTGTCCAGCTGTTCCAGCGCCACTTGCCGAAGGGACCGTCTTTTCCCCCCATTGTATATCTTAGCTCCTCTGTCAAAGATTGATTGTCCACGGGTGTGTGGGTTTATTTCTGGGCTCTCGACTCTGCTGTCTGTGTGTCCGTTTTTGTGTGTGGACATTTCTTTTTGTCTTTTGTCCTTTTAGGGCTGCACCCGCGGCATCTGGAGGTTCCCAGGCTAGGGGTCAAATCCGAGCTGCAGCTGCTGGCCGGCACCACAGCCACAGCCATGTGGGATCCGAGCCCCGTCTGCGACCGACACCACAGCTCACGGCAACACCAGACCTCCCACACTGAGCGAGGCCAGGGATCGAACCTGCATCCTCATGGATACTAGTCTGATTCGTTTCTGCTGAGTCAGCAGGGACCTCGGAGTGTGGACGTTCTTTGTTCTGGACTCTAGTCTTTAATCAGTAATATGGGAGGTCCCGTCGTGGTGCAGCGGAAGTGAATCCGACTAGGAACCATGAGGCTGCGGGTTCGATCCCTGGCCTCACTCAGTGGGTTCAGGATCTGGCGTTGCTGTGAGCTGTGGTGTAGGTCGCAGACATGGTTCGGATCTGGCGTGGCTGTGGCTGTGGGGTAGGCCGGCGGCTACAGCTCCGATTTGACCCCTAGCCTGGGACCCCCCCACGTGCTGTGGGTGTGGCCCTAAAGAGCAAATAAATACATCAATTCCGGTGGCATCTCATACACGGCCGGGCCACCGGGGCCTTGTGCTGGGTCGGGAGGCTGTGCTGCCGCGATGGGCTGCGGGATGGCAGCTCACCCTCGCGTTTCTGGGCCGGATCCCGCTCAGCAATTCGGAGACCTGTTCTTCTACGTGTGTGGGATTTTGTGGGTGGTTTTATTGTGGTGTCTCTCTTCTTTCTTTTATTGCACTTCATGAATCTGTGAATTGGTTTTTTCAGTCCCTTCTGCAAAATTCTCACTCGCTTTGTTTTCTAAGCTCGCCTGCCCCTTTCTTCCCGCTCCACTCCGCCTTCCACGCCGCCCAACCTCTGTCCTGTTCGTTTTTTTTTTTTTGGTCTTTTTTTTGCTATTTCTTGGGCCGCTCCTGCGGCATATGGAGGTTCCCAGGCCATGGGTGGATTCGGAGCTGTAGCCACCGGCCTACGTCAGAGCCACAGCAACGCAGGATCTGAGCCGCGTCTGCAACCTACACCACAGCTCACGGCAACGCCGGATCGTTAACCCACTGAGCAAGGGCAGGGACCGAACCCTCAACCTCATGGTTCCTAGTCGGATTCGTTAACCACTGCACCACGACGGGAACTCCGTGTTCGTTCTTTTTTTGTCTCTTTGCGCTAGAAATTTTGTTTGGCCTGGTCTTTTAGGTCACTTTTTTTTTTTTTTTTTCCTGTTGGGTCTCATATGCTGCACTGAAATTATAGTTTCTGCCACTGGATTTTTTTTACCTCTGGATGTTCTAATTGCTTATTTTTCAAATCTGGTATTGTTTATAGTTTCCTATTCTCTACATATATTCCGAGGTGTGTTTTCTCTCTTTAAAAACACCGTGAGCGTCTTTTTATAGTTTGCGTCTGACAACCTCAACGTCTGATGTCCTCTTCTCTTGAAGGAAACTTTTCATTGGAAAACGGCACGTGAACAGGAGCGCGCCCCCGTTGTCATTTCAAGGAGTGAGGGCACCTTGTAGCGAGGCTGAGAACGTCACCAGGACGCCTGCAGCCTCCCTCAGCCCCTCTCCGGGTCGGTGGCCCCTGGCGCGACTCGCCTGGCCTCTAAAACCGTGGTCCAGTTTTGACTCTAAGGACATTTGCTGTGAATGGAATCACATGCACCGTTTATGTCTGGCCCCCTTTTTCGTTGTTGTTTGTTTTTGCTGATTCTCTTAGGAGAATTCCTTCATCACCGTTGCCGTGCAGGATTCTGTTGTACGAATGGGCCAGAGTTGATCTGGACCCCTGGGGGTGATGGACCCCTTAGGAGCGATGCTGCCGTGGACGTGGTGCCTCGTGCGTGCCTGCAGTGCGGCGCGTCCCTGCGGTGGGAGGAGACACCACCAGTTTTCTAGGCTGCTCGTGCCCGTTGACACCGCCCCCCAGCGGTGTGCCAGGCTCCAGCTCTTCCAGCTTCCCTTTCACACTGGGTGTAACCTCTCTTTTTCACCTCAGCTTTAATTTCTGGCAGCAGCACCTTGTAGTTTTCAGTGTCGTGGTCTTGTGCATCTCGCAGAAGAGTTATTCCTTCGTCGTTTCATGTTTCTTGATGCTATTATAAATGGTATTTTTTATACGCCTTTTTCTCTTTGTGGCTAGTGTTTAAAAATAGTATTGAATTTGCATAGTCACCATGTCTAGTCCCTTTGCTAAACAAATTTATTACTTGCATTTTCTGTATACATTATCTGCAAACTAATTAGAAGATTTTTTCAAAAATGTGGCTGCACCAACAGCCTGTGGAAATTCCCAGGCCAGGGACTGAATCTGAGCCACAGCTGTGGCAACGCCGAACCCTTTAACCCGCTGTGCCAGGATTGAACCCGCTTCCCTGCAGTCAGATTCGGAGCCCACTGCATCACAGTGGGAACTCCCAAATTTCTTGCCTTCTTTTCAGTCATCGTGCCTGCCATTGGTTTTCCTTGGCTTATTGTCCTGGCCAGAAGCTCCCGTACAGTGTTGAACAGAAGTGGTCAGCAGGCACACGCGTGTCCTCTTCCTAACTGGCGAGGTGGCTGTAAAATCTATACATGTTTCAGAATTTTATTTGCCCGTGGCAGGATCGATGCCAAAAAGGTCACACGTTCCCGTCTCAGCACAGTCCCTCTGTCAGGTGTATTGTGAGAAGGAAATGGAATTAGAGGTGAAATGCCCAGAATGGAGCCGCCCGCAGCAGGCAGGTGCTTCAGCAGATGAGCTGTAGGTCGTTTGTCATTGTCCTTGTTGCCTTCAAATCCGGGAAAACTGCAAATGAACTTCAAGGACGGCTTGATTGACCTAGGGCTCCAGCCCACGTCTTTTGCTAACCGGGGAAAGGGTGTTCC
Organism: Phacochoerus africanus; assembly: GCF_016906955.1. NCBI lineage: Eukaryota > Metazoa > Chordata > Mammalia > Artiodactyla > Suidae > Phacochoerus > Phacochoerus africanus. The sequence continues at coordinate 5,360,573 of NC_062548.1, read as the reverse complement.
TGTGTGTGAAGACTCCCTTAAGGCAGGTCTGACCTCTGAATTTTGCAGTGGCGACCGCAGAGTTTCTTTTAGCAGGGCATCTCAGCTGTGACTGGGGGTCACTAAAATCGTCTCATTTCCCCCAGTCTGAGCAAAATTCCCTATTGCAGGAGCGTCCGCCGTGTCAGTCACCAAAAGTCAAGATCCCATCCGAGCCCACCGACTCGTGCACGTTGCGTGTGTTGTGTCAAACTCCATTCCCGGGAGAGAAGGGCAAACAGGATCCAGAGGGAAAGCCGCAGGTCGGACCCTTGTCCGGGACCCACTGACGCTCAGGAAGAGAGCTGTGTTTTCCTTTCCAGTGCTGTTCTGGAGCCGGCGTGGAGCCCACGGCGGGAGCTCTGGCAACAGCCACCAGCTGCTGTCACCGTTTCTGTCCCCCCCCCCCCCCCCCCGGCACTGAGTCCCTTCCTCTCTGTGGCCAGGGGACTGCACAGGCGTATAAACACCCCAGGGTCACTCCATCCCAGATGAGGGACCTCGGCAGCTGCTTTGTCGCAGTTCCTGCTCCTGCAGGTCGGGACCCCTTTGCAGCTCTGTCAGAGACGTGGGTCCAGAGCAGGCAGGCAGACCCAGCGCCCGAGGCAGGGCCGGGACGAATCCTTGGGTCCTGCGGAGGCTGCCAGGCTTGTTTCAGAGTCTCTCCTGGCTGTCATATCCTCTCAGGACGAGGGGCCCGGGTTTGGGCGGTAAGGTGATCCCGCCTGTGTCCGGGGGTGGGGGTGGGGGGGGTGGGGGGCAGAGGCCTGTCCAGGGTCTGGTGGCCCAGATCCCCCATCACTCCTCGCCTTTTCACCAGAGCACAGATCCAGGCCCGCCTCTGAGTTGTGGCGGGTTCAGGCCCGAGCCTGCAGTAAAGCGAGTATCTGGATAAAGAGTCCCCGTGCACGGGGAAGTCGTGTTCACGCTGCACTGTAGTTGACCCGTGGTGCAGTAGCCCTTTATCTAGAAAAACAGCGTGCATAGCTTCATTTAAAAATACTTTAATCTGGAGTTCCCGTCGTGGTGCAGTGGTTAACGAATCCGACTAGGAACCATGAGGTTGCGGGTTCGGTCCCTGGCCTGCCTCAGGGGATTAAGGATCCGGTGTTGCCGTGAGCTGTGGTGTAGTTCGCAGACACGGCTCAGATCCCACGTTGCTTTGGCTCTGGCGTAGGCCGGTGGCTACAGCTCCGATTTGACCCCTAGCCTGGGAACCTCCATATGCCGCGGGAGCGGCCCAAAGAAATAGGAAAAAAAAAAAAAAACAACTTTAATCTAGGAACACCCTCGTGGCTCAGCAGGTTAAGGATCTGGCCTTGCCACCGCTGGGACACAAGTTCGATCCCTGGCCCTGGAACTTCTGTGTATTGTGGGAAGGGCCAAAAAACCCCGCAAAGAAAACCTTTAGTACAACACAGGGAAGTCTCCTCAATATGCTGGCATAACCTACGTGGGAAAAGAATCTGAACAAGAATGGATTTATGTATTGCTGACCCACGTTGCTGCCCACCTGAAACTAACACGACATTGTGCGCCCACCATACTCCAATGGAAAATAAAAATTAAGTTAAAAATAAGAGTAAAAGAAAAAACACTTTATTACTAAAAGAATGCCAAAGTTTTCGTTTTGACTCAGTAGGTTAAGAACCTGCCTAGTATCCACGAGGATGCGGGTTCGATCTCTGGCCTCGCTCAGTGGGTTAAGGATCCGGCGTTGCTGTGAGCCGCCGTGTAGGCCGGCAGCTGTAGCTCCAGTTCGACCTGCAGCCTGGCTGAGTGATACTCCGTTGCGTACCTGTACATCTTAGCCCAGTCCTCTGTCGCTGGGCATGTAGGTGGCTTCCATGGCTTGGCTGTTGCACGTAGTGCTGCAGTGAACATTGGGGTGCGTGTGTCTTTTCAAATGACAGCTTTCTCTGGGTAGATGCCCAGAACTGGGGTTGCGGGGTCACATGGTAGCTCTCTCCTGAGACCTTGCCAGTGTCCTCTGTATGGTTGCACTGGTTTCCGTTCCCACCAGCAGGGTGGGGGGGTCCCTCTGCTCCGCACCCTCCCCGGCCTCCATTATTGGTAGACTTTCTGATGACGGCCATTCTGACCGGGGTGAGGCGGTAGCTCATTGTAGTTTTGACTTGCATTTTCTGTAATAATATTAATGATGTCGAGCTTCTTTTTATGGTTTTTTTTTGGTCATTTGTCTTCTTTGGAGAAATGTCTATTTAGATCTTCTGCCCATTTTTGATTAGGTTTTTTGTTTTTTTTTTAACATGAAGCTCTATGAGAGATTTGAGATTAGAAATTAATCCCTTGTCACTTGCTTGGTTTGCAAAGATTTTCTCACATTCTGCGGTTGTTTTTTTGTTTGTTTGTTTCCTTTGCTGTGCAAAAGCTTTTAAGTTCAATTAGGTCCCCTTGGTTTATTTTTGTGTTTTATTGTCATTATTCTAGGAGATGGATCAAATGAGACACGGCTGCACCTTCTGTCAAAGAGCATTCTGCCTGTGTTTTCCTCTGGGAGTTTTATGGCATCTGGCCTTAGGTTTAGAGGTAGTTTTTGTGTCCGGTGCTAGAGAATGAACGTTCTAATTGCAGGTAGCTCTTCAGCTTTCCCAGCACCACTTGTGAAGAAACTGTCTTTTTCCCACTAAGTGTTCTGGCCTCCTCTGCTCTAGATCAGTTGGCCGTAGCTGCTCGCGTTTATTTCTAGGCTTTCTGTCCTGCTCCATTGGTCTCTATCTCTGTTTTTGTTCGAGTGCTATGCTGTTTTGATGACTGTAGCTTTGTAGCATAGACCGGAGTCAGAGGAGCCTGAGTCCTCCTCCACTTCCGTTTCTCTTTGTCAGTATTGCTTTGGCTCTTTGGGATCTTTCATGTACGAATTTTCAAGTATTTTGTTCTGGTTCCGTGAAGCATATCGTTGGTCCCTGGGCAGAGGTTGCGCTGAGTCGTGTAGTCATTTCAACACTGTGGCTCTTCCAACCCAAGGGCGTGGGGTTTGTCTCCATCTGCTTGTGTCGTCTGCGTCTCCCACAGTCCAGCGTACAGGGCTTTTGCCTCTTGAGGAAGGTTTAGCATGTCGTACACAGTCACCTAGAAGGTCTGCCCTGTTTAGAGCAGGTGTGACATTCCGCATGCATCCCGGTGCCTCCGCTGTGTCCTGTGAAGCGCCTCCTGGGCTCGGTCCTTCCCCTCCTGTAACGGCCATTTCTTGAATTTACTATGTGCCTTTTTCTATCTGGTGGTTTTTTTGTTGTTGTTTTTTATTTTTCCCTCTGCTACTGGAGCACATGGAAGTTTCTGGGCCAGGGTTTGAACCTGCGCCACAGCAGTGACAACACCGAGTCCTTAACTCTAGGCCACCAGGGAGCTCGGATCCACTTACAGAAGCAGCTGTACATGCACACCTGTGCACCTTGAGCAGCGCATGGTGGGGTTTCTTGATGTGTTCTAGCTTTTGAACAAAGGTCTCCTACCCCCCCGCCTTTCCTCCCGCACATGGGAGTGTGCCAGGCCCCACTTCCCGTGACGAGTCTCCTGGGGGATTCAGTGGCCATCCTTGCACAGGTGTCCACCTGTACTGGGGGTTTGCTCAGGGCTGTGCAGCCAGCAGGCTGTGGGTGGATCGTGTCCACTGGGTGCTGTGGGTTGCTTCGCACACGGCAGTGCTGATTTTGGCGTCTAGTAGCTGTGGCCGTGAGCCGCTGCCATCTCCCTTCCGACAGCCCTGGCCCTTCACCCCTGGGGGCCGCCCAGGACCTGGGGAGGAGCCCTGCGGTCTAGACCAGGACGCACTGTCTCAAACTCCACCGGCGGTTCTGGGAGGGTGTGTCTGCCAGGGGCACGGGACCCCGCCTGGAGGAGTGGGGTCCAGTCCACTGGGAGGTCACGTGCATGCCTGTCTGCTGAAGTCTCAGGGGACACTGGCTCCAGTAGCTCTGTTGGACTGGGCTGGACTCCAGTCCTTGTCCGGAGCCTCGGAGGACCCCTAGGAATCTAAGAGGGGAGGCCAACCCTCCGGGCTCTGCCGCTGCCTGGGCGCCCTGGACTCTGGAAGGTGCTTCTCGGTGCATTTGAGATGGAGGAAGAGCTTGGGCCTCGTTGGAGACTGGCTTTTAAAATGTTCTTTCAGGTATGGCTCATGGTTGTGCAGCGATGCCACAGCCGTGAGAGTGCTGTGTGGACAGGGCTGGCGGGGGGGGCGGCTGGCTGCCGCTTCCCCTCCCGCTCCCTCCTGTCCCCACCCCGCCCCCAGTCCCCCTCCCTGCCCCCTCCTCCCTCCGCCTGCTCCTGGCCTGGCCTGACTGCCCTGGCCGGGCTCTGCAGCAGGCAGGGAGCAGCGGCTCGGCAGACGGCAGACAGCTGGCACTGCGGCTGCAGCCTGGCCCCCTGCAGGCTGCGGAGGAGCAGGCTTCCTTCTGGAAGGCAGGTCTGTCTTCACGCTTGCTCGGCCACTGGCTCCCGGTAAGGCGGCCCTCGCCCTGGCTCACCTACCTCACTTCCTCCGGCTTTGTGTGCCTGTACTGCGGCGGTTATAGGGAGGGGGCTGTGTGCAGGGCCCTCGGCGAGGAAGCCCTGGAGTCAGCCGGGCAACAGCGACAGTGACAGGAGACTGGCCCTCCTGCGTTCCATGTGGCTTCCCAGCTTTCACGCAGCATTAGTTGACTAGACATGGAAGGCTGAGGCTTTTATGGGTGTGTTTGTACGTGCATGAGTGCACGTGTGTGCATGTATGTGCACGCACCCTGACCTGGCCGTGTCAGAGGTGCCCAGGACGGAGCAGCATGTCCTGGTGGAGAACAGCCGGCTCCATGGGCCCTAGGACGTGGCGAGATGACTGGTTCCTCCTTGTAAAGTGGGGGCTGGTAATGGTTCTCTTCTCATCAGTGCACGCACACGCACACGCACACGCGCACACACATGCACAGGCTGCCTGTGGGGGGCGGGTGGCCCGGCAGGGTTTGGGGCTGGCACGGTGCACGCGGGGGGCCCCTCAGCGCTCTGTCCCTGTGGGAGCTGATGCCGTGGGGCACTTGGCGCCCGAGGGGAGACTCTGGTGCTGGCTGGTCCCGCAGCCGGGAGGTGCCATTGGGCTCCCCTGGGGCGCCTGGGGACATGGATGGCTGGGCTGACTGGCTCTTCAGGGGAGCCCCGGTGGTGCCCCGGCCTTTTGAGGGTGCGGTCAGTGGCAGAGTCCTGCGGCCCCTCCAGGCCGCTTGGCCGACCGTGCCGGCAGAGGCGGCCGAGCGAGAGCTGAGGGCCCTGGCCCGCTCCGTCCACCCTGTGGTGCTTCTGTTTCAGGGATCAACGCCCAAGCCCGGAGGCTACAACGGAGCCGCGCCAAGGGGACCCCAGCCCCGACCTCGGGGGGTGGCCGGAGCCCCCCTCCTCACCTGCTGCGCCGCACCGTCAGCGAGACCAGCCTGAGCTCGGCCACCACCGTGCCGGACGCCGCCCGGGGCCCCGAGGAGCCTGGCCAGGACGCCATGCGCTGCTCGCTCTACGAGTCGCCGCACCTGCTCCTCCTGCAGGGCTACAGCCAGCAACACGTGAGCACACGGCCCTCCTCCCCTCGCCGGGCCCGCCGGGGACCAGCCTTTGGGCCTGTCCTGGACTCTGGAGGAGGTTGGGGGCTCCCCTGCTTCCAGAACCCTCTCCTCGTCCAGACTACAGGGGGAGGCAGCAGGGCCCTGAGAGGGGGGTCTCCCCAGCCGCTGGTTGGTTCCGGCCTGGGTCTCACCTGGTCCCAGGCCCCCTTCCTGCTTGAGGCTCCGGCCACTTCCTGCCGCCCAGGGTGCCTGGGGATCGGCTCACAGGCCAGTGCCTGGGCCTCCTGCACCTCCAGTGTGTGCCGGGCAGCTTTCTCTGAGAGGGCCCACCCCACACCCCGCCCCCTGCCAGCATTTCGTATTGCTTTCGTTGGAGGCAGCTTGGCTTGAAGGGTGTCATCCTGGGAGACCCCATCGGACTCCACGTGGGCCCCAACGCCCCTCCTGCTCCGTCTGCCTGGTACGGTTTGTGATGCTGAGGCGCTCCTGCCAGGCATCTTCCTCCCTCAGCGGGAGCAGCAGAGAAGGGCCACCCGCTCCCCTGGGAGAGCGGCCGGCCTTGGCCGAGTCTGTAAAGCAGCGTCTGGGGCCAGGTCTGCCCTGGAGTGGCCCCAGGGGTCTAGGAGGAGGCCTCCCCCGGGGACACGGTGGGCAGGCTGGGGGCAGGAGCTGGTCAGGAAGGGCTGAGTGGGGTGGCCCCGGGCGGCTCGGGTACAGGGGCCCCGACGGCGTTGCCCACCGAGGTGGTGTCCTGCCCCTGAGCCTGGGGTCCGTGTTTCAGGACAGCCTGGTGTATGTGTTGAACCGGGACCGGCACACCGTGGGCCACAGGACCCCCTCCAGCAAGCCCAGCATCAGCCTCTCGGCCCCTGACATCCTGCCCCTGCACTGCACCATCCGCAGGCGCCAACCTGCGGGCCGGGAGCCAGCCGGGGCACGGCTGGTCCTGGAGCCCATCCCCGGGGCGCCCGTCTCCGTCAACTTCTCGGAAGTGGGGGGCCGCACGGTAGCGCTGCACCACGGGGACCTGCTCTCCCTGGGCCTGTACTACCTGCTGCTGTTCAAGGACCCAGTGCAGGCCCAGCCCCTGCCCACCCAGGCCCTCGCCCGCCTCCGGGTCGTGCCGCAGAGCTGCAGGCTGTGCGGGGCCGTGCTCCAGGCCCAGGGCACCTCCAGCTCCGCGCGGGCGGCCCCGCCTCGGCCCCGGCAGCTGCACTTGGAGTTTGAGCCCGACGTGGAGGACGCGCTGCTGCAGCGGATCATGACGCTGGTGGAGCCCGGCGGCGACGACCACAAGCTGACCCCCGCCTTCCTCCTCTGCCTCTGCATCCAGCACTCGGCCACCCGCCTCGAGCCGGGCTCCTTCGGGCAGCTCCTGCTCAAGATAGCCAGGATGATCCGAGAGACCGTCTGGGTCCGTGCCGGGGCTGGGCGGTTGGCTGTTCCCTGGGGGGCGGGGGGGCGCTGGGGCCGCCTTGGTAACCCCCCACCCCTACGGGGCCGGCCCTCCCCCCCCTGTCCGTACCTGCCCCCCTGCCAGGCCAGCAGAGGCGGGACCATTGAGCGGTGTTCCTGCACCCGGCGGGGCTGGCCGTGGCCTCATGAGCTCTGGTCCTGTGTCCGTCCCCATGGCCCCAGGTGGCCTGGGTGCCCATGCTCTCTACGGCCAACACCCCGCTGCAGCGCCCTTCTTGGCTGGTGGCGGGGGGCGGGGGTGCACAGGGCCAGTCGACATTGTGTTGAACTTGCCCTGGGGCGGCCTCTAGGCTGCGGCACCAGGCACTCTGGGCAGAATTCCTTGCCGTGGGGCTGACCTGTGCGCTGTGGGAGGTTGGGCAGCGTCCCTGGCCTCCCCCCCTCCCCTCCCCCTCACGGAAGCGGCTCTGGGCACTGCCAATGTCCCCTGGGGGCCAGAGCGCCAAGCGGACTGCTGCTAGGGCACACAGTCTGGCCAGCAGGGGACGCAGAGGATGGCTGGTAGTTACGTGCAGCCCTTCAGAGAGACCCCTTAGTCTTGGCCACCCTTGCCGTGAGGCAGAGGTGGGAGAGGGAAGCCACTTGGCTGTGTAGACACTGGATAGGTTCCTCAGGTGAAGAGCCACATTTAAAAAGTTTGAAACTTTTGGAGTTCCCGTCGTGGCGCAGTGGTTGACGAATCCGACTGGGAACCATGAGGTTGCGGGTTCGGTCCCTGCCCTTGCTCAGTGGGTTAACGATCCGGCGTTGCCGTGAGCTGTGGTGTAGGTCGCAGACGCGGCTCGGATCCCGCGTTGCTGTGGCTCTGGCGTAGGCCGGAGACTACAGCTCCGATTCGACCCCTAGCCTGGGAACCTCCATATGCCGTGGGAGCGGCCCAAGAAATAGCAAAAAGACAAAAAAAAAAAAGCTTGAAACTTTTTAAAAGCCACCATGAGCTGCCACAACCAAAGATCTGTGCAAGTGAACCAACTGCGTCGTGGGCATTTGAGCCACATCCCCCAGGGTCCTGCAGGGGACTCGAGGTGTGGGGCCACTTCCCCTCCATGCAGTTGTGTGCGGGGCAGCTGTGGTCCCTGCAGTGTGGACGCCTGGCTGCGTCAGTGTGGCCAGTGACTGGGGGGCCTGATACTTGGAGGCTCTGAATTTCCACAGGACTCGCTGACCTTTCCTGGGTCAGCTCTGTGCCGGGCACTTCCTGGTAGCCAGATGCTGTTTGATTTAATCCTCACACGGCCTTGACGACGAAGGCGCCATCACCCACGTCAGAGCTGAGAGCACGGGGGCAAGGAAGGTGTGGGTGGCCCCCCCGAGCCGAGTGCCCCTGGCTTCACGCAGAGGTGTGGAAACTGAGGCTCGTGGAGGTGCACCCCTCACCCCGCCTCCGGCCAGCCTGTCCCTCCGTGGTGGTGACAAGCCTCAGTGCTGGTCCGTCTAGCCCCCCCCCCCCACCTGGTTCGGTTGTTCGTTTCTCTCTTGTGCCCCAGCAGCCTCCTCGCCACCCCCTGCGCTCACGTTCCCGTCAACTCCAGGCCGACACGTGCGTCCTAGAACCCGTGCTCAGCCAGATAACTTAGCACGAAAGCAAAAACGCTTTCTTGGTTAAGACGGACAGAAAATGTTGATGAGGCCTGAGCCCCTGCTGGGACGTTTACGTGTATTTGTAGATACTCCAGCCCACGGGCATCTGCTCCTTGTTACTGTGGCCAAGTTTTAAAAGTGCACGTATGCGGCTTCATCATGAGAGTGTTACCAGACTCTTCGTTCTGGTGTTTGTGAAACGTTTGGCCTGTCGACGTCTCCCGACGTGGCCGGCGGCGGGGCAGAGAGACGGCTGCGAGGCTCCGCCCTTGGAGGAAATGCGCGGGCCGCGTGCAGTCGTGGATGCTGGGCCCATCACGGAATGGTCTTCCCAGCGTGGCCAGGAGCATTCGTGCAGACAGGATGCGGGGGCAGGAGTGCCATGTTTCATGGGGACGCGCAGCCTGTGTCAGTGGCATGTTCAGCACGTCTGTCCTGTTTTTCTCACGCTTGCTTTTTTTCCTTCATGATTGTAGGAGAAAACCAAAGAGCTGGCAGAGAAGCAGGCGCACCTGTAAGTATGGCCCATCCTTGCCCCACGCCCCAGGGATCTGGTTCCCTGAGGAACTAAGACCCAGGGCCCCCAACTCTGGGGTCAGCTCTGTGCTTCTGTCAAACCTCTTTTTGTCCCGGGGTGGCTGTTTCCACTATTTTTTTTTTTTTTTGCTTTTTCAGGCCTCGTCACAGCATATGGAAGTTCCCAGGCTAGGGGTCCAATCGGAGCTGCAGCTGCCAGCCGACGCCACAGCTACAGCAACGCGGGATCCTTAACCCCCTGAGCGAGGCCAGGGATCGAACCTGCGTCCTCATGGATACTGGTTGGGTTTGTTAGTGCTGAGCCGTGACGGGAACTCCTGTTTCCACTGCTTCGGTCACGCCCCGGGAAGTTTCTCCGGGAGCTCCCTGGGCCTGGTCCCCTGCAATCACTGTGTCATCGCTGTGTTCACTGCTGCTCGGGGGAGCAGGCAGCTCCCAGTGTTGAGAAGGTTCCCTCGACGCCTGTTTTCAGCGGGAGCACTGCTCCCCTCACACACTCAGATGGGCCCCGAGTAAACGGTTCGGCGTTGACAGCACAGATGTGCGTCCCGTGACCCGCGGGCCCGCGCCTGAGAGGGCGCCGTGGAGAACCACCTGCCGGGAAGGTGACGGCAGCGCCCGTGTTGGTGCCGTGGGCCCTTAGCTGCTGCCTGGCGCCTCCTTGCGCCAGGAGCCTAAAAGCGCCTCCGCGATGTCCAGCAGAGCAGCACCCAGGCAGGCGCCCACATGGTGGCCAGAGCCTGCCGGCCCGTGTAAGGAACTCGCACCCGTGGCAACAGCCCGGGAAGGGGCCGCGGTGGTCACTGCCCGTTGTGGGCGAAGGGCACACCAGGATCCATAGCGGTTTCCTTGGATCCTGGGGTCCTGTTCGTGTGAAGACAGTCCTTCTCTGAGGCACGCGCTGGCCGTGGTGGCTGCGTCCCGCCCGGTCCCACGAGGGGAGGGGGCGTCATCGCCCTCCTCCTTGGAAGGTGGAGACGGGCCTGCGTCCCAGCGGCTCCTCCCCTGCGCTGGGAGCTGGTGTCTGGAGCCAGAGGCACTGCGCCTGATGTGCGGAGGTCCAGGGCCGCCTGGTGGGTTGCCGGCTGCTGGTCACAGACCCGAGGGCAGCTCGGGGAGGAGGCCTGGGGCCCTAGGTTCCCCTTGGGAGGGCAGGTCCGAGTCAGGCCACTGGCCCTGGCCTCTGAGGTGGGGCCGCCTTGCCCTCCAGCTTGGCCCCAAGATGAGACACCCGGTCCCGGGGAGGCCAGTCTAGGGGTGGCGGGTTCTCAGAGTGCCCAGCCTCCACCTCCGGGGCCCATCCTCCCCGCCGAGCGCCCGTCGGCTGCGGCCTTGGCCCTTGAATGCCGGGAGGAACCAGGCCGTCCCTGTGCAGTGTCTGCTCATTCTGTGTCTTCCAGAACGAATGCCTGAAAACAGCCCCGTGTCCGTCCTGAGTGAATGCTTTTTTTAGTTTTTTTCTTTTTTATTGTTTTGTCTTTTTGCTATTTCTTTGGGCCACTCCCGAGGCATATGGAGGTTCCCAGGCTAGGGGTCGAATCGGAGCTGTAGCTGCCAAGCCTACACCACAGCCACAGCAACAGGGGATCCGAGCCGCGTCTGTGACCTACACCACAGCTCAAGGCAACGCCGGATCGTTAACCCACTGAGCAAGGGCAGGGACCGAACCCGCAACCTCATGGTTCCTAGTCGGATTCATTAACCACTGAGCCACGACGGGAACTCCCAAGTTGTTGTTTTTGTTTTTTTTTTTTAAACATGAATCACTTCCAAAATACAGAAGCTTATGGAATATATCAATCACCCTTGAACCCACACCTGGACTTCATGTTGTTAGTTTGCCCCGCTTCCTTCAGATCTTGTGTCGTGCGCTGCTTTTAACATTACGAGTGACTTAAGTTTTCCTGGAAGTAGTGTTTTCTGCCTCTGTGATCCTGGCACGTTTCCCCTGGAATCTGCGCATGTGGGTTCTGCCGGGAGGAGGTTGACGGCGCAGGGACTGGGATCCTGGGGCCAGACCTCTCATGACTGTGGGATTGGAAGCGGGGTCAGGTGCGGTTCGTCGGTATGTTCCTTGGGATTTTCCCGTCTGAAGAAGTAAATTCACGGGTGAGGTTGGCCTCTGAAGTTCCTTCCTAAAAACCGTGCGTGTCTGATTTTCTCGACGAGGTTCGCAGAGACCCCTGAGCAGCCTCTTGGTGTGCCGGCCTCTGCACCTGCTGGCCTGCAGGGATGTCTCGGCCGTGGAGGTCTGCTGGCAGCGCCCAGGTTTGCAGTTTCCGTTTCTTCAGTGGTTAGGGCCGGTTCAGTTTTCTGGTGGTTCTGAGGTTGATTTGGGTAGCTTTTGCTTTCCTAGGAAAGGAGTTGTTTCCTGTGTTCCCAAGGCTGCTGGAATGAAGTTGTTGGCTGCAGTCGCCGTGACGTTTTTCACCTCTGACGGAGCGGCGCCACCTTCGTCTTTGCTGCCTCCCTCCCTCGATCCGTCTTCCCAAGCATTTGCCTGACATTATCCACTTAAAATAAGAACCGGTTTTGCTGTTAACTGTTTGTCCAGTTTCTATTCCCTGACATCTTTATTATTTCCTTACTCTTGCACAATTTCTTCTTTTCTTTCTTTTCTTTGGGGGGTGTGTGTGTGTTTACGACCGCACCCGTGCCACATGGAGCTTCCCAGGCTAGGGGTGGAATCGAAGCTGCAGCCACCAGCTTACACCACAGCCACAGCAACTCAGGATCAGAGCCGCATCTGTGACCTGCGCCACAGCTCGCGGCAACGCTGGATCCTTAACCCACTGAGTGAGGCCAGGGATCGAACCTGCCTCCTCATGTTCTAGTTGGATTCGGTTCTACTGAGCCGTAATGGAAACTCCCCATAATTTCTATTTTAATTTCTTCTTTGATTTATGAATTGTTTTGAAAGTTTTCAAACTTTTTTATTACCAGTAATGTGTTTAATTTTGTTTTCAGGAGTTCCCATTGTGGCTCAGCAGTGACAAACCCAACTAGTATCCATGAGGATGTGGATTCGATTCTGGCCTTGCTCGGTGGGTTAAGGATCAGGTGTTGCCATGAGCTGTGGTGTAGGTCACAGATGCAGCTCGGATCCTGTGTGGCGGTGGTGTGGGCCGGCAGCTGTAGCTTCAATCTGACCCCGAGCCTGGAAACTTCCATATGCCGTAGGTGCAGCCCTAAAAAAAAAAAAAAAAAAAAAATTATATCATAACATCTTTGGTTTGATTTGGTTTATTTTTATTTTACTGTCGTAAGAACACTTAACACAAAAACTACCCACTTAAGCTTTTTTTTTTTTTTCTTTTTTTCTTTTTAGGGCACACCAGCAGCATAGAGACGTTCCCAGGCTAGGGGCTGAATCAGAGCTATAGCTGTCGGCCTGCGCCACAGCCACAGCAACAGGAATCCGAGCCACATCTGTGACCTACATCCCAGCTCACAGCAATGCCAGTTCCTTAACCCACCGAGTGAGGTCAGGGATCAAACCCATGTCCCCATGGATACTAGTCGGGCTCATTACTGTTGGGCCACGGCAGGAACTCCCCCAACTTAAGTGTGGACCGTACAGTATCATTCATTGTAGGCCCAATTTTTTTTAACGTATTGAAATGTAACTGACTCAGTGATTCCTGCTCTACAGCGCAGTGATTCGGTTATGTATGTATATGTCTCTTTTTATATTCTTTCCCGTTCTGGTTTATCCCAGGATCCTGAGGAGAGTTCCCTGTGCCGCAGTAGGGTCTCATCGTTTATCCATCCTGTGTAGTAGTTGGCCTCTGCTGATCCCAAACTCTCCATCCTTCCCTCCCCTGCTCCCCTCACCTTGGCAACCACAAGGCTGTTTTCTGTGTCGGAGTCTGTTTCTGTTTTGTAGATACATTGATTTGTGTTGTATTTGGGATTCTACATATAAGGGATATCATATGGCATTTGTCTTTCTCTTTCTAACTTACTTCACTTAGTGTGAGAATCTCTAGGTCCATCCATGTTGCTGCAAATGGCATTATTTCATTCTTTTTTATGGCTGAGTAGTATTCCATTGTGTATATATGTACCACACCTCCTCCTTCCATCCATCTGTTGACGGGACAGGTGGGTTGCTTCCATGTCTTGGCTATTGTAAATGGTGCTGCCGTGAACACTGGGGTGCATTATCTTTTTCAATTATAGTTTTATCTGGATACATGCCCAGGAGTGGTATTGGTGGATCATATGGAAGTTTAATTTTTAGTTTTTTCGAGGCCCCTCCGTACCATTCTCCGTGGTGGCTGCTCTAACTTACATTCCCACCAGCAGTGCAGGAGGGGTCCCTCTTCTCCACACCCCCTCCAGCATTTGCTGTTTGCAGCCTTTGTCATGATGGCCATTCTGAGGGGTGTGAGGGGGTACCTCACTGTAGTTTTGATGTGCTTGTCTCTAGTAATGAGTGATGCTGAGCATCTTTTCATGTGGCTTTTTTCTTTTTGGCCTTCGGTATGTCTTCTTTGGAGAAATGTCTCTTTAGATCTGCCCTTTTTTCGGTGGGGTGGTGGTGGTTGTTATTGAGTTGTATCAGCTGTTTGTGTATTTTGGAAATGAAGCCCTCATCGGCTGCATCATTTGCACGTGCTGTCTTTTCGTTCTGTTTATGGTTTCCTTTGCCGTGCAGGCACCGTGTTGTCCAGCGGTCTCTGGAACTTACTCATCCTGCAGAGTGAAACCTGATGCTCCTCGATGACGCTTTGGGTGTCCTGCCCCCTGCCCCCGGCCCTGGGAACCCCCATTCTTCTCTCTGATTCTGAGAGAGCGACTCCTTTGGATGTCTCATGAGAATGGAGTCGCGCAGCCTGCGTCTTTCTGTGGTTGGTTTAGTTCCCTGAGCGTGACGTCTTTAGGGCTCGTGTGGGGTGGCGGTGGTGCGTGTTGCGGGCTTTCCTTCCTTTGTTTCAAATGTGGAGTAATTTTCCCCGGTATCATAAACGAGCCTCGCTTTACCCGTTCATCCGTTCGCCCCCTCGTCCAGTCATCCGTGGACCTTCAGTCTGACGCCACGTCTTGGACGCTGTGGCTAGCGCTGCAGGCGGCGTTGGGGTGCTAGGATTTCTGGGAGAGCCTGATTTCGATTCTTTTGGATGCATACGCAGACGTGGAATGGCTGGACTGTGAGGTGGGTCTCCGTGATGTTTTGAGGCCCCTCCGTACCGTTTCCCAGAGTGGCTGCCCCGCTCTGCCTTCCCAGCCCTCCTTGGCGACACGTGTTACCTCTAGTCTTTGTGACGGAGCCGTCGTGACAGGTGTCGGGGTAGCTGTCGTGGTTTGACTTGCGTCTCCCTGGTGAGGAGGGGTGTGGACGCCTCTTCACGCACCTGCCGGCACCTGGGTGTCCACGTAGGAGGCCTGTCTGTCCAAGTCTCTAGTGCATTTCAGTCCGGGTACGTGGGGTGTCCGGGTGTGCAGTTGGAGGAGGTCCTTAGCCGGCACCTGGTTTGCAGGCATCCTCTCCTGTCCGGGGGTGGCCTTTGCGCTCTGTTAATGCTTCCTTGGCTGCGCAGAGCTTTCCCTCTGCTCTCATCCGACTTGCCTGTTCCTGCTTTTGTTGCCTGGGCCTCTGGTGTCATGTCCATGAAATGACTCTCCCCACCCGGTGCTCGCCTGAACGGGTGGGCCTGGCCCTGCTGCACGGGCCGAGCTGGCGGGTGGCCGTGCCTGCAGCGCGGACCCCGCCGGATCCGACGCGGAAGCTCTAGGGGGCAGTGGCTGGCAGATGGCTTCTCTGTGGAGGCCTCTCTGTGCCTTTGAGTTCTGGGTGGAAGTGAGGAGGCAAGACGTGTTGACAACAAAGTGGAATTGGGCTCTGGTGAGCAGGTTCATCCTGTTTTCGTGACCTGAAACCGCCTGCAGGCATGTGTGTCTCATCCGAACCAGCGAGGAGATTGGACAGAGATGAAGGGCTCTCAGCTCCGCCAGGTGCGCAGTGGGGACAGGGAGCCGCCTCTGAAGCCAGTCCCTCCCTAGAGAGGGCAGAGGGAGGCCACGTTGTTTGTGGACAAAGCGAATTTACGTCAGGGAACACGGGCTGCAGGCCCGAGAGGAACGTGGGAAGGGGAGCCCCAGGCCCCCGAGGCCCTGCCGGCTGTCCCAGCGTGTCCTCCCGGGCCCACTTCTGAGCCCCGGCCCCTAGCTCTGCCCATGGCCCCAATCCCAGGACCCCCAGGCACGATGGTCACTCCAACAGCCCACGTCGCTGAGCTGCTCTGGGCACCGGCACACCCTCCAGGCAGGACGAGGAGCCCGGGGACAGCACTGGCCTTGCATGATGCCCGCAGCCACCCAGGTCCCCCCATCAGAGTTGCTGCCTGGGGTCTCCCCCAGACAGACCCGAGCTACATCTGGGCTTTTGATTTACTCCTCAGTGGATCTCGGCTCCTCAGAAAGTGCAGCCTGATGCCAGGTTTGCTGCTGGGAGGAGGGGTCGTGCAGGAGAGATGTGGGGTTGGCGTTTAAGCTGAGGGGTGACCCGGGCTCAGCACAGACTCAGCCCCCTTGGGAGGTCGGGGGCGGGGGGGGGGGCAGTGTGGAAGGTTCTGGATGCTGGGGGCTGATGTGTGGAGACCTAAGAGGAAGAGTTGGGCAACGCTGAGCTCTGACCTGGGGGACGGCAGAAGCCACCTGACTGCAGATGCTGCCTTTGAGGGAGCCAGGTGGCTCTGACATCGCCAAGGTCCCCTGGCAGCCGTCCCCCAGCGCGGTAATGGGGTTCGGGAGTCGGGGAGGGCCTGGCTCCATGCCGGGCGCCTGGAAGCACTTCTGCCAGGATCATAGCGTGGCCCCTCCACCCCCATCGCCCGACCCCAGCCCCCGATGGTCTGGGGCCCGCTCGGTGACCTGCGGCCCTGGTGGGTTTATGTCTGAATCGCCACCTCCCGCTTCAGAGCTCACCCCCCCACCCCGTCCCCCTGCGCTGAGGTGGCGCGTGGCTGCTCCCGCCTCCCCTCCCCGCACAGCGGCGCCTGGGCCCGTCTCCTCCGTCCTTATGCGTTGGCACGGGCACATTCTCTCTGCACTCAGAGGCCGCGGGCAGCTCCCAAGGCTGGTGGAAGCGGCCCCAGCGAGTCTGTACCCTGATCCTGAAAGGGACGTCGGGAGGAGCGCGTGTCACCCGAGGCCTGTGCCGGCCCGGCCCCCGGCCACGCTTGCAGCCCCCGCGCCTCTCGCAGGGTCGGTCTGAAGGTCTAGCTCCCCGCCCGACGTTGGGAGCGTCCGCTGACCTCATGCACAGAGAGCAGGGGTGACGGTCCGCGCACGACTTCACCTCTCTGTCCTGGCAGCCAGGAGCCCCTGTCCTCGGCCAGCGTCACCATGGCGGGCCTGGCCCCGGACCTGCAGCACCTTCTCTTCTGGATGTCCAACTCGGTGGAGCTGCTGTACTTCATCCAGCAGAGGTGCCCTCTCTACATGCAGAGCCTGGAGGAGGAGCTGGACGTCACAGGTACGGCCGGCCGCTGTGCCGGCTGGGGTGGCCCCAGGCCATCTGGGTGGAGTGGGCCGCGGGAATAGGGGGTGGTCGTCGGGGCTTCCGCTGAGAGGGCGGTGACGTGGCGGGTGGGCCGACCCAGTGCCGCTCGTCCGTGGCATGGCGGCACCGCCGGTGCCTGGCATGTCACGAAGCCCTCCCATGATGCGCCCGGGTGGGGCGCTGGCGGTGCAGGCCGCTCCTTGCACCCCGCCAGCAAGGGCAGTGGGTGTGCCTTGGCCACCGTCTCCTCCAAGACGCAGCAGCTTCAGAAAGGAGGCGAGGTGCCAGTGTGTCAGGAGTGTGTTGCGTGTTCGACTTTAGAGGCTAAGACAGGGAGGCCGCGCCTCATGCCGCATAGAGTTTGTGAAATGCAGCTCGAAGTGCGGGAGAGGCTCGGTGAGAGAGTGAGCCTGACCGGGGCAGTCTGGGAGGGCTTCGTGGAGAAGGAGGCGTTGGGCCAGGCCGAGGCCGAGTGGGGTTTCAGCCGGCCGGCCTGGGTCTGATGAGGGCTCTAGGGGCTGCGGTGGGTCCTGGAAGCAGGACCGAGTCCTCTCCCTGCTCCCAGGACCCGCTCCGCTCCGACTGCAGCAGGACTGGGTGTGACCGCCGTTTCCCCAGGGGCTCATTTCACCCCACAGCCTCGCCATTTGGCAAGAGTGAGCCGCCCGCTCCGTCCCTCCCGTTCCGGCCTTATGAGCGGAGGGGCTCCCCCTCTGGGGCCCAGCTGCCGGAGGCCTGGCTCTGAGCCGCGGGCGGGGAAGCTGGGCCGCAGGACGGGGCGTCTTCCCTGCGTCTCCCAGAAGGTGGCCGTGGGCTCGAGGTCAGCCTGAGGCCCTGGGCCCTGCTGGTTGGCACTGGGCCCTGCTGGACCCCCGATGCCAATGGCTAGATTTCCCGAGGGGGGTTCTGCATGAGGCAGGCTGTCCCCTCTGCACTGTCACTGCCGGGAGCTGGCTGTGGAGACCAGTTGGGGGGCCAGGAGTCTGGCCAAGCTCGAGCCCACGGCCAGTGGGGCCGGGGCCGGGGGACCCAGGGGCCTGCCTGCTCTTTTTCCGAGCTCACTCCTGGTTTCTGAGTCTGTTTAACCCCTACTGCCCAGTGAAGGGGGCAGTGGGGACTTTCTTGGGGTCCCAGGGCCCTGGAGTCTGGGTCCCCGTGGATCTGTGGCAGGAGGTAGTGGCTCTTCCGTGTCCCAGGGGTCGTCCATTCCCAGCCCGCTGGCCTGTCCTCTGTCCCTGTTCCCCGTGGGTGGACATTGTGAACGCCACCCGGCTGGACTCCCAGGGTAGGGCAGCAGCTCTCTGGCCACCAGGCCCGGGCGGGAGGCAGAGCGTCAGCGGCCTTCTCCACACCTGCCGAGGCTCTGTCTCCGGGACCCCGCACTCTGTCCCGCAGCCTGGGCCCGCCCTGCACTGGGCCCTGCTCGCGTCCGGCGCCTGCAGAACCTCCCTCCCTCCCCTGTCAGGCCTCTCGCCACCTCCCCCTCCCCTGTCTGCACCCCGCTGGGCTCCTGGGGTCGGGGGACCTGCAGCCGCCCAGCAGGTTCCGAGAGGAGGGACGCCAGCTGCTGGTGGGGAGACCAGTGATTCTGGCCCCAGCAGGAGCTGTCCCCCCGCCCCTGACGCTGGGCACAGGGGTCACGGGCGAGTCCCCTGCTGCCTGTCCTGTCTGGACGTGCTCCACACGCTGTGGGCAGGGCTGCCGTCGTGGGTTAGTGCTTGCTTCTCAGGGCCCCCAGTCCCTTGACCTTCTGGGAAAAGCTGCCTGGGGCTCTTCTCCCTTAGCTGCGGCCTGTGCTCTCGGGGGGAGTTGTTCTGGCCCAAGGCCTGGAGGTGGGTGGCCCAGCCGGTGCCAGGAGCCTGAGCCTGTGCGAGGCCCGGTCCCGCCCCTGCCCACCCGGGACCACACGGGCTGGAGGGGCCCTGCAGGGCCGGAGCGTCTCAGAAACTGTCCTGGGGGAACAGCAGCAGGCGGAGGGCGGGGGAGGTTCGAGTCGGCTGGGCCTGACCTCCAGCAGGAAGTATCTGTGGGAAGAATTCTAAAAACAGATGGCATGTCCTGAAAGCTGGAAAAATAGCTTTTTCTTCCCCACACGACCTTTTCTGTCCAAAGCTTGTATCCAGGAGGCCCATTCGCGCAGGCAGATAAAAGATCCGCTGGAGGAGGGGGAATGTTTATCTTATTCACTCAAAATTCTCCGAGTTCTTGTTCTGGCTTGGTGGGTTAGAATCCAGCTAGTATCCATGAGGACGCGGGTTCGATCCCTGGTCTCACTCAGTGGGTTAAGGATCCAGCGTTGGCCGTGAATGGTAGTGTAGGTCGCAGACGCGGCTCAGATCTGGCATTGCTGTGGCTGTGGTGTAGACCGGTGGCTCTAAGTCCGATTTGACCCCTAGCCTGGGAACCTCCATGTGCCGCGGGTGCGGCCCTGAAAACAGCAACAGCACCGAATTCTCCTGTAGGACTTGGAGGCTCTCCTGTAGGACTGAGCGCCTGCAGGCGTGGGGGGTAGTCCTCAGGTGCCCAGAGGGGCCGCCTCAGTCCAGGGCCTCGAAGGGAGGGTGGTCCAGGTCCCCTGTCAGGCTCGTGGGGATGTCAGCCTGGTTGGAAACCCCGTCAGGGCCTGTGCCACAGCTGCAAGGGTCTCTGGGGTTTTAAATGACATCTGACAGATGTGTGGCCTCTGCTGAGAGCCCCCCACCCCTGGCCGCCTCCCCCTCCCTGCCATCCTTCCACACGGCGGGGGCAGCGGGCCGTGGGGGAGGTCTGCCTTCTTGGATGTGCCGGCCTGCAGGCCAGCCTCCCACTCCACGCCCAGGCGCTGCTGTGAAAGGGTTTGGTTTCTTGGCCCACGTTCCCACTGGCTTTGGTTGGTTGTGGCATGTGCTTGGTCTGCACATGGTCCAGTCAGCAGTGGGGCCAGCCTCACGTGCTTCTCTAGGTCTGGAACCTTCTGGAAGGTAGTGTTGCACCTGGAAAGGGAGGGGCCAGCCCTGTGCCGGCTCCTTCAGGCCTGGGCCCCTCAGGTTGCCACTTGGCTCCCCCCCAGCCCCTGCAGCCAGGATCCCAAATGAGACCCTGCCGGGGAGGCCCTGCAGGGCTCTGGCTTCCTGGTTGGGCGTGTTCTCAGGGAGGAAGCCCCGAACCTTTGCTGGAAGGTCCCGACACCCGCAGGGGCTCCCTGGAAGAGGCACGCACCTTTGCCCGGCGGCAGGGTAGCCCTGGTCCCTGGGCTCCCGGGAGGCCAGCTTGGTGCTCAGGGTGATGCTCGGCCTCCGTCCCCCAGAAAAGAGCTTCCCAGACGGGGCGGCGCTGTGCAGCACAGGCGGCGAAAGCCCTGCCCAGGCCCAGGCCTGTCTGCTCTGCACACACAAGGCCCGAGTCGCTGGCCTTCCGTCCTTGTGGAGAGAAACGAGCTGAAAGAGGGAAGGACAGAGGCAGGTGACCCTCTGGTCCCGCGGGTCCCTTAGTGCCGGGGACTCCCGGCCCCGGGCACCTCAGGCCTCCTGCCTCCCGGAAGGCCCCTTGGGACAGCCCCACCCTGGTGGGGGCCTCTGGCCTCTCGGCTTTGTGGGAGCCCCTCCCAGGGGAGGCATCACCTGGCGTCCGCTCACACCTGCCACCTGGCTGCTGCCCAGCCTGCGGTCTCAAGTGCCAGCTCAGAGCCAGCCCCACTCCCAGAGGGGATGAGTCTGGGGTCTCCCCTCTTGCCTGCAGCCTCTCCAGGGGTGCTGGGGGGCGAACAGGGGCCATGGGCCATCTGGGTGTCTTCTCCTGGAAAAATGCCATGATCCCACTGAGTGACAGTCTCCTTGAGACCTTTGGCCAGGCATCCTATGACCTTTGTCCCAAGTGAGAAGTGACCTACAGGAAGCTGGGTCAGGATATGCCACCGCTGGGGCAGTTGGGTTTTTGTTGTGGTTGCACCCACAGCATGTAGAAGACGTTCCCAGACCAGGGCTCGAACCCATGCCCCAGCAGATCCTCACCCACCAGGCCACCAGGGAGCTCCCGGGGCACTTGGTTCTGACAGCCGTCATATCCGGAGTCTACTAGTTAACGAGCCTCTGATGCGCGCATCCACAGGCTTGGAAGCGCAGTGCCTGGGCTCCCGGCTCCCTTGGCCAGGATGTGGGCACCCCTGGGCCCCCGGCGGGGGGCGGGGGGGAGGCAGGTGGGCTTGGGATCGTCCGGTCCTGCCCTGGGGCTTCCGTTTATTACCTTGAGGGAGGCCGTGGGCAGGGGTTTGAAGGCTGCTGCGGTTCCGGAAGGTTCCTGCCCGTGCCGCTCGTGGCGCGGGCGCTGCGTCTCCCGCAGGCTCCAAGGAGTCGCTGTTCTCCTGCGCCCTGACGGCCAGCGAGGAGGCCATGGCGCTGCTGGAGGAGGTGGTGCTGTACGCCTTCCAGCAGTGCGTCTACTACGTCTCCAAGGTGTGTGTCCTGGGCACCTGAGCTCCTCGCGGCCCTGCCCGCCCCGGCCCCAGGTTCGAGTCTCCGCACCCCACTCATTGTCACTCTTGTCGTGCGAGCCCTCTGCTCCCCCCGCCCCCACCCGCCTGCCCAAGGCCAGTGAGCGTGAGACGCGGAGGGCAGCCGCTCTGGGGAAATGACTCGGTGACTTGGGAGGCAGGATGGGTGTGCCAGCCGCCCTGGCCCACGGTGCCCCCCCCCCCCACACCCTCCACCCCGCAACGCCGGGCCTCAGGCAGCAGGACCCCGTGTGGGGTCAGGCCTGGAGCGCGAGCCTCGGCTCCCTCCCTCGTCCCCTGGATGTCACGGCTGAGCAGCCTGGGGTCCGCGGGATGGTTCCCCTCCCCGCCCCCCTGTCCTGGAAAACCCTCTGATAAGACAGGAGGAGAGGCCAAGCCCCTCCGGAGCCTCTCTGTGCCTTGGCCAGGGCCCCACGGAGCCCCCACAGCCCCGGCGGCTCTTGCTGGGGGCCCGTCCTCGCTCACCGCCCGCATCCCAACACGCATGGTCGGGCCGAGGCAGGAGCCTGAGGCCTGGGCCCCGCCAACGGCGTTCTCCTCCCGCCCGCAGTCCCTGTACGTCTGCCTCCCGGCCCTGCTGGAGTGCCCCCCTTTCCAGACGGAGCGCCGGGAGAGCTGGTGCTCGGCCCCCCAGCTGCCCGAGGAGCTGCGCCGCGTCGTGTCTGTCTACCAGGCGGCCCTGGAGCTCCTGCGGCGGCTGCAGGTGCACCCCGAGATTGCGGCCCAGGTGCTGGCCTACCTCTTCTTCTTCTCCGGCACGCTGCTCCTCAACCAGCTCCTGGACAAGGGTGAGACCCCGGGCGGGGGGACCACGGTCCTGGGGGCGGCCCCGGATGGCTCCTTGGGACAACTGCCACCTGGAGGGTCCTGCTCCCTGGGCTCCAGGCAGGCACCACATGGGGAGATGGTGGTGCAGGGCGGGGCCCTGTGGGAACAGGAGGCGTCAGTGTCTGCACAGGGGCCCTCGGCCTATCCTGGTTCATGTCATCCCCACACAGCCAAGAACAGGCTCTGAGAGGTGACGTGACCTCTGACCTGGCCTCTCTGCCACCCGCGTCTCCTCCCTTGCCCTGCCCAGGGCTCAGGGCACCTGTTACTTGGAGCCGAGGCAGTGCTGGGCAGTGGGAGCAGGGCCGGCCCCAGCACACGTGTAGAATGTCGCAGCCCCTCCACCTCCCCTCCAAACCCCCCTCCCACCCAGAGAGGGTCCCAAAGCAGGTCGTGGCCTTGGAAACCACCGTAGGGTCTCCCGTTTGTCCAGAGGTCTGGAGTGGGGGGAGGAGGGGGCTAGGGCCCAGCCGGGCCGGGCTCCTTCGGGGGCAGGCGGGCATCAGACCTTCTCTGCAGGGCAGCCCAGTGTCACCTGCCCCCTTCCCATCCCCCAGGCCCCTCTCTGAGTTGCTTCCACTGGCCCAGAGGCGTGCAGGCCTGCGCCCGCCTGCAACAGCTCCTGGAGTGGACGAGGAGCGCTGGCTTCGGGGAGGCTGGAGAGCGCTTCTTCCGGAAGCTGTCCTGCACGCTCGACCTGCTGGCCACTCCCAGTGCCCAGCTCATCCAGGTGGGAGCCCCAAGGTGGGAGCCAGCGGGTACAGTGCGGCTGGGCTCCGGGGCCAGCAGCGTACAGACCAGGAAGGGCTCGGTCCCCGCAGTCCCTCTGCGCGCAGCTCTTCTTACCCACAGGCAGGGTTACGGCCCAGGGATGTCGGCGTCCAGTCCCTGATGGGCCCCTGTGGCCCAGGGGGCCTGTCCAAGCACAGAAGTCCTTAACTCGGGTTTAAAGAAGGAGTTCCTGTTGTGGCCCAGTGGTAACGAACCCGACTAGTATCCATGAGATGCAGGTTCAATCCCTGGCCCTGCTCAGTGGGTTAAGGATCCGGCGTTGCCGTGAGCTGTGGTGTAGGTCAGCAGCTGTAGCTCCAATTCAACCCCTAGCCTGGGAACTTCATATGCTGCAGGTGCAGCTATAGAAAGCGAAAAAAAAAAAAAAATTAAGAAATAAACATAGAAGGAGGTGGACGAGTAGGTCAGAGGTGGCGGGGGGGGGGGAGCGGAAGATCGGCTCTGAGGGGGCAGGAGTGCCGTCACCTCCTGGAGAACACCCCTCAGCTGGAGGCCAGCACAGCAGCGGGACCTCAGTCCTACAACCATAGTGAAACAGATCCTGCCCTGGAGCCACCAGAAGGAAGACAGCCTCGCGCCCCTCAGTTGTAGCCCAGTGTGAGCCCCGGAACTGTCAGGCTGTGCCCTAGTGCTCTTCCCACTGCCAAGGTCGTGGTCACTCGTTCGGCCAGCTCACCCGCCTCCGTCACCTGCTATGTGACGGTTGTCACAGCCAGCGGTGAGTCCAGACCAGCCAGG
The DNA here is from genome assembly GCF_016906955.1 of Phacochoerus africanus. Classification (NCBI taxonomy): domain Eukaryota; kingdom Metazoa; phylum Chordata; class Mammalia; order Artiodactyla; family Suidae; genus Phacochoerus; species Phacochoerus africanus. Next base: position 5,337,058 of record NC_062548.1, on the reverse strand, counting down.
CCCTTTCCTGCCCGATGGCAACACGGACCCTGCCTCGAGGATGGCAAGGCCGACGCTGCCTGGGAGGTCCAACCGCTGTGGGCGCAGCCAGGGAGCCCTGCACAGTCGCACGAGTCAGGTCCCCACCGGCCAGCAGGGCCGTGCCATTGCCTGGAGCCCAGGGTCGGGCAGAGGCTGCGGTGGGGAAGGCGCGATGCGGCCTCGGCGCTGCCGCGCACGCTCTGCTCTAGGGTCCTGGTGAAGGGCGACCGAGCCGTGCGCTTGGGTTTGTGTGTCTTCCGAGGTGAGGCCGTGGTGCTTCAGTCAAGGGGCACGGGGGAAGGGAGCGCAGCTGCCCGCAGAAGACCGGGGGTGGGTGAGGGGTGGGGTGGGGGTGGGGTCGATTTCTAGAGCGCTTGACACAAAGGCTCTGCGGTTTGGGACCTGGAGTCTCCTCCCAAGAAGGGGCGTCCCAGTGGCTGAGCACCCAGGGCTGCTGGAGCCTGGCGCGGTCACCTGGCCGGCCTGTGCCCTCCAAGCACAGGACATCAGAGGTGGGCTCCACAGCCCCCCAGCCAGGCTGCCCCCAGAGCGGCGGGCGGGGTGGGCGGCACGGACCGGGACAAAGAGGAAAGTAAGGCGGGAGGACACAGGCTGTGCGGGGCCGGCAGGGACCATCTCAAGCTTTGGTTCCATGCCCTCCTCCTTCTTTTTTGGGGAGCCCTCTTGAGCTTGAGGGCCCTGTAAACCCAGGCTCAGGCCCTACTTTACCTCGCTGGAAATAGATTATTCGGCGAGAAGAAACTTTTTTGGAAAACTGTTTACATCCTCAGAAAGCTAAGAGAAGATAGGGCATCTGCATAGTCACGGGATATGCTGCAAGTCAGAAAGCAGAAGGAATTCTTGGAAATGAAAACGACGACAGCAGAGATGAAAAGCTCAGCAGCTGGGCTGGTGGATAAAGCCGGGAAGCACCCAGCAAGCGGAGAGGCGGCGAGACGGAGCAGGAGGCGCTTGCCTTTGCGGGGCACCTTGGGGCGCCCACCGACACCAGCCCTGGAGGAGCACAGACCGGGGCGCAAACTCAAAAATCAAAGCCACCCGCGGGACCACAGGGCTTTCTTGCTGGAGTGTGTTCAGGGGGAGTGCGTTAGGAGGAGGCTGGCTCCCGGGTCCGCCCTTGCCCCGCTGCCCCCGCGCCCCCTGTAGCTTGGGGCGTGGTTTGTGGTGTAGACGAACCATAGCCGCTGGCCGGCGTTCCTTGTTGGCAGTAAAATCAAGTGGGGCGGGGGGTGGAAGGAAGAAGGTGACGAAAGGGCAAGGGTGCCCGGGTCTACGCAGCAGAGGCTGGCAGGGTGGGGCGGGTCGGTGGTGGAGACAAGCCGAGCAGGCTCCCCGCCCTGCGGCCTGAGGGTCTGGATTGAAGATGCAGCCAGCGGAGTGGGCTGGCGGGATTTCAGAGGACCTGACAGCTGCAGAGAAGATGCAGAGCAGGGCCTGGGCCCCCGAGGGTGGCCGTCAGGACGGGTCCCGGCTTCTCCAGAGCAGCTCAGGAGCTGGAGAACCCAGGGGTACCTTCCAGCCCTGAGTCCTGACTGCTGATGGCACTTCCCAGCCGGGCCCCTGAGCCTGCCCAGCGCCGGCCTCCTCTGGAAGCTCCTGGAATCTTGGGGAAGCCAAGAGAGCAGATGAAGGGATTTCTGAAGGGGGTCAGAGAAGCATAACTTACTTCGGGGAGCTTTCTCTGCCCCCGCTCGCAGGCCAGGCTCATGTGGCACCGAACGCCATGGCGTTGCCTTCCTGATCCCTCTTGGAAGAGGTGGCGCAGGCCCCTGTGTCCTTGCCCCTAATCTCCCACCGGTCATTTCTGTTGTTTCTCAGCCCCAAGAGGTGGTGGGATGAGGCCTGGTTCCGTGGACAAGGCTCTTAGCACAGCGCCTGCTGGCCTTTCCCGGGAATGGCAGCCCCTGTCCCCAGCTGTCCCCCTGGCTCCCCACCCACCAGACCTTGACCCCTTGCTGACCTTACCGTCCCGCATGGGTGCCAGGGGCACTGGGCCCCTGCCCCTGCCCCTGGAGCTCCTGGAAGCAGACCCTCCCTGAGCTGGGGCCGTGCGCCTGGACCTTTGACCGGGAGCTCCATCTTGTCACGCAGATGAGCTGGGCGAGCCTACGGGCCGCGTTCCCCGCCTTGAGCCCCGCACAGCTGCACCGGCTGCTGACTCAGTACCAGCTGGCCTCGGCCATGGGCCCCATGAGCGCCTGGGAGCCGACCGCCCAGGACTGCCCGGAAGCCTTCCGGTCAGGTGAGGCCCCTCCTGGGAACTTGGGCATGGACCTGGCCCCTGACCCCCACCTGTGGAGGTGCCTGGCAGGGGGTGGCGGGGGGGCAGGAAGGGCAGGACCCCCAGGGAGGAAGACGGCCCAGGGTGGAGGCTCCCCTCTGTCCCCAAGCTCTGGGCTGAGGTTAGAGGTCCCGCTGCCGCTCCTGGGTCCTCGCCCAGGGCACAGCACCAGGATGAGAGCAGGGTCTCCTCGTGGGGGGCCACTCCGCCGCCCTGGGGAACGTTCCTGAGCACACCTGCCCCGCGTGTCCCTGCACACGCAGGCGTGGAGATGGGCGTCAACGCATATGTACCGGTTGTTATAAATCAGACGGCGTCTCTCTTTGTTAGCGTCACGTGTGTTCTCACAGAGAAAACCGGGAGGCCTCAGGTGGGAAGGTTCAGACAGAAGCAGGGCTCGGAACCTGTTTTCCGTCTTTGTTCCCCTGAGGCTGGGATGCGGCCTCGCTCCCCTGTCACTTACTGGTGTGCGTCTGAGCCCGGCTGCAGGGCCGAGGGTGAGGTGTGGGCACCGGCCTTCCCACCGTCGGGAAGGCCCTGCGTCCTAGCGCAGAGGCCGGCTCCCGTGTGGCCCTGGGAGTCCCGGGCGGAGCAGGCAGAGGAGCAGGGGTGGTGGGGGGGGTGGCAGGGTGGGCTTCATCCCGGGCAGCCGCTGGGCCTTGGAGGGAGGAGAGGTCCCCTGGGCCGGTCACTTCTCCCGGCCCCCTCCCGTGTCCACGGGTTCCAGAGGCGTCAGGCGGGGGGACGCCAGGCAGCCTCTTCCTGCTGCCGTGAGCCACCGGTGGCCACGCCGTGTCCCCGCAGACGAGGTCCTGGAGTCCTACGAGAACCCCCCGCCCATCGTTTTGCCGAGCGAGGGCTTCCAGGTGGACCTGGACGCGGACCGCCTGGACGACAGCATCTACCAGCACCTCCTCTACATCCGCCACTTCCTGTGGAGCCTGCGGAGCAAGCCCAGTGCCAGCGGGGGGCCCGCGCCGCCGGAGTGCCCCCAGGTACCCGGTGGCAGAGGCGGGAGCTCCGCGGGCCTGGGCTTGGTGCTGCTGGGGCCGTGGCCGCAGAGCCGGGGAGGCCGGTCCTTCTCCCGTCACATCACCTCGGGTCGCTGGGCGCTGAGTTGGTTCTTCTTCTGTCCCCAGGGCCCACACCATGCCAGCCCCGAGGGCCACCCCGAGGCTCCCAGGGACCCTGGCCAGGGAGCCCGTGAGGCCAGCCTGGAGCACCCGCTTCCTTCTTCAGGGGCTCCCCGCGCTCAGGGCCCCGCAGGAAGGCCATCAGGCCGTGTGAGCCGCGGGGGCCCCCAGCCCGGGCCCCTGCACGGGGACGCATCGTGCCTGCTCACACCTCCCGCCACCCCACTCGAGCCCACTGTCCCTGAGTGGCCCGAAGCCAGCAGCTCCTGTGGGAAAGCACTTCTGGAAGGGAGCAGGAACGGGCTGGGTGGCACCCGGGGCACGGCTCCTGAAGGTGAGCCCCCGCCAGTCTCATGCCTGCGCCCCAGCTCCAGCCCTGCCAGCGCCTGGCGGGTCCCGCAGGGTCTTTCTCCATGGGGTCCTGGTGGCACGCGTGGGCCTCAATGCCGCCCTTAGCGCAGGACGGGCCCCGGGGGCAGAGGGGGAGGACGTGGCTCAGGCCCGGGCAGGGTAGCGGGGCCACACGGCAGGCTTCTGGGGCTCGGAGAGCTGGTCTGCACCCAGCAGAGGTTGGGCGGTGGAGGCACAGCTGCCCCGGCCCAGCCGCCCGTGGCAGGAGTTGTGCTTCTGCCCACTTTGGGGGGGCTCCCCTGAGGGCAGGGGGTCCTGGGACAGAGCTGGGCCTGAGGCCCCCAAGGGCAGTCGGGGCGGGGGGTGGGGCTCAGCTTTATACCTCGTGGGCAGAGAAGGCGCAGTGCCCGGGGGTAGCAGAGGGCTGAGCTGAAAAGAGCCCCAGCTCTGGAGGGGGCCAGGGCAGGGCCCGCCTGGCCCTGGAGGGACAGACGTGGGGTCACTGCTTAGAGGTGCAGGGAGAGAGGGCGGGGGCTGAGGAGGTCTCTGGAAAGAGGAGGGGAGCCGAGAGCCTGAGCAGAGCCCCCTTCTCAGCCTCTTGGCAGCAGCCCATGTCCTGGGGCAGCACAGGGGACCCCCCCCCTTCACCCCGCGGGGTCCCGGCCTTGCTGTCCCTGTTCTGCCCACTTGCCTGTCTTGTGGGACCTGCGTGAGCACCTGTCCCTCTGGTCCCCTGGAGAAGCAGCCGAGCCCAGATGTCCCCGGACTCCTGGACAGGCCCTGGCCCCTGGGCAGAGGTGAGACTGAGGCTCAGCCGCCCTAACCCTGCTGCGCTTCTCTCGCCCGCCCAGGAGACGGCGCGGCGTCCGCGGACGAGCCCCCTCTGGCCCCCTCCAGCCGCAGCTCCAGCACCGATGACTTCTGCTACCTGTTTGTGGTGGAGCTGGAGCGGGGCCCGTCGGGGCTGGGCATGGGCCTGATCGACGGGTTGGTGAGTGCAACCCCGTGCTGGCTCCCGGCTGCTGTGGTCACCTGGAGCGGGGCGGGGCGGGGCCGGGCCTGTGGCGGTGGGGACCAGGCTGCAGGAGCTCGAGGCGGGGCTTGAGGGAAGGGAGAGGCCTGAGTGCCCTGGGTCAGGCCCGGGCTCTCAGCTGGGGAGGGGCGGAGGTGGCCCTTCCTGGGGACCCCTGTGTGAGAGGGGCCACGGAGCCCTGAGGCTTCTGCTTCTCCCGCAGCACACGCCCCTGGGCGCCCCCGGGCTCTACATCCAGACCCTGCTCCCGGGGAGCCCCGCGGCGTCCGATGGGCGGCTGTCGCTGGGAGACCGCATCCTGGAGGTGAACGGCAGCAGCCTGCTGGGCGTCGGCTACCTGAGGTACCCCTGCCCCCCTACCTCGGCCGGGGGGCCAGGTCCACCCTCCCTACAAGCCTGGCTTCTCCGGACCCCCCGAGCCGGCCCTGCCCTTCACCGCCTCGGAGGGGCCCGCCGTCCAGCCTGCCTCCCTGAGGCCCCTCCCTCGCTCCCCTCACATCCGCCCTGTAAGACACAGTGGCCCTGTTGGGGGGCTCCGGGGTGGGGCAGCTGGGCTCTGGGCTGGGCAGCGAGGGCACAGGCTCCACGATCCTGAAGCTCTGTCACAGCACGGGAGACCTAACTATCCCCTTGGGGTGACGGGTGGGGGTGGGTCCCTTCCGGGGCGCCTCAGGAGGCTCTGCCCGCTGGACCCGTGAGAGACCTTCTGCAGCGCCCCGTCCCCTCCGCTGGTTTCAGAGCCGTGGATCTGATCCGACACGGGGGAAAGAAGATGCGGTTTCTGGTTGCCAAGTCCGACGTGGAGACAGCCAAGAAAATCCGCTTCCGCACACCCCCTCCCTAGGCGGCCTCCACCTGCGGTGCCCAGGTTGTGTCACCCTCTGCCCGCTGCTCCGTGTGGTGCGCGACCTCCAGGGCCCTCGGCCTGTGGATAATGTACATCGTAGTGTGTATTTTATTTATATGACAGCTGGCACCAAGTTGTGATGTTTGTTACAGAGCTTTTGTGTTGGGAGACTTTAATGGAGAAGTATAGATTCAATAAACTCTCTTTCATATTCTTAGAGGGTGGCGGGGCGTTGGAGGCTGGGCGGGCACCATGCTGGCTCCCAGAGAGGCTGCCGAGGGCTCTGTGGAACCAGTCCCCTCCCTGCCAGTGCAGGAGAGACCTTGGGATGACACGGGGATGGTTGGGATGGGGGGATGGCTTTAACTTGTCTGCCCTCCACCCTGCTCGGAAACAAGGAGCAGAGGGTACGTGCCAGGCCGCCCCTGGACCCCCAGGAAAAGGGCTAGAGCCACCTGCCCAGCAGAGCGCTCAGCTGATCCCAACGAGAGGAGTTAGAAACCCCCAGAAGGGTTTTGGTTTTTTTTTTTTTTTTTTTTCCAGTGTCTGCCCTGAAGCCCCCAGAAGGGTTTGGGCTTTTTTTTTTTTTTTTTTTTTTTTTTTTAAATGGCTGCCCTCATGGCATATGGAAGTTCCCCGGCCAGGGTTGGATCTGAGCTGCAGTTGTGACCTACACCACGGCTGTGGCAACACCAGATCTTTAACCCACTACAATGGGCTGGGGATCGAACCTGCAACTCTGCAGCCACCTGAGCTGCTGCGGTGGGATTCTTGACCCACTGCACCGCGGTGGGAACTCCCCCAGAAGGTTACTGAGAGTCTGAACCCACTCTGGGTACCCAGGCCCCTCCCCTGAGACTCGTGCCCTCCTGATTTCTTCTGATCACTAAACCCGAGCCTCGGCCCTGACACCTGGCTGGCTGGTCCTTGGCTTTTAACCACATCTGGCTAGTGTCCACCGGGTCACCATCCCTTTGCCCTGGCAGGAGGCCTGCCTCCTTGGGGTCAAGGTGTCAGTGGGGCTCAGGCACCTGCACGCTGCCTTTGGCAGGTTCAGCATGGCTCCTGGTGTCGTCACTGTGCAGGGAGCCTGTGGCTGGGCTCTGGGCTGGGGGCCTGCTCTTTGACAGGGACAGACTCTGGGGATGAGGGGTCCTGGCCAGTCAGTTGCAGGCACACCCCTTACACGGAAAGGGGTCTGGTGGAGGGGACCCAGCTGCTGCAAGGTGTGTCCTAGGTCGGGCCCAAGCTCGGGCCGCGTGCAGCTCCACACTGCCCCCTGGTGCGCGCAGAAGAGAGTGCAGGTGCCCTGCCTGGGCCCTGGCTGCTGCTGTCAGTGTCTGGCCTCAGGATTCCACCTGCCTTGAAGCTGTTCCCAAAATGCTGAATTAAAGGTACTTTTAAAAAAGTCATTTAAAATGTGATTTGACCGAGATTAAAGTCTTAGAGCTCCAGATTGAAATGTGGGCACAAGTGGAGAAGGCTGGTGGCTGGCTCAAGGCCTGGTCCCTCTGCTCCTCCTCTAGGGGCACCAAAGCCCCCCCCTCCCCCGGCCATGTCCCCTAGAGCCGCTCGGGGACCCCACAGCACGCAGAGGCCCAGGAGGGTTGGGCTCTGGGAGGGGGAGAGAACCCCAGGTCCCCGCATTGCCCAGTGCGTGAGCTTGGAGCACACTGCAGGGACCAACGCATTTCACTCTCGTGACGGTTCTCAGAGGTCAGTGCTGTGATCCCCATTTTTCAGATAAGGAGACGAGCACAGCGAGGCTGTGATTTTCTCTGTCAGCCAGTCGGCGCCACCATGATCCCAGGACCCCGAATCGGCAACAGCCATTCTTGCTTCTCGGCGGCTGCAGCCGGCAGGCACCCCGCCAGGTGGGTCTCACTCTGCTCGGGCGGCGCCGCCTCCTGCCTGCAGCCTGGCCACGCGACCGCACAGCAGAGGCAGCCGTGCAGAGGGCGAGCCCAGCTTCCCGGGCACCTCCAGTGCCTCACTGTGCTGACAGCCTGCGGGGCGGCCCAGCCAGTGAAGGGGCCACAGCAGGGCGTGGGCGGGAGCTACAACCCCGTACTCAGATGGGTGATGAGTCAGCCACCATCCTGGAGGCAGCCAGGATGGGAACTCCAGGCATCTGACTAGGCCCTAGCTGCCACGAAAGTCTACCCTGCAAAGAAAACGGTAAGGGAACCTTCTGGATTGTCCTTGGCTCCGTGTGAAGCAGGGAAAAGTGTCCCATCAAAACCCAGCTTCCGAAACTAGTTCTTGGGCACGTTTGGACCCACACTTGCAGTGTCTGGACGGCCTGAAACTGCTGCAAGGGCAGCATTGTTTGGTGTCTGGCAGAAGCAATTTTCTCCAGATGTTACACCCTCCACCCTGGGCTCCCTGGACACAGGTCCCCAGGGCCCTGCAGGGTCGGGGGCCGCGGGAGCCGGGCTGGGTGGCGAGGCCATTGGTGTCGGCCGGGGCTTGCAGGGCTGGGTCTGCCCGGTCCTGGGAGTCAGGTGCCCTTTGGCGCAGACAGCACCCATGCCCTGCAGCTCCGCTCCACACGGCTCGGCTCGTGTGCGCCACAGAGGCCGTGCCCGCCAGCCCGGTGGGCCTCTTCGCAGTTTCTCTCAGCTCTGCTGAGGCACTCCCGGCCGGGTGCCGGGGGTCGCGGCCGAGCCCGCGAGGGGGCGGGGCCAGAAGGCGGGGGCGGGGCCGGAGGCGGGCGCGCCGGGACTCGTGGAGCAGCAGCACCACCCAGCGGCCCAGCTCTGCCAGGCGGTGCTGAGCCGACGCTTTGGGGCTTGGTCTGCCAGAGGGGAAGCGCGAGGATGTAAACCGGGCAGTGGAAGAAAGGCCTTGCCCACCCCACCCAGGGATTAGACCAAAGTGGACCCGGATTTGCTGGGCGTAAGGCCACGGGAGGCAGATGTCGGGGTCACTGGCAGCACCCTGCCCTGCTGGCCCTGCCCTTCCCCCTGTTGGTAGGAGGCTGCAAAGGTGACAGAGCCTCCACCCCACCCAGCGGGGGCCCCAGAGCCCCAGCCTTGCATTTTCATGTTACTCAGGAGCATGAGGACGTGGGCTGACCAAGTGCATTTGCCCAGTGGCAGCCGTCAGCCCTGGCAGACTCGGTCCACGGCCTCGTGATCTGTGACTGTGGTGCCCGCGGGGACACCGCGACTACAGGGGGTTCCCAGCTCTCCCACCAGGCACCGCTGGGTCCCTGGGTCCACAGCAGCCACGGGGCCGCCTGAGAGGCTTCCGGCTTCCTGGGTGGAGGGAAAGAGCACAGACCCCGATCTGCTCACACACGGCCTGTAAAGGTTTACTTTTGCTGTCTCTCTTTTTGCCCCCAAACAAGGAACAGCAGGACACAGACCAAGCAGCCTCCGTTCAGTCCCCAAAGGGGCTAAGACCCAGCGTCGGGTGCTGTGTCACCAGACAGCTCAGCATGGTCACGAGAGAAGGGATCAGAAACAAGGGCCCAAAGGGTGAGAACGTGACAGCGCCCAGCAGCACCAAGGGCCGCCGGGCCACCTCCCCACCTTCCCTGACCCCCGGCTGAGGCTGCGCCCTGATGGCAGGCTCGCGGTCTGCAGCCGGCCCGCGCGCCGCCTGCTCGCTGGCCCTTCACCCGGGCAGGAGGCCCGCGTCCCTCTCCACCAGGCGGCTGACCGTGCTCAGGGCCAGGGGCAGGGCCGTGTTGGTGTCGCGGTGGTAGCGGGGCTCAGACACCTCCGCGCTGGGCGTGAGCACGAACTGGGCCACGCTGGGCATCTTGAGCAGGTTCAGCAGCTCAGTGGCCCGCGAGAGAACGGCTCGCGCGTCTTCCTCGCCGTGTGCGGAGCCCGCAGCGGGGCTCTGGGCCAGGCTCCGCATCTTCGACAGGAACAGAGAGACCCTGGGGACGGGAGGTTGGGGCCGGTCAGCGGCAGACGTCCCCCTTGCAAGACCAGGGGTCTCGTGGAGGGGCCCGGCCACCCAGCTCGCAGGGCTCTGCTCCGAGAAGGGAGGTGGCGGTGCCCACGCCCCCTGCAGCCAGTCCGAAGCCTCGTGCGGCTCGCGCTGGCCAGGACCCGGGATGAGACACCCTCCAAAGCCACTGTGCTTTCCCTCTGCCCACTGGTAACCGGTACCTGGGGATCAGGTCCTGGCTCCGGGAAGCCAGCTTGGTCAGCGTGGTCATGAGCACGGTGATGACCTGGGGGGGACACGTGGGGAGGGCAGCCGAAGGCCGCGACTGCGTGACCTCGAAGAGCAGGGCCTCCAGGGCTTCGAAAAACTTGTTGATCTGCTCCACGGTGCACCTGCGGTCCCAGGACACGGACAGGTACTCGCCGATGGCCCACACCTGGGAGGGGACAGCACCTCAGCCCCACGACAGTGCCCCCAGTCGGAAGAGGGCAGGGGTGCGGCGGGCGCCTTACCACAGACGTGAGCATGTGCCCGCCGCCATGGGGGCCGCCCAGGCTGCCCACGAACTCCAGCAGCTCCTTTGCCTGCTCCACCACCAGCGACGGCCGCCGCGTGCACAGCGCCAGGAACTGGGAGCTCAGCACCCTGCCGGAGAGGACGCCTGTGGGCCGTGCTGGCGCCTCTCGGAGCCCAGCCAGGAGGAGGCTGGGAAGCCTCAGAGCTGGAGGCCGTGCCGGTCCCTCCAGGAACCTGCTGCCCCGCCCGCCCCCGGGAGGAGGCTGGGGCCGGGCCGCACAAGCCAGGCCTTTAGAAACGGGAGTCTGGAAGAGTCTGGAAGGCTCCGTGGCAGGAGGCTGCAGAGGAGGAGGGACTGCGGGGGGCGGGTCTGAGCAGCGGCCGGAGAAGCGCCTCGGCTGGGGACAAGGTGGGGACCCAACGCCGCGAGGGACCAAGTGAGCAGTGGACACTCGCCAGGCTCAGTGGACCCGTCAGGTGGGACCGTGGGGCCACCGGAGGGGAAGGGACCCACCTGTGCACGCGGGCTTGGTACCCAGGGACCTCGTAGAGCGTGTCGCTTCTCTCCAGGAGCAGCAGGGCCAGTTGGCTGGTCAGGGTCCCATCAGCAAACTGGGGACAAGAGTCAGACTCGGTCCCAGTCCCAGGGAATGCCATCTCCTGGCACACTTTGCCGCGGTCCTGGCTGTTACTAAGGACCTGGGGCCGCGCACGTGCCTGTCTGGGAGGGACAGGACCCTGGCTGGGGCTGGCGTGTGTGGCCCTTCCCCCGACTCACTGACCCTCAGCAGGACTGGCCCTCTGGGCACCGAGGGAGTTGAGGCTCCGCAGGTCCCGGCCTGGCCAGCCTGCTGCCGGGGGGACGGAGGACCTGGGAAGCGGGCTCACCTGAGTCACTGCCGCGAAGAAGGCCTGGAGCAGGATGGGCACAGCCTCCGCACACTGGGCCACCCGGGCACAGCCGGCCAGGGGCTGCAGCAGCTGGTGGAGTGGCACCAACCTGGGAACACGCAGCCCAGCCCCTGAGCGAGTGCCCTGGGCCAACCAGGCTCTCAAACCACCCGTTGCTGCCCTCATCAAAGGCCACCCTGCGTCTCTTGCTGCCACTGCCCGCTCCCTCAGGACAGCCCTGCACCCAGGGGACACCAGAGGGCTGGTTCAGGCCCACTCCTAGGAGCTGCCAAGCCTCGCTCTCTCCATCCACGGAAAGGAGTCAGCACGGCACCTGCTGGCCCCACGGGGTGACGAGGACCGAGCTGGGTCACTGAACAAGCTGAGCCCGGGCCCTGCAGGCCGGGCTCCGTCCAGGTCAGAAAGTGCGCATGGCCCCGTCCCAGGGCCTCAGGCGGCTCCTGGGTCCTGCCTGGGCCCTGAGGCCTGGAACACCAGGCAGCGAGCTGGCCTCCGCCCTCCAACCTGAGTGGCCCTACCGCTCCGTGGTTCCACTGGCTTTGGCACGCAGCAGGTGCTGGAAGAGAGCCTGGTACTGAGGGTCCCGGAAGGCCTCCAGGCAGCTAGCAGCCCTGATGGAGACGTCCCAGAGCGGCTTCTCAGATGCAGCCTGTGATGACCTAGGAGCAGACAAAGGCCCAAAGCCAGGTCAGGGCGTAGGATCCAGCCCAAGGCACACGCCAGCTGGGGCTGGACTCGGCCCCTGCCCTCGAGGTACCCATGGGTCAGGGAGAGACTCCAACAGGCAGCACTGTACCATCTCCAGGGCTGAAACCAGGAGCCACGGGGTGGCTGGAAAGGCCTGGGGGCCATGTGGACACAGGAGGCCCCTGCGGGGAGGGAGCTAGTGCTGCAGAGCCCCAGGCACCCCTCGGGCTCACCTGAGCTGCAGGTCCAAGGCCGCGGTCAGACAGGGCAGGTCCAGGAGCAGGTCCAGCATCTCCACGGCCGTGCCCGCATCCACCAGCGACGGGAGGAGCGCCACAAACTCGGCGGTGAGGGGCGGGCTGCTCCAGGCCAGGAACTGTGGACACAAGCAGGCGCCCAGATGGGCAGTCTCGCCACGCCTCGGCCTTCCCTGGGGTCCACGAGTCGCAAACAGGCCCTTCGACTTGCTGTCACGCTTATTTTTGCTGCTGCAGTCTTCATGTCTCTGCCAACTTGGCGCCTGTCATCGTCTTTCTGATTAAAGGACTACATCTCTGCTTGTGGAGATGCCACAGGGTGACATGTCAACCAGAAAAGACGCCTCAACAGCCCTCAGCACCGAAACGGCTGGGCACACCGGGCGGGGCTCCCAGCGAGACGCCCCGAACCCGCGCGGCGTCTGGGGGCCTCGGCCGCACCGCACCGCCTCCGCCAGGGGCCCTGCACACCCAGCCCCCGAGCCCTGCGCCGGCCACAGACGCGCGTGCCTTGAAGAGGTTGGGGAAGCTGCTTCTGAGGACGCCGAGGTGTCTGCCGAACAGCGGGAGGCTGGCCCTGCAGAACTGGACGAACTCGAGGGCCAGCAGCGGGCTGTGGAAGTGCTCGGCCGGGATCCTGGTGCACAGGTGCTGGTAGACGGCTTCCGCGTCCACGGCCGCGGCCTCCCCTGAAAGGCGGAAGGCTGCTGTGGCTGGCGAGGGCCCCAGGGCCTCGGGCCGAGCCTCCAGGACACCAAAGGCGGACACGGCCGCCCTTCACGAGAAGAGGGAGCTGAGCGGGATTCAGCTCCTCCGGTGTCTGGCCACAGACCCCCTCTTCTGGGTCACTGATGGGAAAGTTCCTTGCCATGGGCTGGGAACAGGAAAGACCCCCCGCCCTTGGCTGGGACTGCCCTGCCCTGCTGTCACCTGGTGGAGGCATCTCACCGTGGTGCAGGAAGAACTGGGCGACGGGCAGCAGCGCCCGCACGCAAGTCGGGTCCCCGCACAGCCGGGCGTGCAGGGCCCGCAGGCAGGAGAGGGTGCGGTACAGGAACGAGGGGTCCTGCCTGCAGAGCACGTCCAGCACCAGCACAGCCTCCACCAGGCACTGCGGAGACACCGGGGCTGCTCAGATGGAGCCGCCAGGGCCCAACCGCCAGCCCGCTGTCCCCCGCGCCGCCGCGGGCACTCACGGCTTTCTGCAGCTCCGAGTCCGCCTTCCTCAGGGCTCCTGGGGGAA